>NC_040908.2:130959689-131292023 GCF_004126475.2 Phyllostomus discolor
TGGAGCTGCCAGCCTGCTGGAGGGAACTGAAAAGGAGGGTTTGGGTCAGTTCCTTGAGTCCCTCTCCCTTCATTCGGATGCACACAGCACCTTGGCTGGGAAGATGCACCGGTAGGCATTTCCAGGTGTCTGATGCTCCTGGGCTCTTGAGCATCCTGGAGCACCTCTGCAGTGCTGTCTCCCAGCATGAGCCACACTTTGCTCTTTGGGGTCAGGTGGAGTAGGAAGTAAGAATCCCCTGTTTGGTTTGCCATGATGCCTCCTTATAGCCCAGAGATTTTCCCTAGAACTCACTCTCAGCAGGGCCATCTTTGCCTCCACCCCTGGGGCAGGGTGATTTTGGCACAGGGTCCTGGAGGACTGACCACAGTGTTGGGCATCCCCTAAGACCCAGCATCTTGGGAGCCAGTCTTGGGTCTCTGCAGGGGTATTGCACCAGAGCACTGATGAACCAGTCCCAGTGTCTGAGGAGTGCAGTCAGCCCGGCACTGGTGCTGGGTTACCTCCCTGCTTTATCTGCAAGCGAAGCAGCTGCACAGTACCAGGGCCTGCCTCCCCTTGGAAGGACTTTACATTAAACCAACCAGCCAACAAATCCAAAGTGACAAATATTCGAATATGAGAAAGTTTTCTTCTTGTTCTTTACACATGCTTGAGATTATAAATTCATGCTTACGATGTACGTGTAGATGCCCTTACATCTTCATTATCTAACTACGAGTTTGGGTTACCTCTCCTGGATGGACACGTTCCCCCACAACAACCAAGATAAGGCTTGAGGGTATGGTATGGCTACTCTGTGTCCAGAGCTGCCTGGGGTCCCACAGCTGTGCCCACAACTTGCCCCTGCCTAAGAGGATGCTTGTGACCTGAGTCTGTGGGTGGACTAAGAAGTTTCAGATCCCAGATGACACTTCTCAGCCACCTCCGGAAGTTGCCCCTGTGAAAATGCTTGGCCACCTCCACTGCCCAGCTCTGAAAAGAACTTGAGGGGTATACCCAGGCTGAGCAGCAACAAGCAGGCGCTCCCGATTTGCAGTTGCCAGGAGCCGGCTTGCTTTGCAGCAGGTCTATGAGTCTCCTGTGGCATCATATTAAATTATATAGGCAGCCACTTGTTCTCCACCGAAGCACTGAGCTGACAGTTGCATCGAGCAGGCAAGCATTCTCCTCAGGAAACGGTTGAAAGATCCTATAGCTCTGTCAACCCTCCAGGGCCCTGAAAATTAGCCTGAGAGCAGAGGGGTGTGGGCCGCCACACGGACAGGTCAGCTCTGGGCACAAGGTACCATGATGTGGCTGAAATCCTAGACCATGGGCTGCGGGGCACTTTGCCCTAAAGGTAGGTCAGAGCCTGGACAAAGTTGGGCGTGCTACTGTGGGGGTGATTCTCTGTTGGGGGTGCCCTGGCCAGCTCCTGGCTCATCGCTGGTGTTTGGGCTTCTGAGATGGCAAGAGGCAAAACCTCCTCTTGCTTCTGAAGGTTTTTAAATATCAACATGACCTGCATTAGCCTAGTTCTGATGTTAGAGATAGCTGTGGAGGAAGGGTATGAGTGTGTGTGTGTGTGTCTGTGTGAGTGTGTGTGTGAGAGAGAGATGTTTAGGGGTAGAGGAAGGAGATGAGGATGAACAAAGAAATCAAGGGATGAAGGACTTATGAAAGAAAAGCTTTGCATAATTTTACTGCTTGCTGTCCTCCGCTCCTACATAATGGTGAATCTAAGTGTGTGTTCTGGAAGTATAGACAGAAGCTTTTGGCCTCTGTGAGATATTAGCCTGCTAAATGCTTCTCCTAAGACCTAACAGCCAGCTCGACTCCATGCTGGAGCAAGAGGGTGTTGTAATTCTCATTAGTGACAGCAATATGAACAGGACAAATATCTTTTTTTTTAATCTTCACCCAAGGACATTTTTTCTTTGCTTTTAGGGAGGGGGGAAGGTAGAGAGAGAAACATCATGTGAGAGAGAAACATCTGTTGGTTGCCTCCTATTTATTAGTGCCTTGACCAGGGATCATAAACACCCATGCCAGAGATTGAACCCACAACCTAGATATGTGCCCTGACTGGGAATTGAACCTGCAACTCTACAGTTATGGGACAACACTCCAAGCAACTGAGCCACACCGGCCCAGGCAAAATATCTTCCCTTAAGATCTCATAGTCAGTAATGCCTCATGGGGCTTTCCACTTCCCCCAAATAGTTTGGCATAAATAGATTAAGGCAGGATCTGAAATGGGTTTGATTGATGTCCATGCAAGTTCTTGGCAAGACTTTCTGCTCAGTTTTCACCCAGATTAAACATGGTGTGAAAATTCACATGTTTGGGTTTGTGGCTGGGCTGCTATGCCTCCCCACGGATTTTGACACAAAGGTCACATCAGTTTGGGCTCCTTGATCCAAATTCTGAAAGGCCCACAGTTAATAAAGGAGTAGAAGGATAGCCATGAGCAACTTTCAGCCCCATGGGAGCCTGAGCCACGGCCATGGTGAGCTTCGCCATCTCCCCTGCAGATGTGGAGGGGAGCCTCGGCCCCTCCCTGGGGCCCACAGTGCTTTCATCGCAGATTAACAGCCCACTCCCAGTTGATGAATGAATAAGCCCCAAATTCATTCATTTGCACCCTCCAGGAAGGCATTTGTGCAGAAGGTCTCAGCCGGAGAGAATAACAGTTCTGGGGGAAAACCAGGAGACTCTCAGGGATCCGGGGGTTTTGAACTCTGGAAGGCTCCCAAGCAGAGCTGGTGTTTACCCTTTGGGTAGGGGGTGGAGCAGAGGCAGAGGGAGGAAGGTGCTGAGAGGGTCCTGGCTGCTGCTGATAAGCATTTCATTGTTTTATTCGCATCTCTGTGGAGACCAATGGAGAGGACTATTTCCCCCAATATTTACTAGTTACTTATATATCTTATTCTTTATATAAATTGCCACTTAATATATTTTTAACTCACCTTAGGGGCTTTGATAGGCTGTTGTTATGGATTTTTATAATGTAATCATTACATATTAAGAATAGTAGTTTATGAGTGCCACATTTTTTGTTTTATTTTTTCCAGATCAACTTTATTCTTAGCTTCTTGCCCTGATCTGTCTCCTTATTTTACAAAACAAGCTGTGGTTTTCTTCTGCTTCCCCACACCCAGAACCTCGTTCTGAGGTACCATGAAAAAAACAAAACAGCAACAGCAAGAACTTCTCACTACAGAAAATGTCTAACATGTGCACAAGTAGGAAAAGTGGTGTGACACCCCCTCAATGGACCCATCCCCCCCCTTCAACAGCCATCAGTCCGTGGCCAGTCCTGTTTCATTTATACGTCCCATCTGACCCTCAGCCCCTGCCAGAAAATTCCTTTGCAGTGAATTCCAGACGTATTATTTCAGTATATATGTTTTAGTTATAGCTCTTAAAGATAAGGATTCTTTCTACAAACAAAATTATATGACATGTAGACAAAATTTAATAATTCCTTAACATCTTCAGCTATTCAGTCTCATAATTTTGATGGTTTCATTTATTGTTTTTACAGTTTGTTGGAATCAAGATCAAACCAAGGCCCAGACATTGCAATTGGTTGACATTCTCTCAGATCTCTTTTACTCCTGAGATATGTTTGTCGAAGAAACCTACAGAGTTTCCCACAGTCTAGATTTTGCTAACTGTATGTTGATGGTGCCAGTTAACATGTTCCTCTGACCCTGCAAAATTGGTAGGTACACCTAGTACCAATGAGTACACCTCTTTGGGAGTAGGGAGCAAGGGGAGGCATTCATTATGTCTGGTTTTCTGTCATTTGTTTGGAATCAGTGGTGACGGTTGCCTCGATAAGTTCATTCATTAGGGGTTTCCAAATGGTTATAGTCTGATTCATTTATCCCATCATTATTTATTAGCAAAGATACTTTATAAAGATAAATGTCCCTCACTGAGTATTTGGTCAGCCACAGGTACATTTGATTTAGAGAGATAGGGTAAATATTATTTCCCCTTTATTTACCAGTTTTCAAAATGATTTTCTGAGCATCCTCCAGAGGTGACTACAGATGTGTTGTTGTGTTTTGTTTTTTTCTGGTATCATTAATGACTCATGGGTTTAAATATATTCAATGTGTCCCAAGCCATTACAGTTATTTTGCTTACTAGTAGTGCTCAGTTTTTCTGTTTTTGGCCAGTGAAGCCTCTTAGATATGACCCAACCCAGTAGAAATTCATAACTGACTGGTTTCTGGCAATGAGTTGCTCCAGGCTCATCTAGTATGTTTTCTGCCTCAGATCTAGAATCAGCCATTTTTCCAAGGAGCCCTGATTCCTTGGAAATGGCATTATTATTTAGACTCCACAATCCAGATGCTACGGGTACTGAGCACCACTATTTTCCACCCTGAAAATTCGTCTAAACTACAGTCACCACCATCAACAGCCCCACTGCGCATTAAAATCTCCACCATCGTCACCCGCTGCATCTCCATAGAAGACCCACCTTCCTGCAGTGCCCACCTTCCAGCCTCCGTAACGGCCACAATATAGTTCTTCTCCAACCTGCTGGTGCTTTCAGCATGCCACTTGCTCCAAAGTGTCCTGCTTTGCAAAGCATTTCGTGGACCTTTTTCTTTTCTGTCTTTCACTATCCTGTCTGTTTTCATCTGTTTGAAACCCAAGGCAAGGGGATAGATCATAATTTCTTAGTCTCCTCCAACTTTGTTTCTGAGCTCCCTTGGCTTGCCAAAGTCATTTTTGTTTCATTAGATCATCTCCAAGCAGTTCCTCCCTCTCCCCCGGCTGATACGCATCACTCAGGCACACATTGGGAAACGTGGGGAGGGCAGACTGACAGACACTGGAGCCTAGTTAGGCATGTCCTACTAGGCTGGGCATTGTGTGTGTGTTACATTATCAACGCTTCATTGCAAACCTGTGAGCTAAGTATTATGATTCCCATTCTAGAGGGCAAAGCAAGTTAAATAAGAGGCGGGGCTGGGATTTATGCAACATCTCCCTTGATTGGCCAGAGCCCAGGCTCAGTCAGCCTTAGCCTGGTGTATAGCCCATCCCAGGAAGATTTCTCCTTAGATGAGTCCACTAAGGAACCTTTCCCCAGCCACCCTACGAACTTGCAGAATTCTGCTTTTCTTAACCTTCGGTGCCTCTCTGTTGCTTTCAGGATTAAATCCACACTTTGCATGTTCTGGGCCTCAGCTTAACTCTCTGACACCCCACAGGTGCATTACTCTACAGCAGCCTTCTACAGCAGCCTACATGAGAACAGGATGTGCCTGTTCTCAGGTCTCTAGCTCTTTGGTTTGTCTTCCTCACTTTTTACCTAGTGAACTACTCTTTGAAGATGCAAATGAAGTATCTCCTTTGAGAAGCCCTCCCTAATTTCCACTTTCAGATGAGTTAAGCAATATTGCTTCAGCTCCCACAGGGACGCTATGCTGTGAGGTTGGGGCTCATTCATCCCTTTGGTCCCAGGACCCAGGACGGAGTCTGGCCCAGAAAAGTTGCTCTGCAATGCTGCTGAATGCATATTTAAGCAAATGAATAAGTGTGTGCATGGTACCAACTACCCCACGCCCGCTCACATGGGTAAAACATTATCTTCTTTGAAATAGTGTGTACAGTTTCTGGTGGCCTCTGTCCCTCTCTACTTCTGCTGTCCCTGTTTTTTTGTTTGTTTTGTTTTGTTTGGGTTTTTTTGTCCATAAGTTAAATTATACTCGGGGCCAGGAAAACACACAGCTGGGAGGAGACCCCAACGCATTGCCTTGCACACGGGCAAGACTCAGCAGTTATCCATGGAGCAGAATCAGATGGAGGGTGGTACGAAAGGAAGCCACAGGGGAAGTGTCAGGCTTGCAATCAGCAGGACGCTAGACAGACAGTTCAAGCATCTCTGGTTTACTATGATTTCTTTTAATAGGTTCTCTATACAGATTTGCTGTCAGCATAGATTGTTGGTTTAGAGAAAAACAAAACAGGGAGCTGCAGTGGTTCTCGTGAGGCATGACCGGCAGTGTGTTGCCGCTTCTCGTGCGGTGGGTCACGGATTTCCATTTTGGGACAGGACCTAGTCGTGAATGCAGAGGAGGTCCAAACGATTAGCAAACATGCTTCCAGCTAGATGTCTCAGATTCCGACGCTCAGAATCAGCACATATTTGTTCTCTCCACTCTCTTCTCTCCTTCACTGCCTCTGCTTCCTAGTCCTCCTCTTCTCAAAGCCCAGACCTGCCCAAGTGTAATGTCTGCCTCTGGTCTAGAAGGGGAGTTGTCTGTTTGGCGGCGGGACTGCAGGAAGGGGAGGCCTGCTTGGGGGTCAGCGTTGCCCCACCGTACTGTGCCTTAAGCCCTGGTTGTGTGGCGGGCGCTGGCTGTAAGAGGTGTGCGGGGCCAGAGCCCTCTTGGAGCACTCAAAATAATGGTGGGGACAAGTGTTCTTCAGATACGCACACAGATGTTTGTTTACACATAATAATAAGTAAGGTGGAAAGAACAGAGATCCGTCCCCAAAAGGGTCTGGCACCACCTTCTCCCTTTAATCTGGCACCCTGGTCCCTCCTGATAGTGTTAGGGTAGCCTGGGGCTCCCCCATCACCTGGAGTCATGCCTGTGTCTGCCCTCAGCCTACTGGGACTCTGGGTGTACATGACTGAGCTCCTAGGGCAAGGAGGGTTCTTTCCTAGAATAGTGAGTGGCATACAGCAGGGGCTCAATCAGTGTTTAAGGGTGGGAGGAAGGGAATGAGCACATTTTACAAGTCCCCATTCTGTCAGATGAAGGAATCATAGGTTCCTTGAGACACTGTGGTCATGATGGTGTGATGATGGGCTAGTTCCAAATCCTCAGCTCTGTCCCCGAGAAGAAGGCGTCTCTTCTCCAATAGGGCTGTAGATGATGAATAATGAACAGAAACCCTCCACACAGGGCCTGGCCTGTGGCCGGAGCTCAGCACAGGTTGCCTCCTTTCCCCTGATATCCAGAAGCTCCCTCAGGATGGTGTTGTGCTCTCATGGAAGCAACCTGCCCATCCACCATTACCTGAGGTCCTCTTAGACTAGACCGGAGCAAGGTCAGGGGCAGGACTCAACGTTCTGCTCATCTCCGAGTCTCCAGCACAGGCATGTCAGAGTCAGGACTATGGAAATGTTTATTTTGAGTGGCACCAACCTTCAAATAGGGTCATAATATGAAGAACCGGATTCATGCAGCTCATCCATTCTTGTTTGCTTCTTTCTTGGTGAAGAAGAGGTTGTTCCCCTCCCAGATTTGGTGCTAAAAATATACTTTAACTCCCACCTCATCTCCTGGGATTTTTCTCCTAGGGGGAGCAGAGGCAGGGTCCTGGCCCCCCTTGGGTAAACACAGCAGATACTTTTCTACTGCACATCACATCCCTCGCCACCTCTTGCTCCAACCTGGCTGTGGTAGACAGTTTGGCTCCCACAGCAAGCTCCCACCTTAATCTGGCACCTCTACTTTTCTGTCCAGGGTTCTAGCTTCTGAAGTCCTCTCAGCTGGCACCCAGCACAGTCTGGAAGTACAAAGATGTAGCACTTGGGGGTAACCTCAACTAACGGGGAGGTCTCCCGGGGAAAACTGTCTGCACAGTTCCTCAGAGAACCCGCGTGGGCTTTGAGGCTCAGCTGCCCACTGGTGACCAGGTCAGTAACATGCACCCCTCTCATTGGCGTTCCCCATGTCTCTGCCACTCTGTCACTGCCCTCTCCCCTTCCCTCTTCCCCGGGATTTCTTCTCACTTACAAACGACTCCCAAATGAAGACATCTGGGAAAGGAGATGGCTGACTGTTAGGATTAATCTTCTAGGGAACTTTTCAGGGAAGTCTCTTCAACTTTCAGGACTACAGCTTCCTCTCACATGGAAGAGAGAAGGTCCTTGGGCCTGACTCTCACACAGGGCTGTGCATCTCGCTCCCCAGAGACACCGTACTCTACACTTGCTGGTCCTGCTGCCTGAGCCCCCACTCACCCTGCATAGCTGGCAGATGACTCAACCTCCCAGACGCAGCCGCCTCCCCCCAAGACTGGAAACCACCTAAATGTCCCACAGTTATGAAACCGTTAAGTAGCATATGTGTGTCCCTTCAAGAAAGATTGAGAAAGCCATTTAAAGTGATATTTTGGTGACATAAGGAAAGATAATGAGATTCTGTACTACTATAAAAGCAGGCTGTACGTGTACCCAGTATGTTAGTGTGTGTGTGTGGCCGTGCATATGTGTGTGTATAAAACAAAAAAACTTGAAAGAAAATATAACATGTTGCCCTGGCTGGTGGGGCTCGGTTGGAGCATCATCCTGTAAACTGGAAGGCTGCAGGTTCGATTCGGGGTCAGAGCACATGCCTACATTGTGTGTTCAGTCCCAGGTCAGGGCATTTATGAGAGGCAACCAATCAATGTTTCTCACACTGATGTTTCTCTCCCTCTCTCCCCCTCCATTCCCTTCTCTCTAAAAAATCAATAAGCATGCCTTTGAGTGCGGATAAAAATTTAAAATTTTTTTAAAAAGAAAATATAATAACATGTTAATATTTTATTTCTAAATAGTAGAATCATTTTCTCTCTTAGTTTTTTATATTTTCAAAGTTCTCTTAAATGAACATGCTTTTCTTTTCTAGCCAGAAATAAATCAACCTATTATTTAAAGCAAATACAAATATTGCTCAGATATCACCTCCTTTTTAATCTGTCCTTGCAGAGGCTGAGCTCCCAGTAGAGTGGCCAGTCAACCTGCAGGGCTTAACATACACAGGATTATTCCCCATGAGACCTTCTGGCTTTCCATGGGAATGCAGTAGTGACGGTTGTACATATTGTTATATTTTTAAAAAGGCGCCATTACATAAAACTGAGACAACATACAGAGTAGTGTTAGGGGTGTGAACCCTGCAGCCAGCTGGCCTGGGATCGAATCTGCGTTCTGCTTTCTCGCTGTGCGGCCTTGGTCAGGTTACATAACCTCTCTGGGCTTCAGTTTCCTCATCTGCCAAATGGGGGTGATAATAGTACCTACTAATCAGATTGTTGTGAAGATTAAATGAGTTAATATATTTTTTTAAAGTGCCACATCTACGTGCCTGGTACAAAGGAAGTGCAGTGTGAGTGTGTGTGGTCTCTTACCATCATCACTCTTCTTCATTCAAGGGAGTCTCCAGAAACTGTGCTCCTTCAGGGTAAACCCCCGACAACTTCAGGCAAACCCAGGCTTAACCCACCAGTGAATTGGTCCAAACAAAACACACCAGTGCCGTATTCACTCCCCCGCCACACCAAGCCCTGGTTTCAACAGAAGCCACCACTTGGGAAGTCACATGGACTAGTACTTGATGTGGCACTGTAAGCAGCACTGGGCCCCTGCAAAAATAAGTAACAGACTGTTCGGGATTAATAAATAAGGTCAAAGAACCACAGAGTATGAAATGAAGAAACTTGACTCAGATGATACCAAAAGATAAAAGCAGGTGAGGTGCAGAGGCTCCACACGGTGCCTCTGTTGCTCCCTCCACCCGGAAAGGGTGCTCTGCTCTCAGGACTTAGGTGGAGGCCCTTACCACATTGCATTGCAGTTTGTGTACCAGTCTTTCCCTTCCCCTCCGTAACTAAAGCATCCTCTGAGCTCTTATAGAATGTTCATCCTTGTGCCTGCCACTGGGCAGGTAGCTGTCCTTCAGGAACCTACTGACCCCAGAAAGAAAGTACTTGTTTATCTTTGTAATCATTGCTCCTGGCCCAGCCCCTGCCACCAGAGTTGCCCATACATGTTTACAAGTGAAAGAGAGAAGTAATGCCGGTTCCACACTGGCTGTCCAAGGTCACCCATTGTACCCACACTTCATGTGAATTAGCCAGCTTACCAGATTAAGTGCTGTGGTCTCCCCAAGGCTGGCCCAAGTGCTCAGGGTGCATGCACACACACAGATACACACGTATGCACAACAGCTTCTGTTTTCTGTTACAAACTCCCACATCCACATCACCTTCTGCTTTAGGAGGGGCAGACCTTTAAAACCAGGGAAACAGTTCTGGTTCTCACTCTAAAGAGATAACAATAAAAAATTTTAAAAACAACAAAAAAATTAAATTAAAAAAAGAGAGATAATGGGACACGGCATGGCAAGAGAGAAAGAACAGGGATGTGTTAGGTGGTGGACCCTCTGAGCTGTGCAGTGTTTTAATTAAACTCCCATGGCTTCCTTGAGACCTCCGCCAGTGTTTCGATTCAGACTGTTTTGACTGCCCAAAGAGCCAATGGTGCATCCATTTCCCTCCATACTTACTTTCCATTGGAGGGCAGCTGAATTACATGCTTGCGGAACAATGAATAAATGTCTAGGGGCCATTTGCTTGGCAGCCTTCCAGCTGTACAGAGACTATAAAACTGACCAAGACAAAGACCCTCATGGAAACGATAAGACTCAGGACTGTAGATCCCCCTGTCAGCTCCCATCACAACACCAGCCTCTAAGTTCCCTTTTTTGGCTGCACTCCAAGGGCCGGATGTCAGACCCTGGTGACTAAACAGCCGCGTCAAGCAGAGGGGAGTATGGTGAGACCCTGACAGTCTGCTGGGGCCACCACGAGCTGGCTGCCATGTTTACCTGATGCTTTATATTACGGCTGCTAAAACAAGCCTCCTTTTAGTTAAAAGTAATAAAGCTCCTCTGGTTTAAAGGCTGGGGTGGAGAGGGTTGGGGTTTTGCATGTTCTTTTGGCAGTCGTACCCAGAGGAAAAGTGAACCCACATGTTGCGAGCCAGAGTGAGTATTGAGAACAGAACCTGTCTCCTTAACCAGGAAAGCTGCTAGAGGCAGAATAGTGCCCCGTTCCCTGAAGATGTCCAGGTTCCAACCCCTGGAACCTATGAATAGGTTACCTTATATGGCAAAGGCAAAGTAAGGTTGCTGGTTAAATTTTTGTCATCAATCAGCTAACTCTAAAATGGGGGGTCATCCTGGTGGCCCAGTGTACTGACAGGGTACTTAGAAGTGGAAGCACAGGCGAGAGTAGAGCAATGGGAGAAGGATTGGACACCCTCCCCCTCCCCATTGCCGTCTTGAAGCTGGAGGAAGGGGCCATGGCCAGGGAATGCAGGTGGCCTCTAGAGGCTGGAAAAGGCAAGGAAATGGATCATCCCCTAGTACTTCCAGAAAGGAACACAGCCTTGCCAACACCTTGATTTAGCCCAGCGAGACCCTTGTTGGACTTCTAACCCATAGAACCATAAGGATGATAAATCTGTGTTGTTTCAAGCCACTGAGTGTGCGGTGATTTGTTACTACAGCAATAGAGAACTAACACAAAGGCCCACCGGGGACCCTGAACAGACATCGCTTCCAGAGCGGTCACAGAGAAAATCATTCAAGAGACCTCTGTCCCTTCAGCGATTCTTATACTAGTGGGATGAGCCCCTTCCTGGGAAGGCAGAAGTGACCCTGCTAGGCATCCTTAAGTTATGATGAAGCTCTGTCTTCTCATCTCAGCCCTGGAGTCAAGTAAAAAACTTGCACTTCTTCCTGGAAACCCGGCCCCTCGCTTGGAAATGAGTGCAGCTTGCGTGGTAGGGCCTTTAAATGGTCGCTGTGCTTTGCCTCTTCCACGAATGCGTCCGCGGGGCTCAGCTGATGCTGAATAAATTGCAAACGCTTCTTTAGTGGTGGGAAGAAACATGTGTGTCCCATAAAATCATGGATTTCTCCCCAGTGAACACTGTATTTGGTTGGAAAAATAGAGAATTTGAGGTTGATTTTTTTTAAAAAGTAGACCATTTTTGTAATAATTTTAGATTTACAGGAAAATTGCAAAGACTGTAGAGCGTCATATGCCCTACACCCAGTTTTTCTTCTTCTTAACATCTCCCACTAGTGTGATATATTTGTTACAATTCATGAACCAGTACTGACGTCTTAGTAACTACGGTCCACAGTTTATTCAGATTTCTTTGGTTTTCACCTAAAGCTCTTTCTGTGTTCCAGCATCCCGTATCACATTGCCTTAGACTCCTCTTGGCGGTGACATTTTGTCAGCCTTTCCTTGTTTTTGATGACCTTGAAAGTTTTGAGGGCACTAATCAATTATTTCTAAGGATGTCCCTTTACTGGAATTTGTCTGATGCTGTTCTCATGACTAGGGTAGGGTTATGGGTTTGGGGAAGGAAGAGCACAGAAGTGCTGTTTCCAACATCACATCAAATCTTATGACTTGCAGTTGCGATGTGGACCATGCTTGCCTGGCTGAGGTGGTGTTTGCCGGTCTCCCCACTGTGAAGTGAGTCCTGTTCCCCCTTTCCATATTGTACTCTCTGGAAGGAAGTCACTACAGAGCCTGCATTTGAGGAGTGTGGGGTTATGTTCTCCTTTCAGTGCACAGGAGCTACACAGATTATTTGGAATTCCACAAACGAGATTTCCCCTCTCTCCCATTTATTCCTGTATTTGATCATTTATATCAGTATGGACTCATTTTGTGGTTTGGGTTATATTTCAGTACTTTGTTTGGTTACTCAAATTGTTTCAGCTTCTTTACTTTCTGTTTCCAGATTTGCCTTGTATATTTCCTGTATATTTTCTGTTTGACTAGAATAAGCCATTTTTGCAAGATCTGTCTGGTTCCTTTTGTTGGAAAGTGGAAGTAGAAATCATGATCTGAGTGCCAGGTGTACTCATTGCTATGGAGTGTCCTGTCTTTGAGGCCTTCTCAGCTAAATGAGCAAGGCAATGTGTGTGTGCACTGGCCCGTGTACATACACACATCTCTAAATATTTCTGTGTGGAATCATCTGTGTCTACATTAGGATAAACATGAGTTCTTACTGATATCCCCACATCTAATCCATTACTACATGGATCATGCCAGCCTTTTCCCCTTGCCTCTCTGTGACCTCCGACTCCAGCAGTAAGAACCCTGGGCTCTACCATCTACCAACCATTTATTTAATTCATTGTTCAATTCTAGTATACATGCATAGCAGCATCAGAATTGTTAACCCATGCCCAGGTGGGAAATAATTTTATTAACCAGAGTTCACTGCTTATGTGCAGCCCCTTGGCCTTTGGTCACAGAGACGCCACTTGTTTCCAACGATGCTTAGCTCTGTACTGTTCCCCTAACCCCCTTCACAGAGGCTGCCTCCTCCATCGTGATACAGTTGGGTTCTGTTGTCACGTCTGCATTCCACCCTTGGATCCCCCGCCTCCTTTTTTGTTTTGTTTTGTTGATGTGTATTAAGGTATACGCCTTGCACTATATGGTTCTATAGTTTGACAAATGCACCCGACACGGACCCACCAGTGTTGTATTATACAGAACATTCTCACCATCTTAAGTTTTTCTGTGCTTTGCCTCTTCGGCCTTTCCCCTAAACCCCTGGCGACCACTGATCTTTTTACTGTCTGTAGTTTCACCTTTCTCAAATGTCAAATAATTGAATCATGTATTATGTAGCTTTTAAAGACCATCCTTGTTGACTTAGGAATGATACATTTAAAGTTCCTCCATGTCTCCTTATGGCTTTATTGCTCATTTCTTTTTATCACCAAATAAAAATTTCTTTACATGGATGTGCCACAATTTTATTCATTAACCTATTGAAGAATGTTTTGGTTGCTTTTAGTTTGGGGCAATTACAAATAAAGCTACTATGAACATTCATCTGCAGGGTTTTGTGTGAATATGTTTTCAGATTAAGTGGGTAAATATGTAGGAATGTGGCTGCCGGATTACATGGTAAGACTATAACTTTGTAAGAAACTACCACACTGTCTTCCAAAAAAGCTGTACCATTTTGCATTTCTACCAGTGATGAGTGAGAGTCCCTGTTGCTCCACATCCTTGCCAGCATTTGGTGTTGTAACTTTTGGCATGTTAGCCATTCCAGTGAAGTGTGCAGTGGTATCTCATTGTGGTTTGATGTCGAACATCCTTTTATATGCTTATCTGCCATCTGTGCATCTTCTTTGGTGACGTGTCTGTTCAGATCTCTTGCCTGTTTTGTAGTTGAGTTGTTTCTTTACTCTTCAGTTTTTAGAGTTCTTTGTCTATTTTGCATACAAGCCATTTATCAGATATGTGTTTTGTAAATATTTCTCCCAGTCTGTGACCAGTCTTTTCATTCTCCTAAGAGTATCTCTGCAGAGTAGGAATTTTAATGAAGTCCAGCATATCAATTTTCTTTTCATGAATTGTCCTTTTGATATTGTATGTAAAAACTCATTGCCAAACCCTAAATCACATAGATTTCTTTTTATTATTTTCTAGAACTTTTATAGAATGGTTTTACACTTAGGGCTGTGACCATTTTGAATTAAATTGTGTGAAAAGTGTGTGGTCTCTGTCTAGATGTTTTATATGGACTCCCAATTGTTCCAGCACCATATTTTGATAAGACCCTCTTCTTCGCATTGAGTTGCCTTTGCTCCTTTGTCAAAGATCAGCTGAATATATTTGGGTTGGTTTCTGGGTTCTCTGTTCCGTCCCATCGATCTGTGTGTCCATTCCTCGCCAACACTGCATTTGGATAACTGTGGCTTTGCAGTGAGTCTTCAAGTCTGGCGTGTCACTCCCACTTTTTCATTCTTCCTTAGTATTGTGTTGGCCACTCTGGGTCTCTCACCTTTTTGTGATAACTTTAGAATCAGTTCATCACTACTCACAAAATATCTTGCGGTGATTTTGACTGGGGTTGCATTGAAGCTGTAGATGAAGTTGAGAAGAACTGACATCTTAACAATAGTATGCTTTCCAGTCAATGAACACTGGCTGTCTCTCTATTTATCTGGACCTTCTTTGATTTCTTTCATCGGAATTTTATCATTTTCTGCATATCCCTGTTTATATTTTGTTAGATTTACATCTCAGTATGGCATTGGTTGGTGCTACTATAAATGATATTGTTTTTAATTTCTAATTCCAATTATCATTGATGGCATATAGGAAAACAATTGACTTTTGTATATTAACCTTGCATCCTGCAACCTTGCTATAATTGTTTACTAGTTCTAGGAGTTTGTGGCAGGTGGGGGAGGAGGGTTGTTCTGTTTTGTTTTGGTCAATTCTTTGGAATTTTCTACATAGGCAGTCATTTAATCTACAAAGAAAAATGGTTTTATTTCTTCCCTCCCAATCTGTATATTATTTTATTTCCTTCTCTCGAATTATTATAATAGCTAGAATTTTTAGTATGACTTTTAATAGGCATGGTAAGAGGAGACATCTTTGCCTTGTTTCCAGTTTTAGAGGGTAAGCATCCCATTTCTCACCATTTATTATGTTAACTGTAGTGATTTTGTGGGTGTTCTTTCTGGTTGATTTTTCACATAAAGAGAAATTGTTGGGAGCTGCTTACCAGACGATGTAGTTGCCTCTAGCTGCCGAGGTCTTCTGTGGGGGCCCTTGAGCCATTTAGAAATAAAGCGAGCTTTAGTAGCTTCCAAAAAGACCAGAAGTTAATCATCTGAGTCCTGATAAGGATCTAGAGCAGACCAAATATCTCACTGGGCCCCACTTTCACGGAAGGAGAGGGAACATCCCAGCTATTCTCTTGCTCTCCCTTGGCACGCTGTTTGTTTGTGTTGTCTGTGGACACAGGAGGCATGGCCCAGGAGTGCTGGGGACAGATGAATTCGCAGCCCTCGACACTCTGTACTCATCTGTTTGTATGCCCTTCTGTCCCTTCCCTCCCCACTTCCGCTGTGCTCCCAGTGTTCAGACAGAATCACCACTCCCCTAACACTGACCCTGTTTATCCACACCTTGCTGTTTTTACACATGATGTGCCATTGGTGTGGCACCTGTGTCAGATGATAATTTACATTTTTCCAAGTTCAACTCAAACGTCCCCCTTTCTGGAGATCCTGCCTGGTCCTTCCCATCTAAAGTTAGCCTCATTGTGCCCAAGCTCCCACAGCCCCCTGGTTACATGCCTCTCACCCCTCAATGCAGTATTCTGCGTGCTGGGTCTATGGGCCCGCCTCTGCCACCTGTGAGCAGACCAAGGCAGACCCAGGTCACATCCCCACACCATATTCCCCTTGCGGGCACAGGTCTGCTTTAGAGAAGGGTGCTGGCAATTGGTGGAATGAATGAACTCACTGGCCTTGCATACATGGGCCCTTTCATACTCTCAGAAACCTCTGTCCGTTCTGCTTTCCATACTTGTTTCCTGCCTGGTGTTCTTTGGGTCCCTGTACATATTTCTGGAGTGGAAGAGATGCCTACACCTATTCTGTTTTTCATGGAAAAAAAGGAAAGGAAAGTTATCATTCACTGCAGACCTACTGTACTCATCCATCAACTTTACAATCCCAGTGTATCATATTATTGATTAGGGAATTTAGGATCCAAGCCTCAGAAAACACCAACTGAACCGGCTTAAACAATAAAGGAACTTACTACTGAATACATCTCTTATAACAAGACATAAAGCTAGGGTGGCTTCGGGGATGGTGGCGTAACTGTGTCAACAAAAACTCCTTTCTATCGTTCTTCTCTGCCAACTTTAACCTAAGAGTTTTTTCTTTGGGCTGACTCACCTCATGGCAACAAAATGGCTGCAGCAGATCCAGGCATAACATCCTGGTGCCGTAGCTGTTAGAAGAAGAAAGATAGCTTCTCTTCCTTGGGCTTCTCTTTAAAGTGGAGGAAAAAAAACTTCTAGAAGTTTCTAGAAACTTCCTCTCATAGCTCATTTACCAGAATTGGATCACATTGGCAATGCTTGAGACAGTCACTGCTAAGGGAAATCAGATTGTCATGATTAGTATAAACCAATTAGGTTCTCACCTAGAGGCATTGGAGGGAGGAGTTTCTGCTACAACAAAATGAGGGTCTTTTCAGGAGGGAAAAAGAATAAAACAAATGTTGGGGAGGAAATCAGCAGTGTCAGCTACTCCCTTTTCCCCAGGGAATTATTTTATACCGCACTTCAGGGGGGTTCAGTCACTTACATAAGGTCCCAGAGCTGATAAAAATAGAAGAAGGATTCAAATCCAGCTCTTTCAAACTCCAAAGCCCATCCATGTACTTTTCCTGCCACGCAGCTGGACCCAGGGTCAAACTTCATTTCCCAGAAAAGCCAAAGCCCCCTCTCTCATGGTGAGCGCTTCAGGAGTTGAGGCAATCACCCTGCTTTCCCAAGCCGACCTTCAGCTGGGCATTTAATCTGTTTATTAAGTTATGACTAATGGCACTGCGAGACACCGAGGGCTGCACATTCAGACCTAGTTTTAGATTGTTAGAGGAGGCTCAGGGGATAAACATCACATTCATATTCTATGCCGAGAAAATTCAATTGCAGCCCTTTCTCTTTCAGAGCGCAGGACTGGTGAGGGGCTTCTGCTGGGTCTTGCTTTGGTTTAATAGAAATGAAACCTCCCAAGCAGGCGGGCTGTTTTGGGAAAGTGGCCGCTAATGCGGCCCCATGGGGCGGGGGCCAGGCCCGAACAGGGCAGTTTGCATATTCACTTTTACAAACCGTTGGCTCCAAGTCAGCAGTTAATGGGATGGGAATGATGTTCCTGTACCAAACCATTTCCTGAAAAAAACATTTTCAATTGCAAACATATCTCAGCCTTTCTTCTTGGGTTTGTTTTGTCTCTGTGAGTGAATTAAAGAGGCAGGGCAGAGGGGAGTGTTTCTGACTGGGGTTTTTTTTATCTGAAAACATTTTTAACAATGATCTCCATGTCAAAGAGATCCCGTTCTGACCGACCTTTAGGAGACCTAGCTGCAAAAACTCTCTTTCTAAGCCACACTTGAGAGGCGTAAATATCTCTATATTCACAAATTGGCTCTGGCTGTACTAGGCTTGAAACACACACAGCTTTTCTCTGCTACCAAAGGGTGAGCTGGAAACGCTACCCCAGACACGTGCACACGTGCACACGCACACACACACACACACACACACACAAAGGGTCAGGCCAACAGGCGATTTTCCCTTTCCCTGAGGACAGGCCGGAGTCCTTCTGTGCACCCTCTGTACTGTTCTGGCAGATTGTACTTCAACTCATAACCTATGCAACTGAAGGGTGGTCTGAACAGTTTTTTTCGTAGTTTATTTTTTATTGTATTTTTTCCCTTACCCTGTATCCCCATAACAGCTCCGATTGTACATTTATTTGGCAAGTAGTTCTTGAATGCTTATTGTGTATGAGGTATTATTTGAACTAATAACAATAGTGTATATTTACATACATGTTACCAGGTACCAGGGACTCATCTAAATGTGTTACATAATTAACTAATTTAAATCTTCTCCACAAGCCCTAGGAGCTAGACGATATTATTATCATTTCCAGTTTGCAGATAAGCAAACTGAGGTATGAGAGGCTGATGAACTTGCCCAAGGTCACGTAGCCTGGAGAGTGATCCTGGATTTGAATCTAGGAAGTTTGGCTCCTCCTTGGGGATCTAATAGTGAATAAAAGGGGAAAAGATGCAGTGTTCCCACAACTTCCATTCCGGTGAGGGGGTGGGGGAGGTAGAAAACAGGCCTGTGAATAATTGTGATTTCGGATCATAAGGAGTGCTTGAAGAAAATGGCACAGGAGGGGGGCAGTGGGCTCATTAGAGGGTCTCATAGGTCTTAGGAGTCGGGGTTTATTTTGAGTGTGGCCGGAAGCCACAGGAAGTCTTAGAGCAGGAGAATGTATGATCCTATTTACGTCTTCATGTATCATTCTGACTGTTGTTGGCAGTAGATGAGGGGTGGAGAATAAGCATCAGAAAGCGGACCAGTTAGAAGGTAGTTCTGGTTGTTCAGGTGAAAGGTAACAATGGGCTGAACCAGGATGATGGTGGTGGTGAGGGTGAGAAGCTGTGGGAATTGGGTCCTGGTTTGGAGGCGGAGCCTGTAAAACTTGCCAATGTATTAGAGGCAAAAGGTGAGGGGGAGGAAGGTAATAGATGACTCTTTGGATTTTGGCTTAAACCAGTGTGTCCATGATGGGGCCACTCACTGAGGAGTCTAAAAACAGGGGAAGAGCAGTCTCGTATTGGCGCTGTGGAGGTGGGAGAGAGGGTGTTGACAACCAGAGTTCTGTTGTGGGTGTGTAAATCTGACACCTCTGCTAATAGATATGAGAAGCCATCAAGTGAGCCTGCAGCTTGGGGTCAAGTCAAGGCTGGAGATTTAAATGAGGACCTTAGCGTTTAGATATATGGGATCACCTAGGACAATGCCATCCATCCCTGTGATGATGGACATCTACATCTGTAGCTATCCATCATCATGTAGCTATGTAGCTATGGTAGCTATGGTAGTCACTAGCTACATGTGGGCCATTGAACACCTGAAATGTGATAGGTGCAACTAAGAAACTACATTTTTAACTCATTTATATTGAAAAAGCCACATGTGGCCCAATATTCATACCATATTGGACAGCATAGACCTGGAGCAGAATGTAAGTAGAGAAGGTCCTGGCCAGGAGCTAGTTTCTTCCCTGTGCAGGAAGCCCAGCCTCTCATCCACATTTATGTGTGACTTTATTTCCTCTGCCCATTACTTGCACAGCAGTGCTTGTTAAGTTATGGAAATCTTGCTTCTTTGTGAGATACAGCCTGGAAAAGAAGGAAACTGCCAGTCCTAGGAGGAATATTAGAAGAAAGTATAGAAGTCTAAGGAAACAATTGTTCTTCTCTAGAAAGCAAATACGATCCTTTACCTACAGAATCATTTAAGTCTTGAAGGTATTGCTTATGTTTTCCGTTATGTTTTATGGGGGAGAATTATATAGAGTAGTGAGTATCTGTGATTTTGGGAATTCAAGATGCTGACTGGCTGGTATCCCATATGAATGTCAAGGGTCCACAGCCAGGGGACTAAATACCAGCTTTATAATGCAAGTTGTGTCTCTTTGGGGTAGAGTTTGTTTCACTCTTTGTTAGGCAATCGCATTCTCCATCCAACTGCAGCCATCAGTGAGTTTGCTCATATGAAAGAAATCTTTGTAAGCATTGTAAGCGGCTGCCTTGTGCTTAAGAGTTCTTGCAAGTATACACTGGCAGTCGGTGAGGCCAGAGTCAATAAAAAGTGAAATAAAATGGAAAGATGGGACATTGCTTCTGTGAAGGTTGATTGCAGCTGCCATGTTAGTTAAGAACCTTTTGCTGACCAACTCTTTCAATGAAAATGCTGTGTGTGTGTGTGTGTGTGTGTGTGCGCGCGCGTGTGCGCGCTTAAGTTGTAAAAAGTAATTATCCAAGTGGAATTGAGTAGCGGTGAGAGGATTTCAGTCAGTGTGTTGGAGAGGTGGCTCCTGGGGCCCGACCATTAGAGCTGGAGGGACAGGACCAGAGCCCAGGAACCAGGCTGGACTGGGGCGTTCTCCTGGGGTGAAGGAGGGAAGTGGGGCAATCAGAAAAATACTCAGGGAAGCCGAATCAAGAGAGAAGTCACATGGAGGTTGAGCCAAGGAGGGGATGGCTCACCACATAAGGGTGTCCTTCATGTGGTGACCTCTTTCACCCAGGTGCCCAGGGTCCCAACAGCAAGCCCTTTGAAGGAGGGGTGGCAGGAGGCAGAGACTCCAGATGCCAGTGCCCACTTCACTTTCATTTATTCCTAGATTGTTTCTGAGAGGAGGCAGAGACCTCCCTATTTCTCCGAGGAAGGGGAATGCGGTGACCGTTGGAAGAGGTGCCATAAAAGGGACAGTTCAGTTTTTTTAACAAGGTTAAGTGGGAAATTGATTGCCGGCGGAGCATCAGCTGTAATAAGCACCTTAGGGATCTTGTTTCTCAATATCAACATCAAACACATCTGTGAGAGATCCACTCCCCTGTCATCTGCGGGCTGTGATGTGACCTGAGGTTTCTTCTCCTTTCAGTGTCAGAGCTTCAGGAGGAGGGCATGAACGCCATCAACCTGCCCCTCAGTCCAATCCCCTTTGAGCTGGATCCCGAGGACACGATGCTGGGTAACTGGGTCTCTTGTTCTCTGGGGTAGCCTGATGCCTTCCAGCGCAACCGCCCCCACTGACTTCCTTTTCTTTTTAAAGAGGAGAATGAAGTGCGAACGATGGTGGATCCAAACTCACGCAGTGACCCCAAACTTCAAGAACTAATGAAGGTAAGAAGAAATTAGGGGCCTCAGGTGCATCCCAGACTCCAAGATATCTCTAGACCACCCACCCTGTGCAGGCACCACGTGAGCCACTGCAGAGAGAATAAAGTCACATCAGCCCCTGCCTGGAGGCAGCTCATGGTCCAGTAAATGGACATCTAAAATTTAACAAAAGTGGCACATGACAAATGCCCAGTGAATTATGTTGATAATCAGGATCAGAGAAATTAGTGCAAATAAGCTCACATTTGCCAGAATCTTATAGTCTACACACTCCTTTCACTGCTTTTGTTAAGGGCCCTCCAAGGTTCCCTGCGAAGTAGGAATTAGCATCAGCCCATTTTACAGATGAGGAAACAGTCTCAGAAAAGCCACGTGGTTTGTTTATGGTCACAGCTGGGTGAGGTGATGAAATTCAAATAGACATAAATGGGGTTAAATGAAATATTGTGCATAATACACCTGGCATAGAGATTGGCATGTGGTCACCCCTCAAAAAATGTTCATTTCATCCCCCTTCTAACTCCCCATCTTGTGTTTTTTTTTCTTTAACTCCTCCAAGCTTCACTTAGGACAAATGGGCACTGGATGCCAGAATGATTCATTCAGAATGCAAATCTGAATATATCATTTTCCTGCTCAAAACCTGCGTGCAGTTTCCCCGCTGACACCCACACCCCTGGGGGTGGCATTTGCGGTCTCCATGCTCTAGCTGCCTCCTCAACCTCAGATGTCCTCTGCCTGGCAACACAGGGACACCAGACCTGCTTGTGGTGCCCCCCATACCCACCGTGCTTGCTTCCGGCTCTCCCCACTGCCAAGCCTTCGCTTATGTTGTCCCCTGCGACCAAATGCCTCTCCTCCTACCCTTCAGAGCAGGGTCAAAGTGGGGTTGCATTCCCCAGGGAGCCTTCTATGAACCCCAGTGCCACCACTTAGCCCCTCTGTGTGCTGCTCTGGTCTCTGTTTGGTTCTGTCATCACAGTCACCTTTTGATACTTCTCTGTCTCCTTCACTAAATGCTGAGTTTCTTTGAGTTAGACTGTTTCTTTTATTTTTATTTTTTATCATATCCCAGGATCCAATACAGTGTGGCATACAGGAGGTATTAATAAGTGCTGGGTGGGTAAATGGAGGCAGAGAGGAAACAGAATAGCAGGGGAGGGAAGGAGGTACACATGGAGGGCCCTAGAGTTGGTGGGTAAAGCCAGGGTTTCAACTCCAAAGCCCATACTCTGCTCAGCCCAAAGCCCCATCCAAAGACTGGCCATTGCTTGCCCTTAGGGTAAGGAATGGTAGGGGATGCAGAAGATATTGTCAGGGACACTCATGTCACCATCACAAGAAGAACTGGCACCTGGAAATTAACAGGGCCACTGGGGCTCACACTTGTAACTACTTGTCCACAAACTGGGTCATGTGGATAGCTCTCCTGCTTTCAAAATCTAAAGTGCATTTAGATTGTATTTGTCGAGGATTAAAAAGCTGGCCTATGAGAAAATACTGTATGGCTCTTCTCATATTTTCTCTCTCACTCCCTAGGTATTAATTGACTGGATTAATGATGTGCTGGTTGGAGAAAGAATCATTGTGAAAGACCTGGCTGAAGATTTGTATGACGGACAAGTCCTGCAGAAGCTGTTTGGTAAGGGGAAAGCTGCCTGGTGCAGGGGTCTTTCATAACAGGGGCTGGACTGTGCACTCCTCATTTGAAGGGGTTGTTCTCAGTTCCCAGAGGATCACTGGAATGGAGTATGGGTGTGTACAGTGTGGAGTAACAGACCCCTGGAGCCTTTACATGTCCCCTCAGAATCAGTTTGATATGAATGAACTGCAGAGGGAGTCTCAATGACCCGCTGGGGCTGCTGGCTCCCCCGCAGTCAAGGGTCATCAGCTGGGTAAATGAGAAGACTTCACTCTGCACTGGAAAACATGCTTTTCTCTCCAGAAAATTGTGTGTTTGTGACCTCTGTAGGTATATTTACTTGTGTCTGGGTGGGTGTGCTTATATATCCCATAAGCACAATTAGGTATCCCATAAGTGACATTCACTTATGGGAATGTGTGTGTGTGTGAGCACACGTGTGGGCCTCTGTGACCTAGGGTCCTCTGTGTGTGTGTGCATGTGCACCACTGCGATCCCTTTCTAGTTTGGGGGCAAGTGTGTGATGTTCGGTCTCTGTGTGCATTAACTCCGTGAAGGTGCATATTGCTGTGTCTGTTCGTTATTCATGTGAAAATGTAAGGCCCGGGGGGAGGGAAAGGAGAATTTGGGGGTGATCCTAGTGTTGAAAAGACAAATTCAACTTGAATGAATTTGTACTTCCCCTCACTGCTGTCCATTTTTTTCTCTTGTCCAAATCTCTTCCCTAAGTTCTAGACTTTGGTGTGTAACAGCCCACTACACACCAGCACACAGGGTTCTCTTCCACTTTAGGGGTGTGGACAAGAGAAAATAATTGTTAAAGTTGTGCATTGGGGGAAGAATACCCCCCACCCCAAGTGATGTGACCCTCTCATTGTAGCACATCGAGGAGGACAGAGTGTTAACGTCTTATTATTGGTGATGTTCAACTCAATCTCTTGATTCAAGTGGTGTCCACCAGACTTCTTCACTGTAAAGTTACAATTAATTTATTTGGGGGGAGACAGGTTAAGACCTATAAATACCTCTCACTAGTTTTAACTGGTGAAGCGGGTCTACCTCAATAATTACTGTGGTGGTCTGGTGGGGACTTTCCGTTGTCCTCCTTCCTTCCACATTGTTAGCTGGAATTCTGTGAGGACACACTGTCTCCTGTTCCCCATTTGCTCATTTATATCAGCATGGGCACACGGATACTCTTTTATGCATTACATTATAACCCAATACTGTCATTATTCATTTTTGCTGATACGTGTCCGGCTTTGACCCTTGGGAGCTCTTTCAGGTTGGCTCTGGTGCACCTTTAACATGCTGCCTCGTTTCCTCCTCAGCACTGTGGTGCTTTCTGGCATCATAAGGGACACCAGGCTCAGCTCATGTTCGACTTGCTCCAGCCCTGGAAGCAACCACTTCTCCAAGGAGCCCTGATTTCTTTCTTTTTCCTTTTTTAGAAATGGTATTTAGAAATCCATATCTCAGCATATTAGTGAGTGGTGATTTTTTCCCAAATACCATTGTCATACAATGTTATTAGTTTCAGGTGTCCAGTATATGAAGTGATCATACCATTTGAAATCTGGTGCCCACCTGACACCATATGTAGTTATCACCATCTTATCGACTATGTTCCCTGTGCTGCACTTTATATTTCTGTTGACTGTTTTGTAACTACTGATTTGTACTTCTTAATCCCTTTTACCTTTTTGACTAAGCCCCACAAACCCCCGCCCATCAGACAGCTACTAATTCATTCTCTGTGATTCTGCTTCTGTTTTGTTTGTCAATTTTTTTTTTAGATTTCACATAGAAGTGAAATCATATGCTATTTGTCTTTTTCTAAGTTATTTCACTTTCCTTAATAACCTCTAAGTCTATCCATGTTGTCACAGATGGTAAGATTTCATTCTTTTTATGGCTGAGTAATATTCCATTGGATGTATGTACTGCCTCTTCTTTATCCAGCCGTCTATGATTGGACACTTAGGTTACTTCCATATCTTGGCTAATGTAAATAATGCTCCATGGAACATAGGGGTGATACCTCTTTTCAAATTAGTGTTTTGGAATTATTTGGATAAATACCCAGGAGTGGAATTGCTGGGACATATGGTAATTCTGTTTTTAATTTTTGAAGAACCTCCATAGTGCATAGTATTTTCCACAGTGTCCGCACCAATTTACAATCCCACTAACAGTGATGCACAAGGGTCCCCTTTTCTCCACATCCTTGCTAACATGTTTGTTGACTTGTTGATAACTATTCTAATGGATGTGGGGTGATAGTTCGTTGTGGTTTAAATTTGAATTTCCTTGGATTACTGATGTTGAGCATCTTTTCAGATATCTACGGGCCATCAGTGTGTCATCTTTGGAGAACTGTCTATTCAGGTCCTCTGCCCATTTTTAAATTGTATTCTTTGGTGGGGCTTTTCAGTGTTAATTTGTATGAGTTCCTTACATATTTTGGATACTAAGTCCTTATACATCTATCACTGGTAAACATCTTCTCCCATTCTGTACATTGTCTTCTCATTTTGTTAAAGGTTTCCTTCTCTACGCAGAAACTTTTTAGTTTCATTTTGTCCCATCTGTTTTTTTTTTCCTTTTGTTTCCCTTGCCAGAGACATAGCCCAAAAAATATATTGCTAAGAGCAATGTCACAGAGTTTACTGCCTGTGTTTTCTTCTGGGAGTTTTATGGTTTTAGGTCTTACATTTAAGTCTTTAACTGGTTTTGAATTTATTCCTGTATAAGGTGTACAAAGTGACCTAGTTTCATTATTTTCTATGTATCTGTTCAGTTTTCCCAACACCATTTATTGAAGAGACTGTCTTCATTCTATTGTGTGTTCTTTTCCCTTTTGTCATACATTAATTGATCCTATAGGTGTGGGTTTATTTCTGGGGTCTCTAGTTTCCATTTATCTGTGTGTCTGTTTTTATACCAGTGCCATGATTACTGTAACCTTGTAGTATAGTTTGATATCACATAGTGTGATACCTCCAACTTGGTTTTTCTTTCTGAAGATGGTTTTCATTATTTGGAGTTTTTTGTGTTTTTAAATAAATTTTTCAAATATTCTAATTCTGTGAAAAATGCCATTGGTATTTTAATATAGATTGCATTAAACCTGTAGGTTGCTTGGTGCACTATAGACATTTTAGTGATGTTAATTCTTCCTGTCCATGAGCCTGGTGTATGCTTCCATTTATTTGTAACTTCTTTGGTTTCTTTCTTTAGTGTCTTAACATTTTCAGAGTACTGGTCTTTCACCTCCTTGGTTAACTTTATTCTTAGGTATTTTATTCTTTTGGATGCAGTTGTAAATGGCATGGTTTTATTAATTTTTCTTTCCTATAGTTGGTTACTAGAGCATAGAGATGAAATCAATTTCTGAATATTTATTCTGTATCCTGCTACTTTACTGAGTTTATCAGTTATAACAGTTTTTGGGGTGGAATCTTTTGGGTTCTTTATATATATTATCACATTATCTGCAAATAATGGCAGTTTTACTTCTTCCTGTCCAATTTGGATACCTTTTATTTTTTCTTATCTGATTGCTGTGTATAGGACTTTGAATATCATGTTGAATAAAACTGTGGAAAATGGACATCTTTGTCTTGTTCCTGATCTTAAAGAAAAAGCTTTCAAGTTTTCATTGTTGAGTACAATAGCTGTGGGTTTGTCAAATACAGCCTTTATTATGTTGAGGTATGTTCCATTTATCCCCAGTTTGCTGACAGTTTTTATCATGAATTGGTGTTGGATTTTGTCACATGCTTTTTTTGCATCTGTTAATATGATCATATGATTTGTATCCTTCATTTTGTTTGTGGGGTTTATCACGATAGTTGATTTCCAGGTATGGAACCAATGATGCATCCTGGGAATAAATCCCATTTGGGTATGTGGTATTTAAAAAGATCAGGCATATGATCTTTTTACTGTACTGCAGAATTCAGTTCGCTAATACTTTGTTAAGGATTTTTGCATCTACGTTCATAAGGGATATTGGCGTATAATTCTCTCTCTTTTTTTTGTGATGTCTTTGTCTGGTTTTGGTATCAGGGTAATGATGGCCTTGTCAAATGAGTTTGGGAGACTTTCCTCCTCTTCAATTTTTTGGAGTAGTTTGAGAAGAATAGGTATTAATTTTTCTTTGCGTGTTTGATAAAACTCACCTGTGAAACCCTCTGATCCAAGTCTTTTGTTTGTTGGGAGTTTTTTGATTAGTGACTCGATTTTGTTAGTAGTTATCAGTCTGTTCAGATTGTTTCTTTCTGATTCAATCTAGGAAACTTGTTTATTTCTAGGGTGTATCATTTTTGTCCAGGTTGTCCAATTTGTTGGCACGTAATTGTTCTTACTATTTTCTTATAATTTTTTGAATTTCTGTGGTGTCAGTTGCCAATTCTTGTCTTTTATTTCTGATCTTATTTATGTGGGCCCTCTCTGCTTTCTCTCCATGAGAAAAAGGTTCTCATGGAGAGAAAGTTAAAGGTTCATCAGTTTTGCTTGTCTTTTCAATGAACCAGCTCCTGGTTTGATTGATTTTTCCATTGTTTCTGTAGACTATTTTTGTTTATTTCTGTTCTGATCTTTATTACTTCTCTGCTTTGACTCACTTTGGGCTTCGTTCTTTTACTAGTGCCTGTTGGTATAAGATTACACTATTTGAGGTTTTCTTGTTTCTTGAGTTAGGTCTGTGTTGCTGTGAGTTTCCCTCTTAGAACTACTTTCTGTATGTCCCATAGATTTTGGGTTGTTGTGTCTTTGGTTTAATTTGTCTCAAGGCATCTTTTGGGTTTTTTTCCCTTGACTTCATGGTTAACATAATCATTGATTAGTATCATGTTATTTATGCTCCACATGTTGGTGTTTTTCAATTTTTTTAAATAATTGATTTCTAGTTTCATACTATTGTGATAGGAGAGGATGCTTGATATAATTTTAAAGTTATTAAATTTATTGAGACTTATTTTGTGTTCCTGCACTGGGGGCATAAATGTTTACAGAGTTCTGTCTCCTTATTGGATTGATTCCGTTCTCATTATGAAATGCCCTTTTTTGTCTATTGTTACAGCTTTTGTTTTAAAGTCCCTTTTATCTCATGTAAATTTTTCATTTCTATTTGCATGAAATATATTTTTGCATCTCTTTACTTTCAGTCTGTGTCTGCTTTCAATCTAAAGTGGGTCTCTCTTGTAGGCGGCGTATGTATAGGTCTTATTTTTCTGTCTGTTCAGCCACCCTATCCCTTTTGATCGGAGTATTCAGTCCATATACCTTTCAAGTAATTATTGATAGGTATGTCGTTACTGCCTTTTACTGTTTCCTGATTGTTTTTTGTAGTTCTCTATTCTTTCTTATTCTTTTGCTATCTTGTATGTTGATGACTTTCTATAATGTTAGGTTTAGATTTTTTTCTCTTTATGTCTTGTATATCTCTTGTCAATTTTTAGTTTGTGGATACCCTGTGCTCCTTATATACCACACAATGTTTACAGCAGTCTCCTTTAAGCTGATGGTTACTTTAATTTGAAAACATTCTAAAATCACTGCAGTTTTTATTCACCCTTCCACACTTTGTTTTGTTATTCTTTATTTCTGGTGTGTGTGTGCTGTGTGCATCCCCTAGTTTATTGTTGTAATTACACATAATCTTTCTACTTTCATCTTTAAACTTTGTAACCTTTGTCTGTAACCTTTCTAGGTGGTTTATCCACTATTTTGCTGAGTGTTTGTCAGAATATTTTCTCATATGTTCTAATTCATATTTTTTTATCTTTTCTTCTTAAAGAAGTTCCTTTGTTTAGTGATGATGAACTCTTTTAGCTTTTTCTCGTCTGAGAAACTCTTTGTCTTGCCTTGATACTAAATGATAGCCTTGCTGAGTAGTGATCTTAGTTTTAGGTATTTTCCTTTAATTAACCCTTGAATAGTTTGTGCCATTCCCTTCTGGCCCTGCAAAGTTTCTGTTGAGAAATCAGCTGAAATCATGGGCTCCCTTGTGGGTAACTAACTCCTTTTCTCTTGCTACTTTTAAGATGCAATCTTTGTCATTAACCTTTGACACTTTAATTATGTTGTGTCTTGGAGTGGACCTCTTTAGGTTCATCTTGTTCGGGACTCTGTGCTTCCTGGGTTTGTATGTAATTTTCTTCACCAGGTTAGGGAAGTTTTCAGTCACTATTTCTTCAAATAGGTTTTCAGTCCTTTGCTCCTTCTCTTCTCCTTCTGGTAACCCTGTGATGTTGTCCCAGAGGTCCTTAAGCTATCCTCATTTTTTAAAATTCTTTTTTCTTCTGGTTGTACCAGTTGGGTGTTTTCCCTACCTTTTCTTACAAATTGCTGATTTGATCCTCTGCTTCACCTAATGTGATGTTGATTCCACCTAATGTCTTCATTTGAGTGCTTTTTATGTTTACTATCATGTTTACTGTCTCCTTTTTGAAGTTCTGACTGGGTTCATCAATTTTTCCCCTAGGTTCAATGAGCATCCTTATAACCAATGCTTTGGACTCTGTATCTGGTAAATTGCTTGCCTCCATTTCATTTACTTTTTTTTTCTGTAGTTTCATCCTATTCTTTTATTTAGGACATATTTTTGCCTTCTTGTCTTGGCTGAATTCCTGCATTTGTTTTATGTATCAGGTAGATAGCTACATCTCCTACCTTGGCAGAGTAGCCTTACGTAGTGTGCGTCCTGTGGGGCTCAGTGGTGCAGTCTTTCTGGTCACCTGATCCAGGTGCTTTAAGACTATCCCTTGTGTGCTTTCCTGTTGTATTTGAGCCTTTATTGCTGTTCACACCTCAGTAGGTGTGGCTGATCCCCAGGATTGCTGGCTGTGTGTACAAGTGGTGACTATGGTGGATGAAGTGATATGCGGGGGGGCTGACCCCACAGAGTAGGAGCCACTTTAGCAGGGCTCTTGTGCCAACCTGATAAGCCCTTCAAGTGTGTCTTTTGTGGAGCTAGTTGGGTGTACTGTAATGCAGTTTGAAGCCAGCCACCTGGTGCATGGGTTCTGAAGCCTCTTGGGAGGGGCTCCAGTGTGGGCCAAGGACAGCTGCTGCTTGTGCTGGGCTTGATGCTGCCTGGTGGGAGCTACAGAGTGATCTGCGGTTGGTTGCCTCCTGTGCTGGGCTTGCAGGCACTTTGGAGAGGCTATGCTGCAAATCAAGGCTGGCTGCCACTTGTGCCAGGCTGGGGACCCTTTGGTGGGCATTACCATATAAGATGAGGCCATCTGCCACTTGTGCTGGGTTTGTGGCCACTTAGTTGAAACTGCCCCAAGCCAATACTGGCCACCATTACTAGGGGGACCCCCCCACCAAAGAAACAGAATTTTCTTCTGGAAGACAGCCCCCATTGTAGTGCAGGTTTCCCCCACTAGGTGAGTGTTCTAGGAATCCATCTGTATCAGTGTACCATCTGGCATTGTTGTGAGAGGCTGCATTCAGCTTCAGTGAATTATTTTTGAAGACTCAGTGTGTTTGCCCATTTCATGATGGGTGATTTATAAGCACACCTGCCCGCACTACACTGGGTGTTCTGCAGTTTTCAACCCCAAACAGCATGACCCCCCATGCCTTACCCTCTGTATTCACTTGACCTCACCCTGAGCAACTTTGTTCCCCCTGATGAAAAAAGTCCTCAAAGGGAAATGTTTTGCCAATATGGAAGATACAAAACAAAAAAAATCAGAAGTACTAAAAGGCATCAAAATTGACAAGGTCAAAAACTGTTTTGAGCAGTAGAAAAAACATCCTGATAGGTATATTGCATGAAATGAAGAGTACTAAAGTTTAAATATGTAAAAAGAAATACACATTTTTTTTATAAATAAATTCCAGGTTTTTTTAGGGGGTTCCCCTCATATGCTAGTTTTCAAGCCATCTGATAGGAATTACAATGCAGGTTGAGACTGATCACTGTTTGTGCTGGGCGTGGGTTCACTTTTTAAGAGGTACAGGGCACCCTGAGGCCAACAGCAGCTTGTTGGGGGTTTGTGGACCGTTGAGAGTATCTAGGACAAGTCTGCAGCATGAGTCAAGGCAGGCTACTGTGTGGAGGAGCCACGGGAAGAAGTTTGGGTTCCGCATGAGAATTTGGGGGCAGGAAGGGTGGCAGGGTCCCAGGGATTCACCTAGGCAGGCAAATGGTGTTACCCTGGTTAATGGTGAGATCAAATTTGGTGCCTGCCAGCACTTGCATTCCTGAAGACAGGCCAAGTGACATCCAGGGAGCAGGATGTGGGTCTGGAATCGACAAAGCCATGTTGATGACATCATGGAGGAAGGGCTCAGAACCTAGAGATGAGCAATGTGCTGAGTCAGTGATCTCTTGGCAAAAGGTTGTGTTTAGGTGAAAGCCTGAGTAGGTGAGCATCCCTAGGTGATAGGTGAACTAGGCTGAAAAGCACCAGCTGGCTGTTCTCTGATTGTGAACTCTGTCTAGGCAGTGTCATCGCTGGTTCTCCTTTGTGTGGCAAGATGGTACTTGCTCAGCCTCAGTGTCTGGTCTGCTTTCTCTTGTCAGAGCCCCTGGGTATATCTGAGAGGTTCTCCTGGCACAGCCTCTTCCCAAGTTGCCTAACCCGGCTGCCTCCTGCTGCCTCTGTTCTTTGAGTCTTCCTTCTTTCTAACAGCAGATACTGAGACAAGGACTTAAATGGAGAAATTTATATGGGAGATGATCTTAGTACAAGCAATCGACTGGGAAATATAAGAGGGGAAGAGAGAAATACCAGTTAATGGTGCTTTAATAAAGATGGCAGCTTTGTTTGCAGCCAGGGCTCAGTTCTGCAGGGGACAACACACCTCAAAATCACCCCTCCCAGGACAGGGAGGAAGGGGCATTTACCCTACGGCTTCCCTTACCCTGTGGGTAAGGGCTGCCAGTGTGTACCCCTGGCAGAGAAAGAGAGAGCTTGAGGGCCAGAGATGAGAATCATCAGTGTGCTGGGAGCTGTCTGCAGCGGCAGGTGGGCCCGAGGCCTCTGGCAAGGGGCAGTCACATCATCCAGTCGGACCAGGGGGTGTAACTTCTGCTTTAGCGGTGGCTTCCCTTGACCCTGGCTGTTACTCTGCATGACTTGTGATGCTGCCAGGGAAAAACCAGATGCTGGCCACCTGGCCTGCCTCTTTCTGATGCCCACCCCCATCCTCTCCGGCAGCAGCTCCAGCCCTTTCCACACCACAGAACAAAAGCTTCCTGCCCACCCCCCTGGATTGAAGAGGAAATTCTTACCCCATGACAAAAACTCACCTCATCTCTTATCCCAGAATTAGCCACTTCTCAGGGTGCTGATGGCGGCAACATGCTCAGTTCCCTCTGCGTATACTCTCACACCGTGGCACCGACAGGGAAGTCACAGATTTCCCAACTCTCGGTGATGCCCTTGCATCCCCCCATGGTCACCTTGTTATATTTGCTTCCCCAACACCTAGGTGATAGACGGACTGAGTGAGAGGCACGAACTAAGGGATTCTAGGAAAATGCCTACACCGAATAATGGCTTTATCAGAACATAAGCTGCTGCCTGTTTCTTACTGAGGTTTCCTGGCTTAGGACAGTGAATTTCCTTATGATACATCTTATTTGACGGATTCTTGTCTTTAAACATGTGCATGCACTGGGAACAGAAAAGGCTTGTTTTGAGGGATGAAAGTCATAAGCCTCTTCCATCTGGTTGTCCCAACAGCATGACAGAAACAGGGTATCTTCCTCAGGCATGAGACCAAACGGTCCCTGGGGCCCAAAGGTTCTACAGGAGGGTTTTTTTGTTTTGTTCTGTTTTGTCTTGGAGGGGGTGTGTGTGTCTTTCTCCCTAATAAGCCCTACAGAGTACATCTAACCGATTTATAGTCATTAAGCAGCAGCCATTTGATCTGCTACATGCTGAATTTAGGAGTGTGAATGTAAGTGAGCCACAGCGCTGCCTCCAGTCTCTCACCACGTGGTCGCACGAAGGGCTGTGGCGCACTCTCTGCATGAAGTGGGGGTTTAGGAAAGGCGTCATGAAGGACAGGGCATCTTGAATGGGGCCTTATGGAAGGAGCAGAGCTTCAACCAGATGAGGCAAGAGAAGAACATTCTCGTCAGCCCCCGTTTCTTCAGAGCCCGTGCTGACTTCTGTGTGAGTGAGGGGAGAGTGTTGTAGAGACAAGGAGTGAGTGGGTAGGTGATCATCAGGCTTCGTTGAGTGGGATGTGTGGCTAACAAAGAGGATGGCACCCAGCACCCAGATGTTGGTTTCTGATCCTGTCCTCCAATAACAGAAACCAGGGCGTCTGGAGAGGGGGCGGACAATGGGACCAGAGCAGGGCGTATAGTCGATGAGCCTGCAGCCTCTGGCAGCGCTACAAAGAGGAGCTGAGGTAAAGAAATTGTGGGCCATTGTGTTAGAAATGTTCAGTATCAACCTGAAAAAGCTCCCATTGGCTAAAGATGGAATAATCTGAGCAACCGATTAAGAACAATAGTATTGGATTATAAACTCAAAGTCTAACATACCCTTAAGTCCATACGGATATAAATAAATGGCTGAATAAACAAATGAGGGAGAAGGGATAACTCTTTCAAATAATTTGTGCAGTTACAACACCTTCCAGGAGGTAGAGATTAGCTCCCTTGAATGGACCGCATTTAGTGACTGGCTCCCAGTGATTAAGGTATGGAATAGGGGAGGCTTAACAGCACAGAGAACGGATTAGTATCATCAGTGATAAGTCGTGTTGGTATCATGTACCCTTGATATGATGTAATGAAAAGGGCACTTCAACTCTGTGGTCTTCCTCCCCAAATCCTATAACACTGGTCTAACCATGAGAAAAACATAGGGAAAAACTCAATACTGCTTAAAACTGTCAAGGTCATGAAAAACAAAATGTGAAACAGTATCACAGAACAGGAGACTAAGGGGACAATGATGACTTGGTATGAGCAGGAAAATGACATTAGGGAAAAATTAGTAAAACCCAAAAGTATGGAGTTTAGATAATAGCTATGCACCAATTTCAGTTCCTTAGTTGTGACAAATGCACCATATTAATAGAAGATGTTAACAATAAGTAAAACTGGATTCAGGACATGCAGGAACTTTCTGAACTGCCATTTTAGCTTCTCTGTAAACTTCATTTTAAAATGATTTGAAGGTTTTATTTACAAAAGGAAGATGAGCCCACATCATAGAGTACCTTGAGCTAAACATTTTAGACAGGATTCAGTGGGCATTGGAAACTACTGATGGCTTGTGAGCAAAGTGACAAGGTCAGAAATGGGGCTTTAAGAAGATAACCTACTGGTAGGTTCCTTAGGAGCAATAGAGGAAACTCCAGCAAAGTATCTTCTTGTGAGATAACTATGGTGTCAACCTAAAGGAGTGGCAGTGCAGACAGGAGAAGTGCTTAAGAGAACCAGTGATGTAGGGAATGAGCAGCTAAAGCACACCAGGCTGACGTTAAGTGGTGGATGTCAGATGGGGATGACTGCGTGAATCCTAGGAGGAGCAGCATCTTAACGGGTTTCGATCATGTTGATTTTGAGAGTTGTTTTCTTATGCCCGGAAGTACTTAGGCTAAAGTAGCAGCTGTGCTAAAACTGAAAGAGGAATGAAAAGAAAGACAGAACCTGAGTTCCAATGTGGGTTCTACCATGAAAACATCTCTCTGCAGCAAAGATCATGCTTCTGTAAAACTGAGACATTGCTATACAGCCTTACAGCTGAGCTGCCCAATACAGTACTCAGTCACATGTAGCTATTAAAAATAATTAAAATAAAAAATGCATTTACTTAGTGACACCAGCTACATTTCAAGAGCTCAATAGCCAAAAGTGTCTAGTGGCTGCCATATTGGATAGTGCAAAAATGAGCATTTCCATCTTTACAAAGCCAGTAAATAAACTGTTTTGGACAGCACTGCTCCAAGGTCTTCCTGCTGTAACCATCGCTGATTCTGGGGGTTGAAGATGAAGTGCACTGCTATTCTTAAACTGGAGGAGGTATTTTCTGGTTTCTGAAAAACTCAAAAGCTGGATGAAAGTCTTATTATTCTATTTATGAGTTGTAGAGAACATCTCTAAAATGTCTTACTAAGTGAAAAAAAAAAGCATGGTGCAGAACTGTGAGCACAGTATGTCACTGTGAGTGTATTACAGGACACATCTAATGCTCAAGTATGTAACGAATACGCATCTCTGGTTAATAGTCGCAATGAGCTGTGTCTGTAGAGTGGGACCAGGGAGCTGGGGACTACAATGGGAAGAGGAGACTTCATTTTCACAGCTTGAATTCTTCCCATGTTTGTATATGATCAAACTTACAAAAAGTGATAGAGTGCATATGTACATTTCAGTCACAAAACAGAATTAATCTAATAGATGTCAAATAATACATGATACCTTTCAATAACTACCCCAAGTAAAGTAGGAAGAAAAGGAAAATACCTAAATATGATAAAGACCATTAATAAAAACAGTGAACATATTAAATAGTGAAATACCAAAGAAATGGTATTAGGAACAAGTCAGAGATGATGGCTATCACCACCACTATAAGTGTTTTGGACAACATACTAGTTAATATAATAAGACAGGGAAATTAATTTTCTGTTCAATATTATATATAGCTAACTAGATGTTCAGACAAAGTCTCTTGGCTCTGCTCACTTTAAAAATTTGGTTAAGTCTTTAAACAAATATTTTTGTGTCACATGACTAAACTGGTATGGAAGGGAAGGAAATTCTTCTAATGCCAAAAACAATAAAGTGTAAATCCAGTGAGATAAGCGTTAATTTCTAATGGTTTATAGCCTGAGTTTAATGGATCACATATACAGTGTCAACAGACAAAGCCTGTATAGAGTCTGAGCAGGAAAGGGGACTGGAAAAGAGACCCATGAATAAAGTCAGGCTCTGTGAAGAACAACCCTTTCAGAGGGTAAACTAGAAAATCTGACCCTGGCTGGTCTGGCTCAGTGGATCGAGTGCCAACCTGCGAACTAAAGGGTTGATGGTTCGATTCCCGGTCAGGGCATATGCCTGGGTTGTGGGCCAGGTCCCTGGTGGGGGCATGCAAGAGACAACCATACATTGATGTTTCTCTCCCTCTCTTCATCCTTCCCTTCCCCTCTGTCTAAAAAGAAATAAATAACATTTAAAAAAAAAATCTGGAGCCACAGAGAGGCAATAAAGATAAATGCCTATCTCAAACTTGGATATGAGTGGAAAAAGAAAAAAGTCTGAACTTGATAATTACTTATCAAATCTCTGTACTCACATAGATTTAGAACTAGGATTCACATTAATGCTTTGTACTTAAAAGCCCCAAGCTAAAATGTAGTTAAACTGTGGCCAAGTTTTAGTGCTGTCCAAGGCAGAAGCAAAAATATGTCCTTATAGAGGAATGAATTTTAAAACAAGGTCACAAAGAACTCCCAGAGATAAAATCCAGAGAAAATGAGCCCAAAGAAAATGAGCTTAAAGTCGGAAATCACCAAACAGAAGCAAGCTTGCATAAGCAAGCGTCAACAGAAACAGTAAACTGTAGGCCCGTCACAGTTGTTACAGATATTAGCAACTGATCAGTTATGGATTATAAAGTATGTTTAATATGTCAAAATAAAAGTTTAAAAATGCCATTGGATGGATGATAAAAGAACAAGTAACTATCAAAATTGGGCAGGTAGATCTGAAAGAGATACAAGTAGAACTTCTGGAGCTGAAAAAAAATGTAATTATGAAATTGGAAATCTCAGCGGATACACAGCTGAGGAAGGAATTGGGTAAATTAGAAGATGGTGCTGGAGAAATTGCCCAGAATGCAGTATACCCAGAAACAACAGTGTGGAAGATAGAAAAACAATTAAAAAACAGACTTTTTTAAGGGAGATGCAACATTAAGGCTCATTGGAATTCTAGCAGAGGAGAAAGATGATAGAGTATAAGCAATATTTAAAGACATAACTGAGGATTTTTTAGAATTGAGGAAAGATGGGAATTTTCAGATTCAGGAAGCTCAGGGAATCCCAAACAAGATAAATAACAAGAAATCTATACCTACATACTTCATAATGAAAATTAATGAAACCTAAAAACACTGAAGTCACAGACATGATTAAAAGCAGAGAGAAAAGATAGATTACCTGTGAAAGAACAACATACTGAAAGCTGTCTTTCCTCAGGAACAAATGCCAAAAAATATTTAAAAGAAATCTTCAAAGTGCAGGGAACAATTGTCGACTTACAGGTTAATACCCAGAAAAAAATCTTAAAAATTAAGAGAAAATGAAGGCATTTTAAATAAACTGAGAAGCTCAACTACCAACAAAGCTTCACTAAAAGGAATTTGGAAAGGATATGCTCCAAGAAGAAGGAAAATGAACCCAAAAGAAAGATCTGAAATGTAACAAAAAATGGTGAGCACGGTGGGTAGACTGAAGCAATAATTGAATAAATATAAAATAATCACAATAATGTCTAATATGTTAATTTAGAATATTAAGATAGAATCAGAGCCCTAGAAAATTATAGCAATTATAGCACTTAAGTCAGAGTGACATTGAAGTTAGTGTGCTGAGGTCCTTGTACTATTTAGTATGTTGATAAAGATTCTAATTAACTTATGATTCTATTACATTACATACACATGATTAGTTTTCTGAGGTAGCCACCTAAGTAATAAAATAGTGTGTGCTACCTCTATACTAGTCATGGGGAGAAAATTAAATGAGAAGGAATAGAAGCGCTGGTCCAAAGAAGGCAGGGATGTAAGGGTGATAACAATTAGAAAAGCAGGATGATATAAGTAAGTCGGTAGAAGGGAGTCCAAGTACAGTGGTAAACCCAATCAAGTGTAAATTGACTTGATCCATTTCAAAGACAAAGATTGTCAAACTAGATAACAAAACAAAATCTTGTTGCATGCTATTTACAAGAGACAGTCTTAATAATATACAAGAACACAGAAATGATGGAAGAAAAGCAGTGGAAATAATGATATATCCTAGATGATTACTAATTGAAAGAAAGCAGGGGTAGGAGGCTTTCTTACCCCTACCCCTTTCTTACCCAGGGGTCGCTTACAGTTGCAAGTGACCAGGAAAACAAGACATTCAAATCTAAATGCACTTCTGTGCACCAAATATCGATACACAAAAAATAAAAATGACAATCAGAAATACAAGAACTTGACAAATCTGCCATCACAGTGGTGGATTTTTAACATATTTCTCTTAAGAACATATTAACAAAAAAGTTCATAAGGATAGAAAAGATGTGGACACTACAGTTAGCCAGCTACACCTCAAAGCTGGAATATTCTCATTCTTTTCAACTGCACGTGGAATACTTAGAACAAAATTTGACTGTGTCCACAAAGTAAGTCTCAACAAACTAGTACACAGACCAAATTTTCTGACCACGATGCAATAAAAAAAAAAATTCACTAACCCTCCCCATATAATTGGAAACACAAATATAGTAACTCAGGAATCACTCATGCTGGAAAGAGGATTTTATGTATTCTGCTTCTTTGAGGGCGGTTATATCAACACAGTATGATTTATATGGCCCCTGTGTTCGTTAGAACATCTCAGTTCTTCTGCCACTCAGAGTAGTGGAGTTTTTCTTCCCTGTACTTGATACTGTAGAATTTTGAATAATACTATTTCATTTTATCTAAAAATAATCTCTCCAAAATCATATTTGGATGCTAACTTCAAAAACAGCTGAAAGATTCACAAAATAATTTTATCTGAAAAAATTTTTCTAAAAAGCAAAATTATGCCTATTATTTTATAACAAGTTAAATTAATGATGAACAATTTTCAGAACTATGGAAACATGAGAGGAACAATTTCCTGGAGGACTAAAATTCTGCAATAGGAAATTTTCATAGCACTAGCTAATAAAGAACAAAAGAGGCAAACCAGGAGTCTTGAAAAACAAATTACCTTTAAATCCTTAGCAACAGGGAGTGAAATTATTATTGAACTATAGGAATATTTGAGTGGATCTCTTAAATTTTGAGGGTTGAATATCTTAAAAATAAAGTAGGGGTTAGGTATAACAGAAGAGGTTCTTAAATCTTTTAAAATATCATAAAATTGAAATAAGTGATATAGGCTTACAAAATAGAGATGACAGTGTTTTATTTTATTTGCATACTTCAAAATGCTCAAAATCAAATAATAATATTGGGTTGGCCAAAAAGTACATTTAGTTTTTTCTGTTCTATGGTTCTAGTAGTGCTTACTTGTCTTTAACTTTATTCAAAACAATTTTCTTAAATTGAATTTTACATCAGCATGCATTTTTAAAAAAACTTACCAAAATTGGTGAATTTTTGTGTGGCCATTTTAATATGGAAGATGGAAGAATAAATGTAATATTTTGGGCATATTATGCTTTATTATTTCAAGAAAGGTAAAAACACAACTGAAATGCAAAAAAAAAAAAAAAGATTTGTGCCATATTTAGAGAAGGTGTGGTGATCAAACATGTCAAAAGTGGTTTGTGATGTTTCTCGGTACTGTGGATATTTTGACCAGATAATTCTTTGCTACAGGGCTGTTTTATGCATTGGAAGATGTTTAGCTGCACCCCTGGCCTCTACCCACTAGAAGCCAATAGCGAGGGATAGCTGACATATTCAAAATATCCACATCAATGAAGTTACTGATGAAAATGAAAACTGTATCTTTTATTTGATGGAAAAAACATAAGGGACTTTTTGGCCAACCCAGTAGAACTATGAAGGGAATTTAATAAGGTAGCTATATTCATCTGTAAGGCAAGGCAACAGTTTCTCTTTCTACCAGCAATAATCAGTTGGTAATGCACACACACAACATTTATTGAAACTTTATTACCAATTTAAAAAAAAGTGGGATATAACCTTACAGGGGAATGATTGAACAAGTTCTGAGTCCTGCAAAAGAATGAGTTATATTGATGTCTATTGATGTAGAAAGATACTCGTGGTATATGTTCGAGTGAGACATACCATAAAGAGACTAAAAAGACAATAGAAAAGATCGATAAAACTAAGAGCTGGTTTTTTGAAAAGGTAAACAAAATTGACAGACCTTTAGTCAGATTCACCAGAGGAGTGTAGGGGAAGGGCACTCAAATAGGATCAGGAATGAAAGAGGGGACATTACTGCTGACACCACAGAAACACAAAGGATCTTAAGAGACTACTATGAACAGTTATATGCCAACAAATTGAACAACCTAGAAAAAATGTATAAATTCCTGGAAACATACTACCTACTAGGACTGAATCGTGAAGGAATAGAATATCTGAACAAGCCAATTACTAATAAGGAGATTGAATCAATTTAAAAAACCTCGTAACCAACAAAAGCTCAGGATTAGATGGCTTCACAGGTGAATTCTACTAAACATTTAACAAAGAATTAATACCAATTCTTTTTAAATTCTTCCCCAAAATAGAAGAGGGAACACTTCCAAGTTCATTTTACAAGACCAGCATTACCCTGTTACCCAAACCAGACAAAGATGCCACAAGAAAATATTAACTATACAAGCCCTGGCTAACATAGCTCAGTGGATTGAGCACAGGCTGCAAACCAAAGAGTCACAGGTTCGATTCCCAGCCAGGGTTGCAGGCCATGACCCCCAGCAATCACACATTGTTGTTTCTCTCTCTTTCTCTTTCTCTCTCCCTTCCCTCTCTAAAAATAAATAAATAAAATCTTCTAAAAAAATGTTGCTCAGGTAAAGATATTTTAAAAAAAGACACATACAATTATAAAATATATATATATATATATTTTATATATATATATATATTTATATATACATGGTGTTACGTGGGTACTAGACTTACCAGGGAATCACATCGTAAATTATATAAATGTCTAACCATTTTGCTATACACCTGAAACTAATATTAAATACCATTGTAAAATAAAATAAAAAAGAAAATTATAAGCCAATGCTTCTGATGAACACAGATGCAAAATTTTTCAACAAAATATTAGTACACTGAATTCAGCAATACATTAAAAGGATCACACATTGTGATCAAGTGGGATTCATTCCAGGGATGCAAGAATATTTCTACATTCACAGATCAGTCAATATGATATACACCACATTAACAATATTAAGAATAAAAAGCATATCTCAATAGATTCAGAAAAGCATTTGACAAAATTAAGTATCCATTTATGATAAAAAAAGCCCTCGAAAAAAAATGGGTATACATGGAAGACAACTCAACATCATAAATGTTATATATAACAAGCCCATAGCTCATGGTGAAAGTTGAAAGCTCTTCCTACAATATAAAGAACAAGACAAGGATGCTCACTCTAGCCATTTTTATTCAACATAGTATTGGAAATTCTAGCCAAAGCACTTAGGCAAGAAAAAGAAATAAAAACATCCTAATCAGGAAGAAAGATATAAAACTGTTGTTAGTACTTGCAGATGACATATTATAGAATCTAAACCCTATATCTATCTACTACCCCCAAAACTATTTGTTACTAATCAATTCAGTGAAGTTGCAGAATACAAAATCAATATGCAGAAATCTGTTGCATTACTATACACTAATAGCTGTCAGAGAAATTTTAAAAATAATCTCATGTACAATTGCATCAAAAGAATAAAGTACCAGCCCTGGCTGGCGTAGCTCAGTGGATTGAGCATGGGCTGCGAACCAAAGTGTCACAGGTTCAATTCCCAGCCAGAGTACATGCCTGGGTTGCAGGCCATAACCCCCAGCAACCACACATTGATGTTTCTCTCTCTCTCTATCTCCCTCCCTTCCCTCTCTAAAAATAAATAAATAAAATCTAAAAAAAAGAAGAAGAAAATTTTCAAAAAAAAAGAATAAAGTACCAAGGAAGTAAAAGACCTGTACACTAAAAAGTATAATAAATTGATGAATGAAATTGATGAAGACACAAATAAATGGAAGATATTTTGTGTTCATGGATCGGAAAAAATGATATTGTCAAAATGTCCATACTAACCAAATCATTCTACAGACTCAACATTCCTATCAAAATTCCAGTGGAATTTTTCATGAAAATAGAAGAAAAATTCTAAAATTTGTATGGAACCATAAAAGACTACCAATAACAAAAACAATCTTGAGAAAGAAGAGCAAAGCTGAAGACATCATTCTTCTGGATTTTAAACTATATTACAAAGTTATAATAGTCAAAACAGTATGGTATTGTCATAGAAACAGAAACAGATCATTGGAACGGAACAGAAAACCTAGAAATAAAGCCACACATATTTTATGACAAAAAATTGCCAAGAATATTCAGTATCTTCAATACATAGTGTTGAAAAAACCTGACAACCACATCTGAAAAAATACACCTGGACCACTACTGTACATCATACACAAAAACTAGTTCAAAATATATTAAAAACTTGAACGTAAGATTTGTAATCATAAAACTCTTAGAAGAAAATATACATGGTATGTTTTTTGACATTAGTCTTGGCAATGATTTTTTTGGATTTGACACCAAAAACAAAACAGCAAAAATAAATAAATGCCACACATAAAACTAAAAAGCTTCTACACAGCTAAGGAGACCATCAGTACAATGAAAAGGCTACCTACTAAAAGAAGTTTTGCAAATGGTACATCTGATAAGGGGTTAATATCCAAATATATATAAACTCAAGCAACTGAATAGCAAAAAAAAATCAAATTAAAAAATGAGCAGAAGATCTTGATCAACTTTTTCCAAAAAGGACATACAGGTGGCTAACAGGTACCTGAAAAGGTGCTCAGTGTCACTAGTCATCAGGAAAATTCAAATCAAAACCACAATGAGATGTCACCTCATACCTATTATAATGTCTATTATCAAAAGACAGGAAATGTATTGGCAAAGATGTGGAGAAAAGGGGACCCTTGTGCGCTGTTGGTGAAAATGTAAATTGGTACAGCCACTATGGAAGATTATATGGAGGTTCCTCAAAAAATTAAAAATAGAACTACAATATAACCCAGTAACTCCACTTCTGGGTACTTATTTATCTAAAGAAAACAAAACCACTAACTCTAAAAGATAAGCACACCCCCACATTCCTTGAAGCATTATTTACAACAGCCAAGATACAGAAACAACTGAAGCGTTTATCAATGGATGAACAGATAAAGAAAATGTGATTTATGTATATAATGACATTTTATTTGGCCATAAAAAAAAAAGATAAAAAATCCTGTGATTTGCAACAACATGGATGGACCTTGAGGGCATTATGTTGAGTGAAATAATTCAAAATACTGTATGATCTCATTTATATGCCAAATTGAAAAAAAAAAAAAACAAAAACAGCTCATAGGTACAGAGACCAGATTGGTGGTTGCCAGAGACAGGGACATGAGGGTGAAAGTAGTCAAAAAATACAACAACAACAAAGATGAGTTACATCTGTATATATTGACATAGAAAGATACTCATGGCCTTTAGTGGTAAAACCTGTAGCAGAAAAATGTATATGCTATAATCTCACTTTCACTGATGAGAGAGAGAGAAATAGAGAAAACTCTGAGTTATACTGTACATTAGGAGCATAAAAAGATATACTTAACATGGCTAGTCAGGGTTACTCAAGATATTCTCTCAAGTACACACAATGCCAATGCCTAAAATAAAATACCCAGCAATGAAAATTAAAAGCAAAAAGAAAAATCCCAAAGCATAATAAAATAGAAAAAATTAAAGTAGAATTTCATTTTCTAAAAAATTAGTAATGCAAAAAAATAAAGCAATGCCTTAAAAGCACTTCTGAATAAACAATGCCAGATGCTTTAAAAAATGATTCTTTTTAATTTTAGGAAGACTGCATTATGATTTTAGTATCATAGACCACTTAAAACTATTGACGGAAACAGAAAAACAATGAGTGTTCCAGTAGGTTGTATAAACTCCTATTTTTTAAAAAATGAGAACAAAATGAATCAACAGTACAAAAAAAAGCTATTGACCTAGAAAACAAACTCAGAGACCTAAGATATGCACTCTGAAATGTCCAATGCCAGCAGGTTGTGAATGTGAGAATTCATAGGCAATAATATAATACAATACAGCTAGCAAAAAAAAGTAGCTCTCATGCTGCCACTCCTCCCTTCCTTTCCTCCCCAGCCCACTCTCAAGACAGTTGCCTTCTGTCCCAGCAGTCTTTTCCTCTGAGCCAAGATAAGCCTTCACAAGTTTTCTTAAATGTGGAGAGCAGTACAGATAAAATGGTGCTGGTCCCGTCAAGATAGGCTGAAGTATATAGAACAAAATGATGTCACTCATGTCAATGACGATGGCTGTCAGTCTCTCATGATACTTTGGTTCAAGAAGGAAACTACCTATGTCACACTAGGTGCCCTGCCAAATGCCTGCCAGGGCAGCATATCCAAGATACCAGCACACAGATGCATCTGCAAAGCAGGGCACACCTACTGATAGAGTACTGGGGGCTCTTGGCCCCAAGCCACAGAATTTCCAGCTCAATGAGGTGCCAAAAATTTGGGTATAATTGAAGTGGACTTCAGACTGACCACCGAGACAGCAAATCTCCCACCACGAGATGCTGTTCCACGCTACTCTGGGCAGCACACCACTGGAGGCTCTGTCTGCCTGAGCTCTGGAACTTCCACACCACCTGAGGCACCACTCCAATTCGACTAAGACACCTGCTTGTCCTACAGATGACTGGGCTTCGGCCTTGGATCTAGTCAGCAGAGATCTTCCTTGCAAGATGCTGATGGCTCACTACCTGCTGCTCTGTCTCCTGGACCTGGCCTGAAACTCTGGGACTCGAGTTCATTAATCCCCCATTGATTGTTGTGTGTTGATTCTGTGTGATGTTACAGAGGATAGAATATTAATGTAATGTTCTATCTTGTGTTGACCTACATTTAGTAAAAGCGGAGTCTGGGCAACAGCTGTTGTGGCTCTCACCTGGTTCCTTGCCGCTACCAGGTATGAACTCAGCCAGGTAACCTACTTCCCCAGAACTGGAGGTGCACCCTGACTTACTGGACAGACTGTAATGTGACCCTCCTTGGGAGGTACAGCCTCTGGGGGTTGTCCTAAGGGTGCTCGGTAGCACTTTGGGCATCCTCTACCAACCTATCAAAGTTGTAGTTGCAGTGTCACCAGAAAACAGCTTGTCATTTCCTCAGCAGCAGAAGATCCAATATAAGAATTCACAGCCTAAAAATGAAAAAGGCACGCAAGGTTCTCTTCAAGATTTAACAAGTCTTCAAGAGGAAGACATTGAGATAGTATATGCTTATTAAATCCCTGAACTTTAGAAATACAGAATGATGGCTTCAGGCAGCTAACGAGAAAGATAATAGTTTGGGGCATGAGAAATAAGAATAGTTTGAGATCATCCTGTTAAAGTGCTGAAAAGAAATCTTAAATCCACAAGAGCTTCAGAAACTCTCCAATGAGCAACTCCATTATCCCTGACGAATCACCCAGGGGCATTTGCCTGGGATCAGCTAGAGCTACTTAAAAATAAAATGAATAATGCAAGCAATAGGGTAATCACTGATATATGGTCAAGTTTAATTACTTTGTATGACAGCCCTTAAAAATGAGGGTAAAATACTTTAAATACATTTCAGAGTGTCAATTCTATTAATCCTGAAGGAGTTGTAGAGGGCAATTTAGGTGAATCTAAAGAAATAATATATTTCTCATTAGGGAGTCCAGTTGTTCTTTTTAATGGATAAACATAGGAATTTAGAATGAATAAAGACAAAACACAGTCTAATTATCTTAAACAATAAGGGGTTATATATTGCACACTGTAACCATTGATTTTAAAACATACCATTATATAAGTTCCACTCAAAAAGAGAAAAATGACTATTACAAGGCTTTCTTATTGCTTAGCATTTTTATATTCAGTGTTTTTGAAACTGCTCCTGTAAGCTTATTGATGGAAGTGGCCACACTATGCAGAGCGATGACTGAACGCACCGTGTGGAAGAGGTGAAAACGCTCATCTCTTCCATCTGCCTGACAGCATTGGTAGGATGCCATCAATTTTAAGACACAACCTGATTTCAGGATTGTTAAAAGGTTAAAAAAAAAAAGTGTGCCTTAGAATTGATGAACTAGAACATGCCAAATGAGTTACTTTCGAGGTGGATTTTAAAGGGAAAAACGTCCTTCAAACAGATAAATATGATTCAGTGTGACACTTATACTACAAGGAATGTACACAATGCCTTGAATAAGGACTTGACTGCTGCCCGGGGAAGCACAGAAGGCTTTCCAGTTGGGGCACAGAGCTATCCTTGGAGTAGGCAAAATTGAAAAGAGGAGAGAGAAATAAAAAAAAGGAAGAAGAGGGAGAACCCAGAATGATAGAAAAAAGGAGTTTAAATATGATGGACTGCCCTGGCTGGTGTGGCTCAGTGGATTGATTGGGCGCTGGCTCTGTGAACCAAAAGGCTGCCAGTTCGATTCCCAGTCAGGGCACATGCCTGGGTTGCGTGCCAGGTCCCCCAGTTGGCATGTGAGAGGCAACCTATCCATGTTTCTCTCACACATTGACGTCTCTCTCCCTCCCTTCCCCTCTCTCTAAAAATAAGTAAATAAAATCTCTTAAAAAATGAAAATAAATGTGATGGATTGGGGTAAAGTTCCCACTGCAAAGGTCCTCAGATCTTATAATTTGGGGATTTGGGCATGATCACGAGGTTTTTTACAATACTGGCCCCACCAGTGTCCCTCATCAACAGGCGTACCTCGGAGGTAGTGTGGGTTTGGTTCCAGATCCCTGCAATAAAGCAAGTTGTAATCTTTTTGCTGAGTCCTGCCTTCATTTTGTAAAAACCATAACATCTATGAAGAGCAATAGAGCAAACTGCAATAAAACAAAATATGCTTATATGTACTTGAGTGAGTGAGTGAGTGAGTGAGGACAGGCACTTGCATTAGGGTTGTCTAGGCAAAGATCACAGCTATTCTTGTTTCCTTGTCCCGCCAGAGAAACTTGAGAGTGAGAAGCTGAATGTTGCTGAGGTCACCCAGTCTGAGATTGCTCAGAAGCAAAAGCTGCAGACTGTCCTGGAGAAGATCAATGAAACCCTGAAACTTCCCCCCAGAAGCATCAAGTGGAATGTGGACTGTGAGTTTTGCAAAGAAAAATGGGTCTGGTAAATGATGCCTCTGGTCTCTACTGTGGTTTCCCCAAGAAGCCATCCAGCAAACTGCTGTGTGGTGGGTGCACACCCATTTACCTTCCTAAGGGAGGACACCTCTCACACACACAGAACCTGTCCTCCATACTTCTGGGGCAAGTAACAAATGTCAAATCCAGTGTGCCTTTCTGTAGAAGCTCCTGTAAGACTGGGAGAGGAAGAAAACTCATATTCATTGAGCTACTTGTGTACCCCAGCCCAACCTTCTGAGAATGCTCTTGTCTCCAGTTTGTAGGGGCTTCAGGAACCTGAGATCCCTAAATTCGGGCAGCGGAGAAGCCGGGGAGCAAGGAAATGGGACAAAGCCCTCAGGCTTCCTCTCACTCACTCATTTTCTGGGGAAAGAAAAAGGATATGGCTGAGGTTGTAGGTGCTGGAATGATTTTTAAATTCAGGTTTCACAGCTAGGTAACTTGAAGATCTCAGAAAGTATAAACCTTTTATTTATTTTTTTGCTGCCTCAAGGGTCTGGATGTCTAATTTGGACTTAATGAGGCCATATCAAAACCAATATTAAGTCAGCAAATTGGGTGACTCCACAGTGACATTCTTTCCCATAGGGAATCCAGAGTTGTTTTGCTCTTTGCAATAGATAAAAATGTGAATTTATATTGATAAAGTGATTTAGACTGTGTTCTTTGCCTTTGTTTTAAGTATGAAAGGGTTTAATATTATATCTGATTGCATCCAATTTATAAAACCTAAAATGGACACATCCCCCATAAAAACACCTTTCAGACTTGGCGAAGAAAAAGGAATCTTTACCTCTCGACTTAGGGCCCCAGTAGCTGCCAGTCACAATCTCTTCAGCAGGTTTCTCACATCTGACTTTGGAGGTAAGATGCCAAGTACCTCCTTCAGCGTAATTACACCTTTGCTTGCACAGTGCGATGAGCTGCCTCTCACAGCACTTGGAACAGGGCGTCCTGTGCTGAGGGAGACGATGAGGAATGAGGGCAGGAGCGGGGGAGGCCATGTCCCTGGGCCCTGGGTGCTACCTAGCCTATGTCTCAGGAATCCTAATAGTGTTCAGTGGGAGAGAAAAAAGGAGGCTTGATCACTAGTTTGAGAAATGTATCTGCATTTTGGAAATCAACAACATTTAGAAGCATTAACACATAAAGTCATAAACATTAAAGTCCTCCCACCAAGACCCCTGTTTGTTTTTATTCTATTTCCCATACCTCTGAGTGTGTACCATCTCCATGCACCCTTCCTAATGAAACAAAACACCTTTTAACTTACCAGGGAACCCAATTTGGGGAAGGCTGAGATAAGAGAATAAAATTTTTAAAAGCCTCATGAGGACCATCATTGGCTTTGAATGATTTGTTTCACATTACTTTCATTTCTTATAGGAAAATGTGCATGAGTAAAGTAATCACTCATACTACCACTCTTGTCTGGCTGTTTTCATCTTTGCCCAGCCCTGCCTCTATCAATGCATACTTTTACTTGATGAAGTTAGGTACATCTTGTGTTTTGTTATTTTCACGTAAGAGTAAGTCATACGTATTTTCTGTATTCCCCTGTGGTCTTCATTTTTTTGATAACTGCTCTATTTCATGGGGTAGATATCCCATAGTTACCTTAAACCCTTTGTCGTTGACATTGATCCGTTTAGGACGTTTGGCAGCCTGCTGCTAATCTCAGCTGGTGCCAAGCTGAATGTCTTAGGTTGTGTCTCTTTTTGCTTCTCTTGAATCATCCCTGTCATAGATTCCCATAACTGAGATAAATTACTAAGTTGGAGAGAAGAGTTACCTCGATGACTAGCTCCCCGGGATGTCTCGGGGCTCCGAGGACTGCTGGGCTTATGCACCAGCAGCAGCAGTGGTTCCTTCCATGAGGAATGTGGGAGGCATAGGCCCTGGGGGAAGCTCCGTCCCTCCGCTCTGTTATCTCTCCCTGTCAGTCGTTTCTGAGGACACTGTGTTACTTTCCATGCGGGGTAACAGTGATGAGGAGAAGCAGCTGTGGCGGGCTGCAGTTAGCACTCAGGAACCAGAGCAGTTATATATTTTTTTTCATCCATTTTACCTAATAACTTTTAGAACAAACGTTTTCTCTGCTTAATTTAAAACAAAACAAAACAAAACAAACACTGGTCTAAACCATCCTCCTGCTATTGGACCTAGTGTTTTCCAGGTTTTTTTCAGTGATAATGCATTACACAATATTTAACAACTTTGTACATGTAGTATGTGTGTGTGAGAGAGAGAGAAAGAAACTGTAATTATTTCTTTTGAAAACGATTCCCAGGAGGAGGGAGCACTCATTGAAAGAGTCTGGCATCTGTGTGGTGCTTACGACACAGCTCTATGTATTGCTCACCATGACAGTCGAGATGACGCACGATGTCACCAATGTGTAAGAACAACCTTTTGAACCGCAGCTCCTCGAACATTATGTTTTGTCATGAAAAGGGAGAGAGGTGGCATGCATCCTACAATTCCCAGTGACTAGACTGATGGTGTGGCAGTTCTCATAGCATCGGGGAGCACACCACGTCAGTGGGTCAGTCCCACACTGGGAGCCTTTTCTGAGGCTATAACTATGGGTGAAACTTTGACAATGGCCAGAAGCCCAGAACTGAAAACTTCTGGAAGGCAGAGTTAGAAGCAGATCATTTGTTGTTTGATGGTGGTGTTGAGCTGCTGTTCACAGTCAGTAGAAAACCTTCTTTGAAGTAGCAGTGATAACAAGAAACTCTAATGAGTTCCCAAGGAATGTCTGAATCATTTCCTTTTCTTGGTGATTTCTCAAAGCTTCTGTGGAGCAGACTCATCAATCCTAGCACAGACACTCTAATAGTGGGCCCAGATCATGCTAAGTACAAAAAAAAATGGGCACTTTCTGTTCTTTCCTTAAGTGTCCCTGTAATAAAGAACCATGAGGCTGGAAGGACTGTGAAGACAGGTCAAGTATCTGGTGACCCTTCCCTCATATGAGAAACAAAAGGGAGAAAGTTGACGTGGTTCAATTGCCTCAATGCCAGGCACTTCCTCAAATTATAGTAAAAATTATCAACCATTCCTAGGCATCTGCTATGTATGGGCTAGGAGCTTTGCCTACATTACCTCTGGAAATTCTTACAACTTATATTGCTGCACTGGCGCAGTTATCCCCATTTGTGAAGATGAGCAGAGTGAGGCTCAGAGTCCTTGAGTGGCCTACCCACGGTCTTACAGGCAGTAAGTAAAGGGTAGAGTTGTCGAGTCAGAACTCAAACTTTATCCTGTACATGCCCGATTACATCACAGTCTTTTTCGCCTCATTTCTACTGAGAAAACTACAACCCAGAAGTTGCCCAGCTTTCTCTATAAATGGCTTAACATCCAGCACATTGCTCAGTAGTTGCAGAGGCCAACTGGGTCATAAATATTCCCTCCTAGTGATTCCCTAAGGGGCACTGCTTACCCTGACCATATATAACACTCAAGAGAGCACAAAGCCCTGTAGATATCTTTCACGCTATTCTCCAGGGATCTTTAAAGACCTGATCCAAGGAAGGGATCCAGTGTTCCTGACTCAGTGTCCATTTATTGAGAGCCTGCTTTGAGCATAGCCTTGAAACAAGGGTAGTGGTAATAACCCAAAGTGTTCATTCACAATCAAGTCAGAAGAGAGGGAGGGTGCAAAGCAGATATGTCCATGGTTATTAAAATAGAGTAAACAAAAACATGGATGTGTTGGAGAGCTGATCTGAGCTCAGAATTCAGCCACTGTCAGGGTCTCTATGGGAACCCTGGATTAGAGTAGAGAGGCACTACGTTGAAAACCCATCGATAACATGTTTTAAGAAGCAGCTCCTTGGGACCTGGCCAAGAATGAGGGGGCCCAGGGTGACATCTGTGTTGACTAAGGGTGTCTGTCCCCTGATTCTTGGGTGGGATAAAAGAACCAATGGATGTGGTACAGCTACATTTGGACTCTCTGCTTGTATCTGCCTAGAACCTAGAAGATCCTCTAATTTTTTTATCATCATTTATTTCAGCTGTTCATGCCAAGAGCTTGGTAGCCATCCTGCATCTGCTGGTTGCTCTGTCCCAATATTTCAGGGCACCAATCCGACTCCCAGACCATGTTTCCATCCAAGTAGTCGTGGTCCAGGTAAGACACAAACCCCTACAAACATCTGCACCCTTAAAGAGGTGTGAAGGCTGAGTTCTGATGAGAGCTAAGGCACACTGGGTAGCTTGTTAGGACAGCTGAATGCATGTTGGGTGTTCTCGGGTATGCTGTACGTTGGGAAGCATGTGACTGAACTTTCTGATGTGTGTGGACTTATCTCTAGTAAGTGTGCAAAGGGCGGAAGAGTGTGTGCTTGTATATGGGAATGCCTTGTGTGGGGCATGTACCTGGGGTTTACATGTTATTCTCAGGAAGGTGTCTATGTAACATACATTTCAGGGTGTATGGTGTGTATGTTTGTGAGGTGTATTTAGTAGGATCAGGAGGAAAGAGGTGTTGATGTGTGTGTGTGTGTGTGTGTGTGTGTGTGCACATGTACCCTGCAAGCCATAGAGAATCATTTTGAGGGTAAAGAGTGTACTGGGAACAGACGAATGTAAGGGCTTAGGTACGTGTGTGTTTGAGAGACCCCAACGGGCTATGTCCATATTGAGGGTGCTGCCACTTTTCACTCACCCAGAGAAGCACAGCTGGGATCTCAAGTCATCTTTTCCAGATCGTTAGATGGACTTTCCACTCACAGGGCCGTGTATTTTCCACAGTGAGGGTGTGCACACGCCCTGTGACTATCTCACTCTACCCCAACCCCGTTAGAGGCTTAAATTCAATTTCATTTTCCAACTCTATGCCATTTAGCAGAAGGTTGTCATTTTGTGTGTTTGTATCTGTTCTTTTCCAAATAAACATGCTGCAAGGAAGAACCCCGCTTAGAAGCAGCTTCCTGAGTCTCCAATGTTCCGGAATAGAGCACAATATGGCAGTTCTGCTGCCCTTGGGGAGGAAGAGCTTTGAGGGCTGGTAAGCTTGCCTCACCAGACCAGGCCAGTTTCAAGGACAAAAAGGTCTCTGAGCCGAGCTTTCAGGGATCAGACATTAACGGAAGAAGACTCAGGGTGCTGCTCAGTCAGCTGCTCAGTTGTGCCCTAATGAAAAAGTATTTCTTTGACACCTTCTGGGTACTGGACTTGCTAAGCATCGAGGGGGTATAATGGGAATATGACACCTTGGCCCTGCCTGCCAAGAGATAAGCAGCAGAGAGCACCATCAGAAGCCCCCAGTCAATGCGAATGTGTGTGGTTCAGACACTAAGTGCAGCTGACTGAAAGGGACTAATTGGCCTCATTTATTGAGCACTCAACTGTGTCAAACATGGTGCTAAGCATTTTCTGTCTGCTACGGATACGTGGCCAGCCCAGAGCTTGCTGGTACAAGCATCTTCCTAGTGGATACAGGCCATCTCTACTGTGTTATTTTTACCAATCAATAATGTGTGAATCCATTTCATTATATTTTTTTAAAATTATGATTCAAAATCTGAGCAGAAGAGTGGGGGCTCCTATTTTGAAACAGTGGTCACAACAGCCCATGCCTCCTGCCTTATTTTGAGCTCAATTATGGCCCATATGAAGGCTGTTGTTCATTTAATTTCTCCTGTAGCCAGTTTTGTTAGCATGAGGGAGAAAAGAGGACACATTACATAAAATGGCATCAATGCATGTCAGGTTTGATGGGGTACTTTGCTTTATCAAGTTAAACAGGCACAGAAGCAGGACTCAGAATTGGCTGTGAGTCACTGAACTACAGAGAGCTCCTTAGGGAACAGATAATGGAGCAGGCTGAATCAGGATGCTGTGTGAGGGGTTATTTAACCCAGATTTCTTTTCCTTATGGTATAGAAAAGCATTTAATTCTGCATGATGTTGAGGGTGAGGTTTATGTCTGTGAATGGCCTCACAAGACAAGGACACAGATTCCATCGGCCCCGTGTGAAAATTTTATGTTATGTTAAAGCTGAATTTGGAAAAAGTTCTGATTTATCGTCACTGGATCTCCTTTAAATGATGCCTTTAACGTCCTCTTTTGCTTTGACAATCCATTCTTCTTCGTCTAATCCAGATATACTCTTGGCCTTTACGCAGCTCTACCTTTCCTTCTGTCAAAGTATTTTGTAAGAACACTAGGTTCTGTGGCTGTTGAGAATGGGAAGAGAATGTTCTGGAAGTTTTGGCAGAAGGGTCAAGAAGGCAGGCTTCTATTGAGACACCAGCACTTGGAGGGTCCTTTCTGGACACTCACCTCCGCCTTTGTGGAAAATGAGTTTGTTCTGACAACTGCTTCCATGCCCAGACCACCCTCCAAGTACAGCTGACTGACTATAAGGGAACCTGAGAAAGTGAATCTCCCTCCTCAACACCCATCAGAAGTCCTTTCCAAATCCGAACGCTCCTTCCTTAGCCCCCATGCCCACGTGATGGGGTTTAAATGCTAAACCAGCACTCAGTCGACTCCCCTTTGACTCATGGCACCCTCCCTCCCAACTGCCTCCTGAACGCATTGTGCTCTCCTCACTCTGCCTTTTTGCTCAGCTCCCCCCACTGGAATGGCCTCTCCTTTGTGTCCAGCCAAATCCTGTGTGTCCTTTAAGTTCCAAGTCAAGGACCTCTCCCCTTGGAAGGTTTCCCAACCATCTCCACTGAAAGTGCCTGCTCTTGTCCTGCACTGAGCACTTTCTTTCCGCATAGGGTGACCACATGATTTATTATCCATGACACCTTTGAGATTGAAAAGGGATCCTTGTGATCTCAACTGAACTGGGTCATCAGGTTTCTCCCTGGCTGGGGGAAACCATGCTTACCTACCTGCTTCATCTATGCTGTTTTACTCTGTGTTTCTCGAGTCCAGGACCAATGTCATGCATTCCATACTGTTTGCTCCAAGGTCAACACGGGGGCTTGTACACAGAAGGCACTGATTAGTACACAGAAGACAGATTGTACACAGAAGACACGTTTGGGTCATAGGCAGAAAGAGCAGGACTGTGTGGGTGGGGGCGGCGGGCAGGGGATTGAGATCCCTGGGCAGGCCTGAGCCCTGGCCACATGCAAAGCCAGGTAAAGTTCGTTTTGAGCATCCCTGCTCCACCTTTCCTCTATCTTCCCTTGAACAAGGAGAGCAAAGTGAAAAGAGCAGGGACCTCTAAGCCAGCCTGACTTGAGTTCAAACTCTGGCTCTGCCACTTTACTCACCTGTGAGTTCCTTAATCTCTCTGACCTCAGTTTCTTCATCTCCAAAGTGGGGAACATTTTGCTAACCACAGAGGATTTAACGTGGTAACAGCCCTGCCCCCCTTCCCCTCACCCTTCACTGCTGTCTTTTCTGGCATTTCCCCCATCACAGCTGACTCACAGCTGACCCACACCATGCAAGCCTTGCCCAGACTCGAGGAAACTCACTCCCCTCCCTCATGGTGGCTGATGGGGGTCCAGAGTGCTACCTGTGTGGACCCCACTATGCATGTGCCTTAGAAAGGGTCCAAGATGTCAAATACATGGATGACTGGGTAGATTGGTGGGTGGGTCTCCAAAGTATTTAACCTTTTCTCAGAGAGTAAGCTAGTTACCTGAGGACTGCACTAGTTATTTAAAAGCTCCCATATTTACCCATTACAAAAAACGAAGAACAAAAAAAAATCTCTCTATTTGAATTCTTCAAGTTGGCCTCAGTTCCTCCACCCCAGTCCCCCAGCTAAATGTGTTTCTCAGCTTCCCTCTGCGGCCCCAGCTGGAGGGCAGACACACCCTGGCCTTCATTTCCATTCGGTTTACTGCAGATTACTCCAGGAGGCAAACAGTGTGCTTCCAGCAGAATGTCTTCCAATAAAGAAAGAAAAGATGCACCATCCAAGAAACAGCCTACTTGTTTGGACTAAACATGAACTGCACTTAAGTACAAATGGTACAGTCCGGCCCCGGGAAGTCAGGGGCCTCATTTCTCTTCTGGAAGTCTCTCAACTCCAGAGTCATTTCTTAACACCAGTAACTTTCTCAGTATCAGGAATGCTAATCAGCTTTTCATATTTTTCTAAAGCATATTTTTCTCTCCTCCTCCCAACCCTTCTCCCCACCCCTGTTTCAGAAACGAGAAGGAATCCTCCAGTCTCGGCAAATCCAAGAGGAAATAACTGGTAACACAGAGTATGTCAACACCATTGTTGCCAGCGATTCTGTAATGGAACACAGATGTTTCTCCGAAATTCGTCCATTTGCTGATATTTAGTTTTCATTTATTGGGAGTGCAAGAGGGATTAGACTTCAGCCAATGATTATAGTTTAGCCTTTTCCATGCATTCAAAACATGCCTCTCAGTGCTTAAGGTACAAACTTGGGTGGGGAAGTGGGGAGAGAGAATTAGCGATGATTGAAAAATTCTAATTTTGTGGCACGCCAGGAAAAAAGTGTGCCCCCCAAAGCCAACCAGCGTGAAATCGGCATGCTATAAACATGGGATTGAATTTAAACTGCTAACCTTCAAAAGGACATTTTTCTTCCTTTTCTGAATCTGACTTGGTCACGTGCCATGACCCAGAAAGCCCCTCTCCACCTGAGAGTGGTGCTTTTGTTGTTTTCACTTACGCTAAGGAATTGGAGTATCAGAAGATGGAAGAGGTTTGCCATGGGAAAGACACGTTTGGGTCATAGGCAGAAAGAGCAGGACTGTGTGTGGGGGCGGGGGGCAGGCAGGGGTTTGAGATCCCTGGGCAGGCCTGAGCCCTGGACACATGCAAAGCCAGGTAAAGTTCGTTTTGAGCATCCCTGCTCCACCTTTCCTCTATCTTCCCTTGAACAAGGAGAGCAAAGTGAAAAGAGCAGGGACCTCTAAGCCAGCCTGACTTGAGTTCAAACTCTGGCTCTGCCACTTTACTCACCTGTGAGTTCCTTAATCTCTCTGACCTCAGTTTCTTCATCTCCAAAGTGGGGAACATTTTGCTAACCACAGAGGATTTAACATGGTAACAGCCCTGCCCCCCTTCCCCTCGCCCTTCACTGCTGTCTTTTCTGGCATTTCCCCCATCACAGCTGACTCACAGCTGACCCACACCATGCAAGCCTTGCCCAAACTGGAGGAAACTCACTCCCCTCTCTCATGGTGGCTGATGGGGGTCCAGAGTGCTGCCTGTGTGGACCCCACTATGCATGTGCCTTAGAAAGGGCCCAGGAGTTGTGGGAATTTCAGGACCCTGGTAGGGCAGAGATGAGGGGTGGCCCGTCCCCAGAGGGCCAGTTTATGGCCTGCCTCCACGTCACTCCAGGGCCCAGTCCTAGCAGCTGAGGGGGCAGCTGCTGTACGAGGCACACTGATTCTCGGCCTTGGATCTGCGAGGGGTGGGCAGAAAGCTGCCCTGGCTCAGTCCTGCTGTGAGGGGAGCAGTATTCCTCACCCTCCTGCCCCCACCTCCCCTGCCCTTTGCCGGGCTTGTCCATGTCCCACTATTTCACCTTCTGGAAAAGGGCAGACATATCTGAGAGCAGCCTGTGAGACGCCCCCGAATTGGGGAACATGATGTTTGTTTCCAGAGCAATCCCTCAGCCGCCCCTGTCCTTTCCATGGTCCCTCTCTGCCACCGTGCCACACAGACATGAACAAATACACACTCCAAAGGATGACAACACAGCACAGTTTATGAAGTGCTTTTGTATCTATCACTGTTTGTAATACGCACATGAAGCAATGATTACACCTCCTAAAACCCCACAGCCCAAAGATGGAGAAGGAGATTATCACTGGTCCATCCCACAGTTAACTCCAAGTTCGTTATTCTCTCCAGTGCACTACCCACCCATTTAATGGGTGACAGATGCACAGTTGGAATAAACTAATGAGAATGAAAAATATATTGAGAAAAAAGGTATTGAGCATTTACTATATACTAGGAATTATGCTAAAATCTTTCTACATATTAAATTATTTAATGCTCACAACATGCTATTGAGATGTGTAACATTATCCTCATTCTAGAAATAAGAGGCCTGGTGCCCAGAGAGGTTTGGTAACTTGCTCAAGGTCACACAGCAAGCAAATGGCTCTGTGGGACTTAAACCTAAGTAGTCTGCCTTTAATGCTTCTGTTCTTAGTACTTTGCTGCTTCATGGCTCTAAGTGCAGTTCTAGTTCCTGCCCTCTTTGAGATAACTATCCTGGATCAAAGCGAGGTGCAGTTTGATGGGTATCATAGGACAAACAGGAAAAAGAACTTGACCTCCCCAAGCTAATGCCCACAGCATCCTGGGCAGTGAAATTGTTAAGTGCAGAATAAAATGCCAAGAGAGCTTTGGGGCTTATCAACCAAGGGCGAGAAGATTCACGCTGTTTTCTTTCTCCTTTTCCTACAGGGCTCTTTCTGGAAGGCATGGTAAGTTATATAAAATTGTCCTATGGTGCTGGTGGCTGCCACAGGGGTCTAGTTAACTCTGCAGAAGCTGGGAAGAACAGGCACTCAGCTTGCTTTCTGCATGTGTGTCTGCACCAGCCTGGTGACAGCTGCTTGGGAGGAAGGGTCAGCTTACTGGTGGGAAGAGGAAAACTAACCAAAGCTGTGCCGCCCTTTTGCAAGTAACCAGACCATTGGCATTGTTGGGCTTCTGGATGGGTCCTGGGCATTTGTAGGGCAGTCTTGCTTCAAGTGTATTGTGAAACTAAAGGGAGGAAGTATATTTACACGCTTGGACTGTCTCCTCTACCCACTCTGCCCAGCCCTTCTAGAAGCTGCCTTCTTTCTCTTTTCTTATCACAGCTCCTATCTCTTCCAGTTCTCAGAACTCTGGGTTTGTTTATAAAGTCTGTGAATGTCAGAGATCACAATCACCTTCCTGGAAGTCTCAGATTTGCCCATTGGTGCAAGAGGAGAAAAAGACGGACCCCCAGGACCATGAACCTTCCCTGCCCCAGGTTCCTCTTGGAGACTGTTCTCATTCGCTGCCTGAGATCCCTCCATTACTTCACCTCTCAGTTCCGAGAACATGGGGGCTATAGCAAGGAAAGACCCTGCAGGGGGCATGGCTTTGCTACTTCCGCTGATCCTGTATTTACTATGCATACTTTGAATGATTCCAATAATGCTAAAACAATTCAGATCAGTATACACTCCGGTCTACACAGCACAGGCACACACATTCTCATCTCTCATCTCATGACACACCCAGGAGGTCTGTTTCTCAAGACTGTGTCTCACACAAGAGGAAGCTGAAGTGCAAAGCCTTGAAGTGACCAGATCACTCAAGAGGAGGAGCTCACATCTGCTCCTGGGCGCTGTGGTTCCCAATCTGCTTATTTATATACCCTACTAGGATGTGTTGTGTGGGTATCCTGGTTTTGATAATTATGGGGTGAAGTGATTTGATATTTGGATAACATTCTACCTCCAAAAAGCTTCAGAAACACTTTAGAACCATGACTAAATTATGATGTAATGAACACAAAGACCAAAGAGAAATAACCAGTCCCAAGTCACAGTGCCAGACAGAGCCCCTCAACCCCAGTCCAACAGAGAGTTGACGTAGAAGGTGGACACATACACACACAAGGCTCCTCAGGTAAGAATCAACCCCAAATCTGTGCCCAAAAACCAGCTTTCAGAGTTCCCAGTGTAGCCTCACACCCCAGAGAATGTGCATCTGTAGCCAACCATGTGCCCCGGACTCGGGGTAGGCTTCCCACCAGGAATCAGCTCTGTGCTTCACTGGACATTTTTCTCTCTTTCAGAACGTGATGCTTTTGACACCTTGTTTGACCATGCACCAGATAAGCTCAACGTGGTGAAAAAGGTGGGAAAGGGACGTCTGCGGGGAAAAGGATGGGGGCCAGGGTGGGAGAGTGAGATGCAGCAGAACTTTTTAGGAAAACCCATCCCTGCAGCTTTCAAACTTCCTGAAACTGGTTTCATCACCAGATCTCTGCAAACATGGGGCTTTCCTGCTCGATGTCCATTTTACCTGTCTTGTTCTCACTGGATACCTCATCCAGTCCCTTCCTTCTCCCATCTGATGATAGCATCTCTCTGGGTTCTGAGACTCTGAACACCCTGTTATCCACCTTACTGAACCCCCAGCTGTGCCTGCCTCTTCACACAGACCTCCCTCTGTTTCCCTAGTCACAGGCACCTAAGAAGGGACTGGAAGGAAGGACTCAGTGGGGTCCCCTTCCTAAATTGCCTTCAGCTCCTGGAGCCTGGGATCAGATGCTCTACCTCTCACTCTACCGTCTCAGGACCCCCAGCTCCTTTCACAGTTTGAATCACGTAATGTACGAGACTGCCAATCCTTGGGGGCTGTCCTCTCCTGTGAACTCCAGGGGCTTTGCCGAGGAGCCTCATAAGCTGCTTGCTCATCCTCACTCAGCTTGGCGGAGGGATCCAGGCCCCATGCTCTTGGCTGGGCCTCATCCTGTGTGATCACACTGGTCCTGGGCCTCACAGTGGAGTCATAGAGGGGGCCTTCGGGGGTCTGGCCCTGGGGAGAGTCTCCAACTCAATGCCCGGCCTGTGCTTTTTTTTTTAGACTCTCATCACTTTTGTGAACAAACACCTGAATAAACTGAATTTGGAGGTCACAGAACTGGAAACCCAGGTAGGTGACAGCCCTGAGGTCCTGTTCAACAGCCACCATTCCAAGTGCTCAGTCCCTGCATTGCCAGGAGGGCTTTCAGGAGGAAGGGGATTCTGTTGTGTTCAGAGGGGTGAACTGCTTGGGATTTGTCTTAATTTATTTTGAAAAGTTGCAAGAATATTATCATGAATACCCATATATTCTTCACCCACATACACCAGTTGTTAACATTTGGCCATATGTGGGTTTTTGGTTTTTTCTCCTCTCTCTCCACCCTGAGTACTTCAGCATACATCTCTAAATAACAAGCACATTCCCTTAGATAGCCACAATCCAATGATCAAATTCTGGTAATTTTAACATTGATATAATACATTAGTTAGGTTAAACCATATGAAATTGTTGATACTTGTCTACTTTTGACAGTGTCTCATAGTTCAAAAAAAAACCACTCTATTCCAGTTTTCCCAGTCACCCTAATATTCTCATGTGCTGTGTTTAGTTGTCGTGTCTCTTTAGCGACTTTTTATTACAGAACAAATCCTCAGCCTTTCTTTGCATGACATCATTTTTGAAGCATGTACAGGCCATTTGGTTCATAGAAAGTCTCTCAGTTTCCCACCTCCCACCCCCACCCCACACTCACAATTAGATTCAGGTTATGCATTTTTGGTAACAATACTACCTAAGTAATACTATGTTTTTCTCAGACACCTTGTCCACTAATGTGTTACTGGTGATAGTAACTTCGATCACTGGGACAAGTTGGCGTCTACCAAATTTCTGTACTGGAAAGCTCTTCTCCCTCCTTTATAATAACTAATCTTTACTGGGAGATTCTTTAGGATTGGGTAATGTATCCTGTTTCCCAACCTGCTTTCATTTGTAATGAGTTTTTAAAGTGTGGTTTTCTTTTGAGCACATGGTCGTCTTCTGTTGTTTTTAAAAGCAATTCCCGGGTCTGGGCCTGAGCACTGAGTGTGTCTGGACTCCGTGGAATGAGTTTATGTACTCTTCTGGGAGTTAGGGAATGCTCTGGAAAAGTGATATTTCCTCGAGTGAGCTAGAAGAGCTCCGGAACTTTCACTTCCGTTTTCCCAGGCAGGGAGCGCTATGAAAAGGAGTCTCTGCCTCCCTTTCATAAGGCATGTCTGGTGTCCGTCTGCAGGTTTTACCAGCCAGTCATCAGAACGAGCAGTCAGGGGTGGGAGCTGCCTGTATCCATGGCACTCAGAGCTGTGAGGGACCTTGACTCTAACCCCAGGTCCTCCCCTGAGTTGACAGACTAGATTTCTTTATTCTCAGCCCATTCCAACCACAGCTAGAATGAGGCCCAGTTAATTAGTTCCATGGGAGGACCTGGATTTTGACACAGATGCTGGAGTCTGCTCTCGCATTGTCCACCTTGGGGTGGCCTGGAATAAGTCATGCTTAGGTCGTATGCACTTGAGGGATAGAAGTAGGGAGGAAGCTGCTCCTATGTCAAGTTCATGTTCTGGGTCATGCGCCCATTACAAAGGCGGAGCCAGCGGCCCACCAGCCAGTTACCCAACAGAGCTCAGACTCTGGGCCCAGCCCACATTCTGGGCAATTCAGTCTAGGGTTTTGTTTTTTGTTTTTTGTTGTTGTTGTTTTTAAGTTTTCTAAGATGACTCCAAGAACTTTGGCCTTGTGCAAACTCTAGCAACCATCGTTTATGCCCACAAACACTTTGTGGCCCAGCCTCTTGTGAAAGGTTCTAGAATACCAGATATGCATCTGACCTTTCTATCATTGCTCAGGGCCTCCTCCATACCGGGAACACCTCAACCTACTCTTCCCTCAACCTCAGGCCCCTACTCTTCCACAAAGCCTGCCCCAAGGACTCAGCGCACACTCACCTTGCCCTTCCTTGAGCAGAAGACCTGAATGCCTCTGCTTAACCTAGGAATCTTTTGTCCCTCAGACCAGGTTCCCAGCCTGTCCCGCCTCTATTGTCCTTGATCAGAGGGCTAGGGCTCTAAGCATCTTATCATGATCTTCAGTGCACAGTTTTACAGGTACGAATAGCAATACAGTATGTCTTCACTTAACCTTGTCAATAGGTTCTTAGAAACTGACTAAGCAAAATGACATATAACTAAACCAATTTTCCCATAGGCTAGTTGTTATAACCAAGAGCTAAGTTCCTACAGCATATTTCTGGTCACAAAAATATCACCAAACTTCTAAGTAAGGACCCCAAACTCTTCTAGTATTAAGTGTTGGAATAAATGTGAACTATGCATCCATTTAAGAAACATTAATAAAAACAAGTAAGACAGTTCTTTCCAACCTGCTTATTCCAGTTCATGGTCACAGGTGGCGAGAGCCCATCCCAGCAGCTCAGGGCACAAAGCAGACACCCACCCTGGACAGGACGCCCTTCCATCACAGGGCCACACATGCACCCACACTCACTCAGACTGGGACAATGGAGACATGCCTGTTCACCTGACATGCACATCTTTGGGATGTGGAAGGAAACCAGAGTCCTGGGAAAAAACCCACACAGACATGAGGAGAACATGCCAACTCCACACAGACAGTGGCCTCAGCTGAGAGTATTCATTCTTCTCCTCATCACCATTATAATGTAATGATATTATCTGAGGACTTGCTATAGTTGAAATTTATTAAATGTTGCCTACATGTCAAGCAATGTTCTAGGCACTTTAGACCTGTTAACTGATTTGATCCTCATGATAACCCTGTGAAGTAGATACTATGCTACTGTCATCCCCATTTTACTGTTGAGAAAAATGAGGCACAGAGAAGTTAGGTAACTTGCTCAGATCACATAGCCAGTGAGGAGCAGAGCTAGAGGCCTAGCTCCAGAGCCCAAGTTTGCAATAGCTACACTATATGGCCTCTCAAGCAATGATAAAGTGAGATGTGAGAAAGGGAAATGCCTAGGCCTATATGATGCTAGAGTTCTTTGTTCATCAAGCAAGTCACCATAGTAGCCTCATGCCACTGGCCTTGGGTATACCCCGGCCCTTCTCTCTCTACCCCACGCTAGCTGATTCCTGCTCATCCCTCAGGCCTCCATTCAGACAGCACCTCCTCCAGGAGTCTTCCCTGTTGCCTTCAGTGGGAGAGAGTGAACTTTGTCACTTTCACACTAGCCAATGTGCTTCCTTCCATGAGAGCAACTGCTGCATTTTCTCCACATCATTCTCCCTAATGGACTATGAGCTCTTTGAGGACAGGGGCCACTGACCCATGTCTCTGGTCCACATGCCAGATAAAGGCTTAGAATATAGTCAATGCTCAGTAAATGCTGGGCCATGGGTTTGTGGCCTAAGGTCTGGACCAGCCAGGCCAGACATGTTGACATAGATAGGCCCTCTGATTGTGGTTTGGCTGGGGAGCAAAGGGGCCCAGTGCCTTCACCTGCCTCTTTCCCTCTAGTTTGCAGATGGGGTGTACCTGGTGCTGCTCATGGGACTCCTGGAGGGCTACTTTGTGCCCCTGCACAGCTTCTTCCTGACCCCAGACAGCTTTGAACAGAAGGTAAGGGAAGATGATGTGAAGGGAGGCCCTAGCCCACGTGCCCTGACTCATTTGCCTACATCTATGCTGGGGCCACCTGGGGAAAAGGCAGTGGCATCCTGTCTACCCAGGGTCTTCAGAGGTTGGAGGTGGGGCCCATTCTGATGAACACTGAGCAGCAACGAAGCTACCTGCAGACCACTGAGCATCCTGAACAGCTTTCTCCCCGCTACCCACCCCACCCCACCCTGGCCTTGGTTGCCTAGTCACATGCTCTGGCTGGATGCCATAGGCCAGTCACACCTCTCCCCAGAAGTGACAGGGAAGGTAGCTGCAAGGCTTGTCAGACTTGAGGAGCCACACTCAGCCTGGTTCTGATGCCTTTCATTGGCTACCACAGCCTGTGTGCTAGACAAGGGACATTTGATCCAAGGTGGAAACCCTTCTCTGCCTCTTAACACGTCTTGCTGTCTGATCCTTTCAACAGTGAGCATTAATGTCACTGAGTTGGAAATCCTGGCAGTTGACACAGGAACACAGTAGGACAGGGAGAGGAGCACGAACTCCTCCAGAAGCACTTGCCAACAACAGGCTGGGACTGTCCAGTTCACATTCCACATGGCCTGTCCATTTTGGTAGCCTCATTTCTGCTTCAAATTAGGGCCTCATTTTAGCTCAGCCTCCATCCCTCTAGCTACAGTAGTGGCTCCATCACTTTTGGGAGCAGGTCTCAGGATCCACAAGCGTCCAGAAATGAATGTGCAACAACACAGGCACTGCATTTCTCTTTCCAGGTCTTAAATGTCTCCTTTGCCTTTGAGCTCATGCAAGACGGAGGGTTGGAAAAGCCAAAACCACGGCCAGAAGGTACTTTGCTCTTCCCCTGGGTTTGTGACAAGATGGTGAGACCCTCTTTATGTATTAGTGTTTGGGGCACAGGGCTAGGTTCATGTTTCATAGCAGAGGGAAGAGTGTCTTTTCTGAAGCCTTCTTTCCCATTAGCAAGGGAAGGTGTGACAGAGCACAGCTGCCCAGTTTTGGAAATCCTTTGTGAACTGTAGATCACATGGCCATGGGAAGATAAAACCTGAAATCTCATGCATGGGATCACAGGGATAAGGACCCAAGCAGACATGGCACAGAGCAGAGGTGCTACAGGAACTTCCCCATGCCCAGTTTCCAGGCTCTTCTGTCTCTGGACAGGGTGCTGACCTGCCAAAGAGCAGTATCCCAGGCCAGGCAGGGGGAAGTTGCAGGAGTCACTGTTGGCAGCTCTGCTCTGAGTATGACTGCCTTTCCTGTCCTGTGCCCATCCAAACTGCCCAGAGATGATTTGTCAGAGTCAGGTTGAAAATGTAAGACTTAAAAAAAAAAGGCACAAGGAAGAAACTGCTCCACTGTTCCTTCTATGCTGGTGCTCGGAGCTGTGTGTGCATTTGTGCACATAGGAGGCATGTGTCTTCAGTAACCTCCCTGGTACATATGTTTGTTTCTGAAACTGACTGAAATATTCCATTTTACTAGCACTAGTGTGTCAATGCTATGTTGCAGATAATTTTCTGTTTATGTCAGTTTAGAACATTAAGTATGCTGTGTCTGGGCCCTTTTGCTTGTACTTTCCTGGCTGTTTAAATGCAAGTGAACAAGTAGGGATTGTGTGCTTTCACTCTCCATTACTGCGTCTGTTCTGAATTCTTCCACCCAAACCTCCACATAGAGGGGCTTCTTCACTGACTGTCCAGTGGACCTGAGACCCCATGCCTAGGCCATCCCTGACCTCAAGGCACATGTAGCCAGCAAGGGAGAGAAAAGATGCACTGGTTCCCAGAACAAAAGGACAGTGGTGATAACTGCCATGAAGAGGTGCAACTAAGAGTTTATGAGAATTGAGGAGGTGATGATCGCTTCTCTCTGGAGTGGGGAAGGGTTTGATAGAGATGATGATAGTTGGGCTAAACCATAAGGATCAGGTAGGGCTTTTGTTTGGCAATTAGGACAGAAGAGAGGCAGGTATAAGCAAAAGCTCACCTCAATCTGCACTGGCTCCCCTCCTAAGGAGCTCCAGAACCAACACAGCTGGTGGGTGGCTTCAGAACACACCAGAGCACTACCTAACAGCTCAACAAACAACACACCCAAAGGGCGGCTTTGGCTGCATTAGAGTCCTGCTAAAGTGGCTCCTGCTCCTTGGGTCAGCCCCAGTACAACAGCTTGTCTGCCATAGTCACAACCAGCCCTCACAGCCACTCAGTCTGAGGTTCCATCCCACCCCTGATGTGCCAACAACAGTCATGGCTCAACTATAATAGCAGGGCACATACAAAACACACAAGGGGCACTCAGCTCAGGTAACCAAGGAGACTGCACCACTGAGCCCCACAGGACACCTACTATATAAGGCCACTCTGCCAAGAATTGGAGATGTGGCAGGTCTACTTAATACATAGAAACAAATTCAGGGAGTCAGCCAAAATGAGGAGACAAAGAAACAAGTCCCAAATGAAAGAACAGGATGAAAATCCAGAAAATATAACTAAACAAAATGGAGACAAGCAATCTACTGAATATAGACTTCAGAACAGTGGTTATAAGAATGTTGAATGATCTTAGGGGAAAAATAGATGAACCCATGGAGGGTGTCAACAGAGAAATAGGAAATATTTACATGCAGATAGGAAACATTAAAAAATAGTCAGAAGTGAAGAATACATTACAGGGAATCAACAACAGATTAGATGAAGCAGAGGACTGAGTAAATAATCTGAAAGATAAGGCAATGGAAAACACCCATCATAATACCAAAAAGAAAAATAATTTTTAAAAATGAGGATCATGTAAGGGACCTCAGGGGCAGCATCAAGCATTCCAACATTTGCATCAGAGAGGTACCAGAAGGACAGGAGAGAAAACAAGGGATTGAAAACTTATTTGAAGAAGTAATGAAAGAAAACTTGTCCTAATCTGGTGAAAGAAACAGACATACAAATCAAGGAATTACAGAGGCCCCTAAACCAGATAGATCCAAAGAGGCCCACACCAAGACACATCATAATTAAAATGCCAAAAGTTAAAGACTAAGAGAGAGACTTTTAAAAGCAAGAGAAAAAGCAGTTAGTTACATAAAAGGGAACTCCCATAAGACTGTCATCTGATTACTCAACAGACACTTTGCAGCCCGAAAGGAATGGCAAGAAACATTCGAAGTGATGAAAGGCAAAGACATACAACCAAGAATGCTCTACCCAGCAAGGCTATCATTTACAATTGAAATAGAGATAAAGAGTTTTCCAGACAAGAAAAAGCTAAAAGAGTTCAATACCAGTAAACCAGTTTTACAATGTTAAAGGGACTTCTTTAAGAAGAAAAGATTGAAAATATAAACAATAAAATATAGAAAAAAAATTCTCACTGACAAAGGCAAACATAATAAAAGCAGTGGATCACAACTATAAAGCTAGTACAAAAGGTAAAGTAGGAAGATCATGTGTAATTACAACAATAAATTAAGAGATACACACAAACACACCAATGCAAAAGTAAAAACAAATGACAAAAACATAAATGAGGTAGGGGATGAGTGAAAATTGTAGCAATTTTAGAATGTGTTCAAACTTAAGTGACAATTATCTTAAAATTGACTGCTATATACATAGCTTACTATAGGGTGGTACAAAAGTAGGTGTATATTCTTATATTATTATTTATTAATTATTACATTATCCATAAAAACAACTGTAAACCTACTTTTGCTCCACCCTCTATATGTGAAGTGACAGTAACCACAAACCAAAAATCTGTAAGTTATGCAAGAAATAAAGACAAAGGAATCTAAACATAACACCATAGAAGGTCATCAACATAGAAGAGAACAAGAAAATAAGAAACACAGATGAACTACAAAAACAATCAGAAAACAATAAAATAGCAAAAACACACACCTATCAGTAATTACTTTAAATGTAAATGAACAAAATGCTCCAATCATGAGACATAGGGTGGCTGACAAAGTGCAAAGGATTAAAAATCAAAGACAAGAAAACAAGACTAGTACATATGTGGCCTATAAGAAACTCACTTTAGATTGAACGACACACAGAGACTGAAAGTAAAGGGAGGGGAAAGATATTTTATGCAAATGGAAATGGGGAAAAAAGCTATACTTATATCGGATGAAACAGACTTTACAACATAGTCTGTAACAAAAGACAAAGCAGTGCATTTCAATATGATAAGGGATCAATCTAACAAGAGAATATTATATAACTCTTGTAAACAACTATGCAACCAATGCAGGAGCACCTAAACATACAAAGTAATATTGATAGACACAAAGGGAAAGATCGACAGTAATACAGTAACAGAAACAGAAATCAACATGCAGAGAGTGGCCTTAAGTGACACATTAGATCAGACAGATTTGACTTTTTTTTTTAAGAGCATTTCACCTCAAAACAGCACGAGTATTTTGCCATGTATAATGTGCAATCGTTTGCCCAAATTTTTGAGGGAAAATGTACTAAGTACTTAAAAAACCAGCTTTGCTTGTTTTTGATCACTTCAAAGCCCATGTTACCCAAAGTGCAAAAGCAATCACAGTGGACTTGAAAACCCAACTTACTGTGATACCTGGTGGGCTAACCAGCCAACTGCACCCTCTTGATGTATCAGTAAATAAGTCCGTTAAGGCCCTAATGAAGAAAGAGTGGCCATTGTGGATGTAGTCAGCTGGTAATGATTTAACACCTACCAGCAGAATCTAGAAAGTATCCATCGCTCAGGTATGTGATTGGATCCTAAGATCGTGGAATGGTGTCGAGAAGGAAGTGGCTGTGATTTAAAAAATGTGGCATCAGCAACGCTATGGGTGGAACTGAGTACAATGAAATTTCCCAGCATGAGGAAAGTGACTCAGAAGATACCGGTAATATAGAAATTGAAGAAGATGATACTTCTGATATTGACAGTAACAAAGAGTTCTTGGCCTCTATGATGCATAATTATTGTAAAATTTGTTACTGGTACATCAAATTTCTTGTACCTTGTATCTATTCTTGTGCTTTCTAATTATTTGTTACATAAAATTTCTTGTACCATAATATGTTGAAAAATAAATGCAAAAATTCCTTTATAATACAAAAAATAAGCACCTAAATATAAATAAGTAAACAATTGAATTAAAAAACTAAAACAAAAGATATTTTTCCTGAAAGTTTAGCCCAAAAACGTGGGCACACATTATACATGGCAAAATAAAATACATTCTTTTTGACTGTATGTACACGGAACATTTTCCAGGATAGATTACATTAGGGCATAAATCAAGTCTCGATAAATTTAGGAAGACTGAAATCATATCCAGCATCCTTTCTTATTACAACAGTATGAATTTGAAATCAATTACAAGAAGAAAACTGAAAAACACAAACACATGGAGGGAAAATAACATCATACTAAAAAATAAATTGGTTAACAATGAAATCAAAAGATATGTTGAAATAAACAAAAATGGAAATATAACAACCTAAAAAAAAATCTGTGGGAAACAGCCAAAGCAGTTCTATGAGTGAAATTTATAGCAATACAGACCTACCTCAAAAAAACAAGAAAAATTTCATATAAATAACCTATCCTTACACTTAAAGGAACTAGAAAAGAGAAGACTAAACAATACCCAAAATAAGAAGTAAAGAAATGTAAATATTAGAAGGGAGACAAATGAAACAAGTCTTTAAAAAAGCCATAGAGACACAAATAAATAGAAGTATATACCATGTTCATGGATTGGAAGAATTAACATCATTAAAATGTCCATACTACCCAAAGCAATGTATAGATTCAACACAATCCCTATTAAAATATCAATGACTTATTTCAGATATAGAACAAATATTTCAAAAATTTATATAGAACTATAAACAACCCTGAGTAGCCTCAGTAATTTTGAGAAAGAAGAACAAAGTAGGAGGGATCATAATATCTGATATCAAACTGTATTACAAGACCACTGTAATCAAAACAGTCTGATACTAGCATAAGAACAGACACATAGATCAATGGAACAGAATAGCCCAAAAATAAACCCAAGTGTCTATGTCAGTTAATATTTGTTCACCAAAGGGGACAGGAGCATAAAATAGAGTAAAATTAGCTTCTTCAATAAATTGTGTTGGGAGATCTGGACAGCTACATGTAAAAAAATGAAACTTGACCACCAACTTACACCATACACCAAAATAAACTCAAGATGGATAAAAGACTTAAATATAAATCATGACACCATAAAAGTCCTAGAGGAAAACATAGGCAGGAAAATTTCAGAAATCCCACACAGCAATATTTTCACCAACATGTCCCCTCAAGCAAGGGATATAAAGGAACGAATAAACAAATGGGACTACATCAAATTAAAAAGCTTCTGCACAGCTAAAGAAACCATCAGCAAAATGAAAAAGGAACCAACCGTACGGGAAAACGTATTTGTCAATGATACATGGACAAGGGTTTGATCTCTAAATTACATAAAGAACTCACACAACTCTACCCCAGGAAGACAAACAAACCAATTAATAAATGGACAAATGACCTGAACAAACACTTCTCCAAGGAGGACATATGGAGGGCCCAAAGACATATGAAAAGATGCTCAACATCACTAGCCGTCATAAATATGCAAATTAAAATCACTTCACACCAGTCAGAATGGCCATCATTAACATATCAAGAAACAAGTGCTGGCAAGGTTGTGGAGAAAAGAGAAGGAACCCTAGTATACTGTTGGTAGGAATGTGAACTTGTGCAGCCACTATAAAAAACAGTATGGAATTTCCTTAAAGAGACAAAAATGGAAATGCCCTTCGATCCAGCAATTCCACTGCTAGGATTATACCCTAAGACTCTTGAAACACCAATTCAAAAAAACCTGTGCACCCCTATGTTCATAGCAGCATTGTTTACAATAGGCTGGAAACAGCCTAACTGCCCATCAGTAAATGAGTAGATCAAAAAACTATGGTACACTTATACAATGCAATACTACACAGCAGAAAGAAAGAACTCCTACCCTTCGCAGCAGCATGGATGGAACTGGAGAGAATTATACTAAGTGAAATAAGCCAGGCAGTGAAAGACAATACCATATGATCTCACCTATAAATGGAACCTAGTCAACAAAACAAAGAAATGAACAAAATAGAACCAGAGACATAGAAATAAAGAACAAACTGACAGGGGCCAGAGGGGAGGGAGAGAGGGATAAGAGGGGAATGAAAGAGAAGGCTCAAGTGAAGGAACATGTACAGGGGATCCATGGACAGGGGTGATGGTGTGGCGATTGTGTTTGGGAGTGGGGGTTGGATGGGGCAGGGGACAGTAATGGGGCGAGGAGGAAATGGGGACAACTGTAACTGAACAATTTAAAAAAGGCAATAGAAAAGATCAATGAGACCAAGAACTGGTTCATAGAAAAGATAAAATTGGTAAATCTTTAGCAAAACTCTGCAAGAAAAAAAGGGGGGCGACTAAAATTAGGAATGAAAAAGGAGAACTGACTATTGACACAACAGAAATACAAGATAAGAAAATACTGCAATTATATGCCAAGAAATTGGACAACCTGGAAAAAACGTATAAATACCTATAAACATATAGGTTTCCAAGACTGAATGGGGATGAAATAGAAAATCTGAATAGACTGATAACTACGAATAAAATTGAATCTGTAATCAAAAAGCTCCCAACAAACAAAAGATCTGTATCTGATGGCTTCACAGGTGAATTTTACCAAACATTCAAAAAGAGAATTAATACCTATTCATATCAAAATATTCCAAAAATTTTAAGAGGAGGGAAGGCTCCCAACTCATTTTATAAGTTCAGCATTATACTGATACTAAAACTAGACAAAGACACTATAAAAAAAGAAAATTATAAGCCAATATCCCTTATGAATCCCTTATAGATGCAGTGATCCTTAATAAAATATTAGCAAACCAAATTCAGCAATACATTAAAAAGATCATACATGATGAACACATGGGATTTATTCTCAGGATGAAAGGTAGGCTCAAATTCTGCAAATCAATTAATGTGATATACCCCATAAACAAAGTGAAGGATAAAAGTCATATGATCATATCAATAAATGCAGAAAAAGCACATGACAAAATCCAACATCCATTTATAAAAAAACTCTCAGGAGAGTGAGGATAAATGGAACATATATCATCATAGTAAAGGCCATATATGACAAACCCACAGCTAACATCATATTCAATGGTGAAAAGCTAAAAGCTTTTTCTTTAAGATCAGGAACATGACAAAGATGTTCACTTTTGCCAATCCAAATTGGAAAAGAAACGGTAAAACAGTAATTGTTTGTAGATGACATGATACTATATAGAGAGAATCCTAAAGATTCCATACACACACACACACACACAAACTATTGGATAAATGAATTCACTAAGGTAACAGACTACAAAATTAATTTTCAGAATCAGTTGAATTTTTATGTACCAATAATGAACTATCAGAGAAATTAATAAAACCATCCCATTTGCATTGCATCCAAAAGAATAAAATACCTAACAATGAATTTAATCAAGGATGCAAAAGACTGTACTCTGCGAATTATAAGACAGTGAAGAAAGAAAGTTAAGAAGATACAAATAAATGGAAGGATATACCATGCTCATGGACAGGAAGAATTAATATTGTTAAAATGTCCATACTACCCACAGCAATCTCCAGATTCAGTGTAATCCCTATCAAAATAACAATAGCATTTTTCACAGAACTGTGATAAATAATCCTAAAATGTATTGGAACCACAAAAGATTCCATAGTCAAAGCAATATTGAGAAAGAAGAACCAATTTGGAAGTAACAGGCTACCTGATTTCAAACTACACCACAAGGCTATAATAATCAAAACAACATGGTAATCACATAAAAAATATATAGATCAATGGAACAGAAAGGAGACCCCGGAAATAAACCCACACCTATATGGTCAATTAATATATGGCAATAGAGGCAAGAATATACAATAGGGTAAAGACAGTTTCTTCAATAAATGGTGCTGGGAAAACTGGAGAGATACATGCCAAAAAAAAAAAAAGAAAGAAAGAAAAGAAAAAAGAAACAAGACCATTTTTTTATACCATATACAAGAATAAACTCAAAATGGATTAAGGACTTAAATGTAAGACTCCAAACCATAAATCTCCTAGAGGAAAACATAGGCAAGGCACTCTTAGCAATATTTTTTGGTTATGTTTTCTCAGGCAAGGAAAACAAAAGAAAAAATAAACAAATGGGATTCCATCAAACTAGATAGTTTTTTCATAGTGAAGGAAACCATTAACAAAATGAAAAAACCTACTGAATAGGAGAAGATATTCACCAATAATACATCCAATAAGGGGTTAACATCCAAATAAGGAATTCATACAACTTAATACAAAAAAAAAACCCCACAATTTGATTTAAAAATGGACAGAGGACCTGAACAAACATTTCTCCAAAGAGAACATACAGACATGTGAAAAGATGCTCAACATCACTAATCAACAGGGAAGTGCAAATTAAAGCCACAATGCGATATCACCTTGCAGCAATCAGAACAGCTTTCATCAATAAATCAACAAACAACAAGTGTTGATGAGGCTGTGGAGAAAAGCGAGCCCTCATGCACTATTGGTGGGACTGCAAATTGGTGCAGCCACTATGGAAAACAGTATGGAGGTTGCTCAAAAAATTAAAAACAGTAATACCTTATGACCCCGTAATTCTACTTCTGGGTTTTTATCCGATATCCAAAACACTAATTCAAAAAGATATATACACCTCTATGTTTATTGCAGCATTATTCATAACAGCCAAGATATGGAAGTAACCTAAGTGCCCATTGATAAGGTGACTGGATAAATATGATGTGAGATATTTATTTATTTATTTGGCCAGGAAAAAAAGAATGAATTCTTACCCTTTGCAACAATATGGATGCTAACTGGAATAAATCAGACAGAGAAAGACAAATACCATATGATTTCACTTATATGTGGGATCTAAAGAACAAAGTAAACAAACAAAACAGAAACAGACTCATGGATACAGAGAACAAACTGATGGCTGCCAGATGGGAGGGGGTTGGAGGGCCTGGGTGAAAAAGGTGAAGAGATAAAGAAGTAAAAGTTGGTAATTGTAATAATCATGAGGGTGTAAAGTACAGCATAGGGAATATAGTCAATAATGTAATTAACTATGTATAGAGCCATATAGACTTATCAGGGGATCACTTGGTAAATTATATAAATGTCTAACCACTCTTCTATACCACTAAAACTAATAGAATATTGTGTGTCAGCTGTAATTAAAAATGTTTTTAATTAATTTTAGAAAGGATAAGCAGTGGGCATCCCAGACAGGATGCTGCTGCAAGCAGAAGTCCTTCCTGGGGGACAGAGAGTGGCTCAGTTACTGAGACGGCAGAGCATGTAGCTCAGCCCATGCCAGCCCTGGGTCTAGTCCCTACCCCACCAGCTGTGTGACCTTGGCCAGCTTACCCCCCCGAGCCTATTTTCCATGACTATAAAAATGGAACTCCTCGAGACATGAGCATTACAGGATTACATGTGACATGTGATTATGCCTGGTGCACAGCCCTTGGAACCTAATAATGAATGTGAGTGGTTACATTTTATTAAGAGTATGAATTGAGTAATCACTGATGAGGATGAAGTAAACTGGTGTTAGGTTCCAAAGGGTCCTGAGGCCAAGGCAGAAAGTTTGGACTTTATTCTGTAGGCAGCGGGTGTCTAGAAATGGTGCTTGAGCAGGTACGTGATACGATCGGAGCTCTGTTCAGAGAGAGCATTTAGAAGGCAGTGTAAAGAACAGATGTTTAGGTGTGAGGCACCATCGCAGCAGTGAGGGGCCCAGAAGGAAAAAACAGGCTTGGGAGGGACATGGGGATGTCAGCTTTGGAAACCTTGAGGTTGACACCAGGCACTGACCGAGCAGAATTGGAGTTGGGGGGAAGACCAGGAGTGTGATTATATGATGAAAAGTCTTCCACTTGTTGGAAGCCAACACGCCCACAGTGTGGAACACCAGGAAAGCATGTCAAGAAAAGAAAAGGGCTGAGGACAATATCTTGTGGGAATTCCTTTACTTATGAAGCTGGAGAGAAAGCAGGCAGCCCAGAGGAGAGAGGTGGACTGTGAAGGTGCTGGTTGGGACCCCGTTTCCTGTCTCATTCCAGACCTCACTGCTATCATTTATTCTCACTTATTGTCACCTTGTTTTCAGTGTCTGGTCACTGTTAGAGGACGACCTCTAGCAAGGTTGGTGCCCCTTTAGGGTTTCTCTTCCTGGCAAGGCCACTCTAGCATCCTAATGCCATTAGGAATGGACCCTGAGTGTCCTCTGGCCAGATGGTGAGCACCCTACCTCTGGGTAGCGGAGAGTAGTGGGAGAGCTCCGGCCAGCATTTCTACCTGTTTTCTTGAGCTGCTTCGTGTGAAACTTCCTAGTTACAGATTGGAAGAACTCCCTCTGATTCTTCAGTTTTCAGGCATATACTTTCCCCAGGACAGTTTCCCAATGTCAACTAATCTATAGGGATATTATAGGATATTGATGACGTTTCTTGTATGATTATTGAGCTGCTTAATATGAAACTTCCTTACCAATGTGAATGGAAAAACACATCTGTTTTATTTGTTGTTACACCGGGCATGATGCCTGTGCTGAAAATTTCCAGTGCATAAAGAGAGCTGAAATGGTGTTTTATGAAATTGTGCTTTGGGAGAGGTGTGCCCTAGCACTCCCTCTGGTTCCTGTGCTTCTCCCTGGAAAGGGAGGTTCAGTGGTAAATGCTACGGACTTCATTAAACGTGCCAATGTGGGTAATTCTTTGAGCGTGTTTCAAAATCGAATTGGCTGTGGTAGAAGTATTTTTTTTTTTTTAGGGCAAAATGGTTTTAAGGTCAGGAAAACACACTCTCTGCCATGCTGTTTGATACTCAAAGCTCTATTGTACCTTGAAATCCCCTGGAAACTTTGGGTGTGCATCCCAGATGACTTTTGCTGCCCAGGCTTCATAACTTTAATTCCCTGGAAACAGAACGATACCCAGAGGCGGAGCAGCCCAGCTACACTGGGTAGAATGGGTTGGAGAGGGCAAGAGGCTTTGAGGAGCCCATTTAGGAGCCTCTTGCTGTGGCTCCAGGACCACCGTACCTTCCCTTCACTCATGCTCACTCCCTTGATGAGCTCACTTTTTCTCCTCTCTGGCTTTCCAGCAGTTTCTACCTGGGGTAACTTCCTGATCTTAGACTCGAGTGGAATTTAAGAAACACCAAGCCATCAGGGAGGATTACAACCAGCCCCCAGGGTGTAGGAGTGACTCAACAAGAACGGGGCTCAGCCACTGGGTGGGCCCAGGTGGAGGCTCAGACACAGGCAGGAACCAAGGTGGAAGAAGAAAGGGAAGCTAAGTGCCAGGCCTCTCAGGTGCTCCCTGTTGGGAGCCCCTGGTCTGTCAACAGGAGAGCTTGGAGCAGAGTCCAAGCCCAACTGGGGTGGAAGAGGGTCAGCCTGAGACTGGGATAAGGCTCGGAGAGGCACACAGGAGGGGACCTAAGGGTGGGGAGGAGCCCTGAGGAGATTCCCCAGCCTTGGCCCTTAGCATGTAGCCCTATGGGTGCTCATCACTGCAGGACCTGGGGCCTGGGTGCACCTGGCTGTGGCTCCCACATGGGCAAGGGTACCAAGGCTAAGGCCTGGGAGCCAAGCTCAGCCTGACGGAGCCACTAGCCTCTGTTCTCCCTGGTCTGAAGGATCCTCATCCCTAGACAAGGGGGTTGCTAGAATGCTGAAGTCTTCCCCACCTCCCTTTCCACAGCGGCTCAGCCCGATCTCTCTCACCCTTGAATCCCAAAGCATGTATTTTCTTTTATCATTTACCTCATCTGACCTTCTGCACAGTTAGATGTCTTTTTAATCATTTTTACTGTGAAAAATATCACATCTACAAAAAGAAAGGTTCATCAAATACGAATGTTCAGGTTAGTGAAATATTAGCCCGTGAGCCACTGTGCAAGGGTCATCCCAGCTCCCCAGAGTTCCCTCCAATGAGCTTTTTTGGAACATAGTCCTCTCCTTCCATGAAGATAGCTACTCTGCTGGTTTTTATAAGCTTTTGTCTTTTTAATTTCTTTTTTTTTTTTTGCTTTTTCTTATGATTTTATTACCTTAGTGTGCATTCCTAAATAGTAGGCTGAGTTACTTTTTTCATTTATCTTTTGTCTACTTTGGTCATTCAGAGCAAGGCCCACAAAGGAGTGAGTGCAGGACCTGGGCATAGGGGCCTTGGAGGGGGAGAGGTGGCAGAGGGGCTGGCAGAGGGTAAGGGGGACATCCAGAGAAGAAGATGACCACTGAATAAAGGGAAGGGAGGAAAGAAGGGCACAGAAGAAATAGTTGTATAAAAGCTTAGGAACCCATGGTGGAACTTGCCTGAAAATATTGTCCAACTTGCAACCTCAAACCCAGCTGCCTTGCTCTCTATCCTTAATGTGAAACTCTCTGTCCCCTGAGGACACAGGCTTACTGAGTACTGTGAGCCACTCTCTGCCAAGTGGGCTTCTGTGTCCTCCAGGGCCCTCCCAGTAGTCCCAACTGGCCACCTCACCCCACTGTAGCCTCAGGCCCTGCCCTCCTTCCCACCACTCATGGCTGGTCCTGTGGCTGTCCTCAGGTCCCAGGGCCTGAGACTTAAGGCAAAGTCAGACTGGGCCAGGGAAGCACCCTTGTCACTGGGAGATGCTGTTTCCAGGATGAAGGCTGCATCATCTGGGACTGCTTCGTTCTACTGTGCGGTGATACCCCACACCCAGCACCTCCGCTCCTCACTGTTCCCCTGCTCTGGATTCTCACTGCTCGCTTCAACACCCACCCTCCAACACCCACTGGCCTTCAGTCATCCTATGGGCGATGCTCCTCTTTCTCAGCAGGTCAGGGAGCCCTTCTGGGGCACAGAAGGATGTTCTGTGATTGAGGGGGACACCACAAAGGACCATGCTGGGCACACAAAGTGGTGGTGGGTGGATGGAGGAGGCCAAAAGATGGCAACTCTAGGCCACATGGCCCCACTGAAGCATAGCGTATTTTTTGTTTTCTATACAGACATCGTCAACTGTGACCTGAAATCCACACTGCGGGTGTTGTACAACCTCTTTACCAAGTACCGGAACGTGGAGTGAGGGGCAGACGGGAGTGTCCTCCAAACCACCTTGACCTGCTTATCCCTGTTTTCTGCTCTGTGCTCTCCCACAAGCCCAGCTCCCACCCAGAGACAGTGGGAACCGAATTAGAAAGGAAGTGATCGGTAACTCAGTGGGCTGACCCACACCTCTCAGGCCCTACGGTCTGAGCCAGCAGTGGCCTAGGAGGATTGCCTCCCTCCTGGTGCTGGGTCCAGATCTCCCTCAGTGTGATTTGGGATCCAGCCTAGGCCCAAGAGATCCCCACAGAAGATGAAAATAAAGATAACAGTTACCATTTCATGGGTGTAAACTATGTGCCACACACCACGCTCAGTGCTCTGATGTATGTAGCTCACTCGTCCTCAGGGCTTCCTCGGGCGCAGGGGTTATGCTCCCCTTTTACAGACGAGGGTCAGAGAGGTAAAGTGGCTTGCCAGGAGGTGGCGTTTGTTGTTCCTCTGAACAACATATTTGTTAATAACAGCCAATTATGTCACATCCTTTGCATGTCCTATAGTTGTGTGTCTGTGTGTATACCTGCACCCACAAAAAAGCCAGGAGCCCCCTGACCTTACCACCATGTGGGCCAGGTCAGCACTTAGTGAGTCCCACTAAAATTGGCAAATGAAATTTAACCCAATTAAGTGTGTGTGTGTGTGTGTGTGTGAGTGAGGAGTCATGTCCCTCAACTCCTTTGTACAAATGAAAATTACTCTTAATTCCTTCAGATTCGTAATAACCCCATGCTCTGGTTTCAGGGTGACATTTGGGAAGCATTCTTTTAAAATTAATGGAGTGGCACATTTTACAGCTTTTTTTGCTTGATTGCATGTAATGGATGTGCCCTATATTTTCCTGCAAAATAAGCACTCAATTCATTATCATTAGGCAAATGTACAGTATACTCCAGCACCACAGACAGCTGGGCACAGGCCCACGTGAGCGAGCCTGGCTTGGGAAGTAGGGCTCTTCACCAGAGACCCTTGAACTTTAAAGAAAGGAACTCCTTTTTGCCTTCTAATTGATCATTTAGACCGTTTCTGGCTAAGTCTGCCCACATGCAATTACCGGCTAATTCAGGCGAGGAAAAATGTAAGTCATTCAGACCCAAGCTGAGTGGTTTCCTTGCGTGGGCTACTTGCGGGCTTGTGGTGACTTGTATCCCTGCTCTGCGAACCCAGCTTGGAAATACAAGGCCCCAGTTGTCCCAGGCTGCCGGGCCCTGTGCGAATAGGAAAGGGGCTCAAGTCGGGGTGACTAGGAGGACAAGAAGCATGGGGAAAATATTGGCACACAACAATACGGAAATGCCCTCAGACAGAGGGACAGGGCTTGTGGGGTTCACAGTCTTTGCGAACTGACCAAGGTCTTGGGATAATTAATAACTCTTACTGATGGGTCTTCATTATAGAACCTTCCCAAATATGCCAGATGGACACAGCCTGTGTACCCGCCTCCAGAAGCCTGTGCCGGATTCGTCACCGCTTTAGGCCCACATCTAGTCTGAGGAATTCATTTTGATCTGTTTGCACCACCCAGAGTTAGGCCTCCCATATTGTCCAAAATGTTTCCTTCCAGCCTCTGAACATTTCTTTCTGACTCAGAACCCATGAAATTTAGAGATGCTATATATTTCTTTGGAAATTTTGCTCTAGGAAAGAATTGTTACTCAGCATAATGAGCACTTAAGATATAAAGACAATGTACTCTTATGCCAATTTATGGAAAAGGACACAATTATTTTTTACATAATTAATGAAACATGTTTTTCATTAGGAAACACTAAATAGTGGAACATTTGTCTGCTCTCTTTTAAATTCCTGATAGTAAGTCAAAATATGTCATTGCTTTGTCTTTTTGAGCAATACTGAAGCGGGATTGAAAGAAGAGCAATGCATACATGTAGACACGTTTTCCTATGCTAATTTTCTCTCTGCTTTTGTCTTTTTTTTTCTCTCAAATGTACAGGGTAACAAGCACTCTTATTAAGAGCACTCCTTTTTAGCTCAGTGGATTGAGTACGGGCCTGCAAACCAAAGAACACTCCTTTTGTATTTTACCTATACATGGTATGAAAACACCTCAGAACACCCGGGAAGTTTAATAACAGGTCTAATTTGTCAAAACATTGTGTTTCAGGACTGAGGCCTTAGCCTCAGTCCAGAATCCCTGGGCCCGGGCCTGCTTTTGTCACCCTGCCTTCTCAGTTAGAGGTTTTCCTTTAGATTCCCCTACCCAATCCTCAACCGTGGTTTGGAGGGGAAAGAGGCATCAGAACAATAAATAAACCAAATTTAACCCTCATCTCTTAAAAGAAAAAAAAAATACCCCTGACCAGGCAGCTTAGTTGGTTAGAGCATCATCCCCATACGCCAGGGTTGCAGGTTCGATCTCCAGTCAGGGCACATGCAAGAAGCCACCAGTAAATGCACAAATAAGGGGAACAAAAAAAAAATCAATGTTTTTCTCCCCCTTTCTCTAAAATCAATAAAGAAAATAAAAAAGACAGAAATCGAATCTTTATAGGCTTTTTTTCTGTACTAAATTTAAATTAATTGATATTTTTACTAGTTAATACGTAAGTGGTGCAAAATTCAAGAAACATGAATGAGTATCTTGAGGAAAAACTACATTTTTCTCCCTCGTCTCCCCCAGCAGCCAATACCTCTCCCCAGAGGCAACTATTTTGATCCATTTCTTATATTCACTTGCAGAGATAATCCAGCCATAAAAACATCAACATACATATAAAATTGTTCTCTTTGTTTTTTGTTTTTTGGTTTTTTTTACATAAGTAGCATTTTTACTGGCAGGCACATTGCTTTTTTCACTTAATGTTATATCTTGGAGATTTCTTTACACTGAGTATTAAAACCTTTTACATTTTAAACACGAGAATCTGGGCACTTTGTAAATCCAAAGACCCATCTCTGGACTGCTTGAGCTGGAAATGAGAGCCTCAGCCACGGGTGGTAATGCTACCGAGAAGGCGATTTCCCTGTCAGAGCCTGAGACCTGCTGGGGTGGGGAGTGGGTCTCAGGGCAGGGTTACCAGGGCCATTCAGTGTGTGCTGAACTGAAACTTTTTTCCAAGTCCTCCTTTGGACTATTATGTCGAGTGGCGTGCAGTTTGATCGAGCTTTCATTTGTACAGAAACACTGGGGCTACTCATCTGTACTCGCCTAAGCACCCTGCAGTGTTGTGGTACGAGCCCAGCAGCCAGGCACAGCTCCTCTATGCGGTCAGAAGGCTTCGATTTCATGTGTGCAGGCACAGACTTGACATTTCCAAAATCTAGGAGAAGGACTCTGCCAGCATATCATCAGAGATGCCCGAGTTGGTTACAATTTACATTTGCTACCCTGGGTACTTTTTAATTATGAAATACTGTTAGCTTAGCTTTATCATTATCAATGTATTTTGTTGTGGGTTGCTTGGTTAACCCTACAGAGTGTATTGAAGCTTATTTGCATCAGTAGTATCCTGAGGCTGTAATTTTCCAATAACTGGAACTCTAAGACATGTATACATTGTGGTTCAAATATGAATTATCCATACTCCAGTGCTAGAGCAAAGGTATACATAATCCACTGCCCGCAAATTATCACTAATTTACTTTTCCACTGGAAAATGAAACCAGACAAAGTTGGTAGGTCAGGCAGTTTTGCCCTGCCTAAGTAGGGGCTGGCCAAAAGCAATTTCAGATCCACTGCCTTTAATACAATTTCACCTCAGGAACCCTACCTACATAGATATGCAAAAGGGTTATGTCCTCAAATCTTCACTAATGTTAGTATTATGTGCAGTCTCCTCCCATTAAATTCACTTAGGTCTCTTGGAAGATTCAAAAGTGTTCCTGTGGATACAGAGAACAAGAGAACTGCCTTGAGGTGCAAATGCTGAGTAGGAGCTAGACTCACCAACCAGCTAAGAGACCTACATCTACACACCAGCTTCCCAACACTTGCAGGTTCAGGTCTCCGCAAAAGACAAGTTAGTATGTATGGATGGCTCACTGTCATGCCTACAAAGATTGTATCTGCTAACACCAAGTTTCTACATATTTTTCCCTCCCTCTTTGCTGTGTGGCTCAGTGGATTAATGGCCTGTGAACCAAAAGGTTGCCAGTTCAATTCCCAGCCAGGGCACATGCTTGGGTTGCATGAGGTCACCAGTTGGGGGGCATGTGAGAGGCAACTAATTGATGTTTCTCTTCCGTTCTTTCTTCCAACTTTCCCCTCTCTCTGAAGATAAATAAATAAAATATTTTAAAATAAAAAATATAAACCCAGGCTAGCTCCAATTTTTTTTCACAATTTGCTCACACTCCTGCTTTACTGTGGTGGTAGTGACTGCATGTGTGTGTAACTGTGTTCGTGGTGATCTCAGGAACCGTGAGGATGCTCAGTGCAGGACGCGCAGCCCCCACCCCAAGCCTGCCGATCTTGAGAGTTTCAGGCCCTGGGCAGAAAGCCACCAGTGATGCATCTCAAAGTCCGTTCTGTAGGATATGAATAGATGTTCAGTGAAAAAAAATGCCATATTCAAATAAATTTGGGAAACAGGCTAAAGAAAATTAAACTCACTTTCTACAGTTTAGGGTGTTTTTTTTTATTCTTTGTTTTCTCGTTGGAGCCCATAAGTTTCCTACACTAATGTGTATTAGGACTCTCTGAGGGGAAGCAGAACAGGACAAGTCCCAATCGTGTTTGACCACAGGGCCTCTTTGCCTCCTGAGGAATTTGCAGGGCGGGCACCCTGTGGAACTGTCACTCATTTAGTCATGCAGCCATAGTGCCAACAAGTGTGTGCTGTGTGTCTACCCCGTGTCGGCTGGGCTGTGTCCAGTGGCAAGTGAGGCGCTCATCTAGCTCATTCTAATGGGAAAATGCAAGAAAAAAATCTCAAAACAATGATACAGTAATTTCTCAGTGACTTTGATAGTCTTGGAACACTAAGCAACCTTAAGTAAATGACATGACAAAATCAATTTTGCCATAGGCTAATTGGTGTATATATAAGAGTTAAGTTCCTACTGCATACTTCTTGTCACAAAAACATCATTAAACTTCTAAATAAAGACCCCAAACAGTCCAAATATTAAACACTGAGATAAATCTGGGCTATCCATACATAGAGTTAAGAAACATTAATAAAAAACATATAGGAGAATTCCAACCCACTTACTCCAGTTCAGGGTCACAGGTGGCTGGAGCCTCTCCCAGCAGCTCAGGGCAAAAGGCAAGAACCAACTCAGGACAGGATGCCCTTCCACCACAGGGCCCTACTCACATACCTGCAGTAACTGAAGACTGGAGCACACCAATTCACATGATGTGAACATCTTTGGGATGTGAGAGGAAACAGGAGTCCCTAGAGAAAACCCACTCAGACGTGGAAGAACATGCCAAGTCCACATAGACAGTGGCCGGAAACCATCTTTTTCCTATCAACATTAGAATGAAACCACATCAAACGACAAAATTATTCAAGGACCTATTTATACTATACTTACAACTTAGGATGATCACTGTGGAGAAGTACAAAAACCTACGAAAGAGGTCTCGTATAGATTTTGAAGTCAAGATGGTCTCTGGCAAAGTCTCATTTTAAAGTAACACCTGAATTATTGAGCTACTCAAGTCAAGAGCTTGCCTTTCAAGGGAACAGCATGGGTGAGGATCCCCAGTCGGGAGAAGACTCGGGCACCTGGAGGAGCTAGCAGAGAGCCGGGATGGCTAGAGTACAAAGAAGGAGGGGGTAGAAGAGGTATCAGAGAATTGCAGATTTTATCATAAGAAAAATGGGAAGCAATATATGTTAAACAAAAAACTGTCTAAACCATAGGGACTCAAATGTGCGATATAAACCTGAAGGCAACACATGAACAAACAAGGTAAACAATACCTCGTAGGCACAGACAACAGTATAGTGGTCACCAAATGAAAGAGGGCTGGTGGGGGAGGTGTAGTAAAGGGTAAAGGGGAGGTCAAATGCATGGTGACGGAAGAAGACGACTTTGGGTGGTGGGCACACAAAGCAATATACAGATGATGTATCATAGAATTGTACACTTGAACCCTATAAAATTTTATCAACCAGTGTCACTTCAATAAAATTTAATTTAAAAATACTAAAAAAAAAAAGCCTTTTGGCCATTGTGGAGGAAAACTTTGGAGAAAGCTATGCCAGCAACGGGAGTCTCAGACCTCCCCTTCCCATCTGCATGCCATGGTAGTGGCTGGAGAGCAAAGGAGACCAGGACAGACAGCCCCTGCTCTCCCCCAATCTGGACCCAAGCATACACTGGAAGCCTGGGTGTGCTTCTGAAGGGCGGTCCTAATCTGCCACTTCCCTGGGGCTCCAGGGAAGGCAGGAGCTCCTACACCACCTCCAACCTCTCCACAGCATGGTCCTCTGGGGAGAACTAAGGGAGCCCAAAGACTGGGTGAGGGTGCATGTGTGAAGCAAAGGAGGAGAGAGGACTAGCAGCCAGAAAGCTGATCCCTGGGGACCAGTGCTTCCAACCTTCTCACCAAGAAGGACTTCTGCTGTTTTATCCTTGTGTGGACTTGATGGGGGTGAGGGCGGGGGTGAGGAGGAGAAATACTGTCATCCAGCCTGGGGTCAGAGCCAGGTGTGGGCTTCCTGGAGGTAGAAGAATAATTTCATTTTCCCAATTCACATAATTGCAATGAATTAGTATTGTTATAATGCCTACTGCATTATAAAGCCTACCAAAAGTGGGTCACTTTTGCTTCACAGTGTCTTGAGAAAAAGCTTTCATAGGAAGGTATAGTACTTTCACTGGGAGTTTTGAAATGCCAGAAATATACCTGGAAAGCCCCACTTGGGTGATTCTTGGTTAGACACCAGTCCAGTAAGCGACTGCCACAGAAAGATGCTTCTCCTTAGCAAGCTGTGTCCTCAGCTGTCTTCTTGCCCTGTCCCCCTAAGTCTTCCACATATACGTGGGCACTAGCTTTGATGCTGGCATTTATAAGGACACTTAGGACATTCGGAAATGCTCCAATGATTAAGATAAATGATGTTTTATCAGTGAAATGGACTTTTCATTTCTTGTTATTGATTTCCATGTTTTCACATCTTCAGATAGGATTTGCTAGCCCAAGGCAGCATTCCAAGACATACAATGTCATTAAGGCAACTGCTTTAAAGAGCACCGTGTTTTCTTGAGTTGGACAGGACAATAGATATTTAATCTGCTACACGTTTGCTCAGTATGGGAGCCAGGGTTGCTGCTGAACAACTCTCAGTATGGGAGCCAGGGTTGGTGCTGCACAGGCTCTTATATGTCTTCCTGGAAACCCTGACAATAGCCCCACTACCTGAGTGTAGAACATTACCTGACCTTGGCAAACATTTGCCCATGTTTCTGAAAAGCAGCTTCCAGAAGGAAGCCTTCTCCCACTCGAGCTTCAGAGTTTATCCAATTTCCTTATCTGTCAGGATATTGGAGAATATAAACTCTCATGGAACATTTGGCTTAAAATAATGAACAGTTGGGGGTAGGGGAAAGTATTGGGTTGGACAAAAAGTCTGTTACATTTATTTCCATAAAATAAAAGACACATTTTTCATTTTCACCAATAACTTTATTAATTTGGATATTTTGAGTATGTTGGCTATCTCCCACTGTTGGCCTCAAGTGGGCAGAGGCCAGGGGTGCTGCTAAACTTCTTGCAATACATAAGACAGCCCCACAGCAAAGAATTGCTTGGCCAAAATGTCAGTAGTACCAAGAAACTTCTCAAACCACTTTTGACAGGTTCAGTCAGTCACAGAACCTTCTCTACACACTGCACAAATCTTTTTGTGTGTGTGTTTCAGGTGCATTTTTACTTTTCTTGAAATAATAAAGCACAATATGCCAAAAATGTTATGTATTTTCTTCCATCTTCAATATTAAAATGGCTGCACAAAAATTCACCAATTTTGATAAGTTGTTTTAAATTCATGCTAATATGAAAGGTGTCACAATACACTCTGACAAAATTGTTTTGAATGAAGTTAAAGACAACTAAGCACTAGTAGAGCCATCATATGGAAAAAAACATAACAGACTTTTTGGCCAACTCAATAGAAGAGGGTAAAAAGGGTATAAATGGTGACGGAAGGAGACTTGACTTTTGGTGGTGAACACACAATATAATATACAGATGATATAGAATTGTATAACTGAAGCCTATATAATTTTATTAACTAATGTCTCCCCACTTAAATTCAATCTAAAGAAAGGTGGTAACCAGTGAGGATGCACTAAGCTAGGTCCCCAAGGCCATAGATCCCTCATCTCTTCCCCCTTTGGAGTCTGGTTGATGTGGTACACTTCTCGGGTGGGAAGTACCTTCTCTGGGCAGCATCTGAGCCTGTACCACCATCATTGTTGGTTCTCCCAACTAATTCCCATAACATCCTACTCTCCTGCATTGGAAACGTGTGTCATCCAGACCCATGACCAAGTCTTTGGTTGTGAGAGACCAAGCTCTCCAGCAACCACTCTAAGTGGGGGACCTAACAGATTAGCTACAAAATTCACCCATCCACACATCTTAATTCACAACTAAATAACTTTCTGACCTGCATGCCTTCAGTGTGACTTGTCAGTAAGATACATTCTGTAAGACAGGATGATTCCAATCCCCACATGGAGTGTTCTTGCCCATGGTGGCATGGGCCTGCCCTAGCACTGATGGCTGGGACCCTGAACACCATAGGACAAGAAGAATCCTCACCAACATCTTGGGCGGGGCCCCAAACTGAGTATGATCAGAATGCAGTCAAGTCAGGGAATGTTTGTGGAATGCCTGCTCTGGGTTCAGCACCATTCCGTGCACAAAATGGGATCGGAAAGTGCAGAGTCCCTTCTCAAATGGATTCTTCCATCCTAATGAGGGTGACAGATGCAGCTCATTTGAAATAATTCAGTGACATGAGATAGCACCAGATGCCTCTGAAGGTCCTTGTTAGATTCCCCCAGAAAGTATTCCAGCCCCAGCTGCCTGTAATCTTTAGGGGCATTTGCCTCCAGGATCAGCAACTTCATGTTCCATACTGACTTGGTGCTTCAAAAACCACACAGCTCAGCCTAAAGCCAAATGGAAACTTGGGGTCATTTTTCTAAAGTTTTACTTGTTGCTGGGAAATCACTGTCTTTTTTCCCCACAGATTCCAAATAGTCTTCAAGAACCCCAAGTCCAGTCTGGGCTCTACTGTCAGCCATCTGACTCTGTCCTCACATTCAAAGTCTTCTTGCTTCTCCAAATCACCTTTCAGTCAGTCCCACTAGTAGGTGTCGCTGCTCTAGTTCCCCAGCATGAATTTCTGCAAGAAAGTCACAGGATGGGCACATACCAGCTAACTATTCAGCCATCCTGCAATCACCTTTGGGTGCTCCCTAACTTCTGCAGATCCTCTCTCATCTCCCATGGATTGCCTTTCTCTCCACAAACACCCATTCCCAACCTGCTCGCCATGCCCCTCCTCCCACTCTCTCCACCCTGTATTTTTACCTCTACTTTCACCAAGAAATCAAAGCTGTTTGTTTCATGTTCTTTCCATAGCATCTCAACATCTCTTCTCACTGCCTCTCATTTCTTCCCACTTCAATTCTTATGCCTTTTCCTCCAGGACTGGCTTCCTTCTCCTCCAGCATCTTAACTTTCCCTCAAAGCCTGGCAAATTTCTAGGATGAAAAAGATTTGCCCTTGAGTCAGTTCTCCCTGTATTCCATCTTCTGCCCTGGCTCGCTTTTTCCTTAAGACATCTCCTAGAAGTATACAGAGCCATGATAATTCCATTTTCTCCCTTTCTCCTTTCTTTTGTGGACCCCCCCAAAACCCACCTCTAGTTTTCCACAAACTGATATTGTTTTCTGAGTGGTTAGCCTCTATTGGGCTAGTCTCCTTCCAGGACCTCGACTGCCAAGTTTCAGAGACACTACATTTTTCTACTTCTCTCCCAGCCTGTAGCTGTTGCTCTGTTGGCTCCTATATGGCCTCTTTTCCTCTCTCCAGTTCCCAAATGAAAATGCATCCATACTTCTTTCCATCTCTCCCTGGCTTCCACCACCACCTGATCTCCCTCCAGCCCTACACCTCACCCATCCAGTTGAGCATGTCCAGCTTTACAACATCTTCCCTTGAATGAGCTACCCCAAGTCCAGTCTGGCACACCCCAAACTGAATTTTTATCCTCTCCATACCTGTTCTTTTGACAGCCTTTGTCTCATTCAGAGGTGCCATCACCTTCTCAGGTGCCTTTCCTTTCAGATGCATGAGGGAGCTCTGAATTTTCTGCTCCCTATCTCTGAACTCCCCCTCCAACAAAGCCAATCAGTTCTATTGATTGCTTCTTCACGAACCATCTGCTTTGCATTGATCCCCAGCTCTGCAGGCCCCCAATTATTGCCCTATTTAGTCATCAACCTCTCATGCCTGGATATTACAAGGGTCTCTTAACTAGTGTCCCTTTGGGTTAACCCATTCAGCATACATTAACTGCTTAAATTTCTTGAAAGCTCAGATAATCTCACACCTATCTCCAATTACACTAACAGTGGTGCTAATTGAGCACTTACACTGTGCAAATAATCTAATTTAATCATCTCAACAACCCTACAAGGTAGGTATTATTTTCATCTTCATTTTACATATGTAAAAAAAATGAAGGCACAGAAATTCAGTGACTTGACACAGGTTACATGTCTTATAAGTGTCAGGGCTGGGCTCTGAGCTCAGGCAGCCCAGCTCCGGAGTTCAGGTTCTAACCTCTTGAATTCAGTCTTTCCCACAACGTTTAGTGGCTTCCACTGCCCTCAGACCAGAATCCCTTGGTCTGCTCAAAGCCACTAGGATCCAGTTCTGTCCTCCTTGACCAGTCACTAAGTCTTTGCATCCAGACAGACCCGTCTGTTTGCCAGAGGAGCTTTGCTTTCTGCCAGCAGCTGCTCTCCTTTGCCTTGTTTTTAAATGGAATTCCTGAAACAATCATGCTCTGACCAATAAGGTTGTCATCCATTCATTTATTCTTCTTTCATTCAATAAATATTTAAACATTGCCTATGGTGCCAGACAGTGTGTTTGGGACAGGAGAATACTGCAGAGAACAAAACAAACATGGCCTTGTCCCCATGTGTGAATGCTCTACTGACTTCTGAACCCTGCTACTTCTCCCTGACCCCCAATTCAGACCCCACATGGAACTGGGCTGCATCTCCTCCCCCGCTGCCTCTGCTTGGGTCTTGACCCCTTCTAACACAATCCCGGCTATGATCCTGCTAAGCCCCTTGTCTCTGTGATCAGACTGTCTTTAGTTATGTCAAATGTAACCCATGCTTTCCAAGAGAATGAATGCTCCCTCTCAGGAAAGCTCAGCTCTAAGCCCATTTCTTCGCAGAAGGCCGTGATTCAGTGAGGAGCTCTAGTGGTAAAGGAAAAATGTTAGGCAAACATTGTTGGACTCACCAGCTACCAGAACAGGCTGGGCTCCTACAGAGGCCTCAGCAACCCCTCAGGTAGGTGCTATCATTATCTGTTTTACAGAAGAGAAAACAGCTGTACAAAGAAGCTCCAGTCGAGACTCAGAAGTCTTGATTCTCTCCACAGTTCCCCGCTGCCCTCATGATCCTATAACCCCAGCTCCCTCAGGCCACATGGGCTGGAGACAGAAGCCAAGAGCATGCTAATGGGGTTTGACTGCAAAGGTGGATTGGGGTTTCTCTTAACATCTCAGATACTGTGTTCCTGTTTGACTTTATCTATTTATGTATTTAGTTAGTTGGCGGAGGGGGAGTGGTGGGGCTTTCCTAAACTGCAGGAAACTGAAATAGAATGAAGAAACAAAGAACAAAACTCCACCAAAGATATTCTTTTGAGGGTGAGGGTATATTATGCATCATTTCCTACCAAACACTTGGTTATTTGGGGTGCTCTGGGAAGAAGCACAGCAGTGAACACCCAAGGAAGTTTCACTTCCTCTCCAGCAAAGAAATGGCCTGTCATCATCCTGGACTGGGAACTTGGGGAGCTGTCTGGCTTTGGACAGAAAGCAGGAGACAGGCTGAGCACAGGCATGTGGCTGAAGGTAGAGAAAGGGGCTATGTAGGCTGGGGGCTGGGACAGCCGACGGGTGCAGGGCCAGGGAGAGCAGCCAGACCTGCTGAGATATCCCAGGGAGGGAGTGAGGGAGAGGAGGACTCCAGCAGGTGGAGCTAAGCCTGGACAGCAAGCAGAGCTTGAGATGGGGGAGGTGGCACCGTTCACAGAGTGGGCTGACTGGTCTGATAGCCTAGAAAGGGGACTGACTGGCTAGACCAGCCTTTTGAGCCCACTAGTGAATTGCAGTGCAGGGCAGGGGGCTGAGGTAGGAGGCCTGGGAGCTGGGTAAGAGCCAGGGAAGAGGTGCTACCATCAAAGTGCCCAGGTGTTCCAGCTAGATTCTTGGTCTTGAATACCCAAACCTTTCCAGGGCCACTGAGTTGCTGCCTGCATATGAATCCTACCTCCACCCTCCCCATTCTTCCTCTCCTACCACCCCGGTCTCCCAGTCAGGGGCTGGCACCCGTCTGCGGCTGGGAACATCCGCGGACCCTGCAAGGTGAACTGAAGAAACGTGATGACAGCAGTCCTGACTCACAGTCCAGGCCCCGCCCAGCCGCCTGACAGAGAGTGCGCCGCAGCTCCACTGGCGTGGCCCTCACCATGCTGGAATGAGCTCCAGCGAAAGTCTGTTTCCTCCATTCACCGCCCAGATTACTCATGTTGGCCTCTGTACACATGCTCTTTGAAAAGTTAAAGGTGCCACATTGATGTGTATTTACAGTAACTCAATGAGATCACATTTCAAAATGGCTCTCCCTGGGAGAAAAGAAACCAAGCCACACACAGCAATGATCTCCTCTTAGATTTTCTTGCTCTATTAGAGAATCAAGTTACACGCCCAGGATAGGCCAAGAGAAGAGGGCACAAGCACATTTTTTAGAAACAGCCAGAAGCCCTGAGAACTGTTTAGAGGAAAGGACCTAGGTTCAAGCCCTGGCAATCACTAACCACGTTATTGGGCACATCCCTTCACCTGAGTCTCTTTCTTTGTCTGTGGTGAGATGTAAGAGGGGCCTGTCACAGGCTGAGTACCGGGCTTGGTTCTGCTTGCCTGGCACAGACAGCATCTCCCTCCCACCTCACCCCCTGCAGGCCTCCCTTGTGAAACTGTGCTCTAACCACGACAGCAACCATCCCAGACCTAGCGGGACCATTCTACAACCCAGTGCTTGTCAAGAGAACTGAATGAGAGTGTGGCCGTGGACATTCAGTGAAGCCGAAAGCTCCACAGCAGATTTGAGTTCTTTCTGCTATTGTCCTTCTTACAAGCATAAGGCCAGGGTTGACAAATAGCCTCATGCTTACTCTGTTCCTCACATACCTATGGCAGACATTACTAATCAGTCCATCACCCTGCTCCCTTACGTAGACCAGTGATGTCTACAGTGGAGTGGGAAGGAGGCAGGAATACAGAAAGGGAAGCTATTTGTTATTGTGTCACTGCACAGGATTTATAGCCTAGGAACCAATACGAAGATCCACATAAGTGTCTAATAAAGTTCATCACCGGCCCTGTTTGGGTCAGAGGCCCTCTCCTGGGCCAATTAGCTACAACGGGATAAGGAAAGGAGGGAGAATCTATCAGAAGATAGTAGCTACCACTCAACCTTGAGAGAGAAAAACAACTACTGTAAGAAAGCATACTCTTCTGCTCAGGTAGAGCTACTGTCCTCTAGAAAAGCCACTACCCTAGGTTCCGAGGGCAGTACCAAGTGCTGTGGGAGATGAGCAAGCACACCCAGAGAGCTTACTGTAAGCTGGTGTGGCTGGTGAGATTATCCTCAGTGCCCTGAGCATCTAGACCCCGTGAGTGTGTCTTCCCTTTCCAAGCAGCCACAGGTGGGGTTCCAGGGAAGCACGCTCTGATAGAGGTTTGCTTGCCAGCATGAGGCATGGGGTGGGGGGCCAGGGGAGGGGAGCCATCGTAGGCACACCTGTGAGGGAAAAAGACACACCTGTCTGGAGCACAGGTCAGTGGACCAACAGCTGTGATGGACAATAGTTATGAGGGACTAGGAGCAGGCAGGGAGAGGAACTAAACTATGAGGCAACTGCAAGAGTGGCCTTCACACTCTGGCTTGGAGCTCTGAGGTGGGGACGCCCCATCAGAGACATCCTGGAAGGATGCAAGGTACTGGCCTTTGTGCCCATCCAGGCTGGTCATTGGTCCCCAGAAGAGGTCATGTAGACTGGAACCTGGCAGCTTTCTTGGCTGAGGGTGAGGTCAGAGTGAGAGGCAGCTGTGGCGGTGAGGGTGGAGAGGGGCAGGAATGAGCATTTGAGTCCTAAGGGATTCTGGGTGGCTACTGTAGCACCTACAGCAAAAGCCCACCTCACCTCTGGGCTTTTCTAGTGGAGAGACTTGGTCTGCTGGCTTCCGGGGCTGGCCTGGGCTGCCCTTCCCCAGCCGAGGAGAACCAGTGCCTATCCATGAGTACTCGCCCTCTGCCTGGGGCTGCCAGAAATTCTGAAGCAAAAACTGAGGAATTTGAAGCATTTATGACTTAGCAGGATTGCTCCCAAACTTCAAGCTTCTCTGAAGAGCCTTCTGGAGTTTATTGTGGTTGCTCTGGCTCTTGGGTCCTGGCCAGGGACTCTCTGGGTCTCACTTTTCAGGGCCACCCTCTGGCTGCAGAGCTGGGGAGTCTCCGTGAGGTTGGCTGGGTAATGTGTGGGTGTTCGGAAACCTTGCCGCCAGCCCAAAAATGAGAAGCACAGAGGCTGGAGTCGGAGGGTTCTCACCCTGTCTAGAGGGTCATCTTGGCCACACCACCTTACAGTAAGCTCTCTGTAAAAGCTGGATAGGTAGTGGTAGGCAGAAACAGGTTGCCCAAGGTCACAGAGCTGACTGGTGCTAAAGTTCTCTGGGAGGCCTTGGACCCCAGTGCCCTACCACTTTTGTGGAATAATATTAAAATTGCTGAGCCTTGGCTTGTGTGGCTCATGGATTGTGCACCAGCCTGAGAACCAAAGGGTCGCCAGCTTCATTCCCAGTCAGGACATGTGCCTGGGTTGTGGGCCAGGTCCCCAGTAGGGGGCGTGCAAGAAGCAACCATACATTGCTGTTTCTCTTCCTCTCTTTCTCCCTTCCTTCCCTTCTGTCTAAAAAATAAATAATATACTTTTAAAAATAAAATAGCTGAAATGTTTGAACACCTACTTTATATATAAGCATTTCCCCTGACCTTCACAACAACCCCTCTGATTTTTACATTTTACACATGTGAGAAATGAGTTGCCCAGTTTGCACAGCTTGGAAGGATTGGAGGCAAATTGCAGCCCTGGCATGCGTGACTCCTGGGCTGGATTCCTCGCACCAGCCACAGTGCTTCTAGAGCTTTGGGGAAAATGAGGTCTTCAGATTGTTCATGACACACAGGAGACCCGCGAGGGTCCTGTCATCTGCTACTTCTGGAAGGGTCCCCCGGAGAGTCCTCTATGGAAGAGGCAGGTGCTGCCAGGCCTCAGCCCCTGCCCAGAGTTGCTCCTTTTGCAGATCAAGGTCTCCCTCATTCCTCAGGGCAGCCCTGGAGTGCCAGAGGTTGTCCAGCCAGGATCTAAACCAAATGCCCTGACACTCCCCGGGGATGCTCCCAAAGGTGACAGGAATGTGTCAGACTCATGCTCTGTACACCAGACTGAGTCAGAATTGCTGTGACTCAAGATGTGGCTCATTGAGGAGGCAGTAGGAGCCTTCCAGGATGAGGTACAGTGCAGGAGAGGTGAGTAATAAAGCTTCATGATACAGCAGCCAGGAGAGAGAAGGAAAGGGTTACCTCCACAGAGGCGAGAACGAGGAATGGCCAAAAACCAGGAATGCAGGTCTACCGGCCCCTGTGGGCCCTCTTGTGCTGCTACCACTTGAGCACACCATCTCACCCCCGGACCCTGTGCACCCCAGGCCTTGAGGCTTCTACCTGTAAGTTCAGCCTCCTGCAGGCCCAGAACCCACAGGGGGACTCTCAGTGGCCCCGTGACATTATTTTACTCACTCCTAGTGGCTGAGTCCTAAGAGGCTGTGGATCTGAGCAGCGGCCTCTTGCTGTTCCCCCAACATGCCTGAGTTTCTGCCTCAGTTTCCTTGCCTGGCACTCTTGTTTCTCAAAGGAAATATTGCTGATCATGAGTCCACATTGCTTGGCTCAGGTTCTGACATCGTGCCCAGCCTTGGCTTCCTTCTCCAGGCCCAGGAGTGGTAGGGGGATGGGAGATCAGCATTTGTGCTCCAAAATATGGCCACTGGTTACGGTCCCCCTAGAATGGATAGAGTTCCCAGAACTCAGCCACTGTTGTTGGCGGACACCAGGGGATCAGAAACCCAGTCATAGAGGGTAGCTGGGGGCAGCAGCACTGAATGGTTTCAGAAGGCTAAGCCAGGTTTAGATGGGGCAGACCTGGGAAGAGACAACCCCATACGCAGACATGGTGTCCATTATCCACCATCAGGCAGAAGGGGCTGCTTGTGGCCATCTGCCCAGCTAGTGACCAGGAACTTGGCAGATCTGAAGCTTCAGAGAAATCCCTGGAAAGCAGGATGAGCCCCAGGGAAGAAAAGGTCTCAAGGGATGGGCTGTGACCTCTGGGCTGAAGGACTAACTGCATCTGGACCAGCAGTGACAGCCCTGGAGAAGGTGGGGCCAGCCAGGACAAAAAGTGCAGGGTCTAGACCCAGGGGTATTCATGCATTCAATAATATTGGCCTCTGAAGAGCCAAGAAAAAGTCCCTCAAAAGTGACCCAGGGTGGGTAGTGGTGTACCCAAGAATGTGTGCAAGAGACAAGTTGTAAGGTGCTCAGTCGTGGACAGAAGCATTTGGGCTGGAAAGCAGGGCGGCCCAGGTAGCCCTGTGAGGTGCACCATAAGACAAGGAGCACTGACACCCGTGTTCAAGAACCAGCTCCACCCCCGAGCTTCCGAGAGACCTTGGGCAAGTCACTTCACCTCTGTCTCAGGTGAGTCTCTGCAGGAAATGGATGGACCAATCTAAAGGGGTGAAAAAGATGAGCCATGGGACTGTTAGTGAGAATTTAACAATGGGACTATTTTCAAAGCTGGGGGCAGGGCTGAGGGAAGCAATGAAGGATGACCAGCAGCAGTGGACAACTAGGACCATGCCAGGGGCAAGGCTTTTAATGTTGGGAGTGAGGGGACCCAACAAGATCAGAGCTATAAGAAAGGACTGCTAAACGGGAGCCAGGGCTTTCGGTGAAGGAATCGACTCACTACTGCCCTACTCAGACCATGCATGGAGGAAGCCTCAGGGTGAACACCCCCTTTCTCCTCAGGCCCTCCCTTGTCTCCTGCCAGTGCCTCCCAGTAGGAAGCCAGAGGCCAGGGCGACCCAGCTGCTGCAGCCTCCAGGGACACAGAGGTGGGTGGAGAAAGCCTGAAAGCGGGCCTGGGGGAGTAAACAGAGAATGTCCAGCACACCCTCTCTGAAAACATTTCCTCCTCCAAGAAAGAAAAAGCAATCTCCATCCTGTTTACCTCCACAGGGGCTGCAAGGACCAGGCAGGAGATCCAAGCTCCAGAAGAGAGGGACTGGGTGACTTCTGAAGTCCCTCTCACTCTCACAGCCTAGGATCCTCAGCAAATAAAATTACCAGAAAGGAGGGCTGACCAGGGCAGCTGGGGCAGAAGGGACAAGTCTGGGGAAGCTCTACACAGCCAGCCTGGGGACACAGCAGAGTTCGAGCATGAGTTTAAGCAGCCACCACAGTTAGAACCTACTTCCTTGGGGGATAATGGGTATATGGGAAAGATGTGGTTAGAAGGCTCAGATTGGAATTCTGGCTTTGCCATTTATGGGTACAGAAAGGTATTAAGTCCTTCTGTCTTACCACCCTAAACTGTAAAAATGGGAATACACTCTCACAGGCTCGTTATAAGGATCAAATTCAAGGAGATGCTGTGCCAGTGGCTGGCATATAATGTGTTCTCATTAACTAGGGCTCTTTCCTTTGTTAGACACAAGACAGGGAAAGAAATGACATGGACTCGATGAGAAGTGAAAAAGCAAATGAGCTCAGGGCATTTCATGAGAAGGATTGCCTACAAAACAAGTCTTCTTAATGAAGGGCAGGGAAGGTCCCCAAGAAACTCAGAAATGCTGTAAGACAAGTAACATGAGACCATGGAGTGACCCAGCGTGAATGTCCAGAGATGACTCAGCCTCAGGGCAGAACAGGGCTGTGTGTGGTCCAAAGCACGTACCAGCCAAAGCCCTAGGTGCTCCTGGCCTGGCTTGTCAAGGCTTGGTGAGCACATACTTCCTCAAAGGGCACCCAGGGGCTTCCAAGTGCCTGGTGGTTGGGATGGACATGCAGAGCAAACCCTTGAGCGCATGCTCTCCACTGGGTGAGGGGCCGGCTTCTCGTCAGCTGACTGAGGGACATGAATTAGATACTGAGGAAGAAGCTCTGGACACAGAGCCGGTCATTCTGGATTCAGTTCCAGCTCTGCCACTGGTTGCAGCTTCTCTTTGAGCCTCCTTTCATCTGCAGGAGTGAAGATAATCTCCACTTCAAAGAGTTTCCATGAGGACTCAGAATGTGGAAAAGCACACGCACCCAAGGGTGCGGTGTGATCAAACAGCAGCTCGGCATGAATGCTCACGGCTTTCCCCAAGGCTACAGCTGCACCGCAGAGAAGCCACAGTAGAGAAATGATTTCCCATCAAAGGCAGGAAAGAGCTGACTCTTATGAGCCCCAGAGTAGGAAGGAACATATGCTGATTGGGATTGAAAACACATCCAAGCCCCAAAACTCCAAGTGCTGAGGTCATGGGGGTTTGGGGTAGTACTAGTAGGGCAGACTGATTAGACAGAAGTGACCTCCATGGTAACTAATTCACCGCGGCTGTGCTCACAGCAGACTGGATCACTACAGATGCTGACACTTCCTGGCAGGTCCCTGGGAGGGCTGTCCCAGTGAAACTCAGCAGTGAGATCCAAGACTGGGAATGACAGAAGCTAGAAAGAGAAGAATGTTGCCTGAGTCCTGCGGAGATAACTCCCCCTGTAACTCTCAGACCTCTCCCCGCTCCTGGTGCATCAGAGTGCAGTAAAAACTGGGTGAGAGTCTCACTGACGAGTGTGGGTTCTATCATTCCCAGCAAATCTTTCTGTGACCCTTTTAAGAGCTCCAGGTATTGGTGATGAGGGTAGCCAACCTATGTAGACTCTATCTATAGGCTTAATAATACAATTTTACAGGATAGGCCAACCAAAGAAGCTCCCCACTTCCTATTCTTTGTTGGGAAAAAACATGATGTCTTAGGTAAGTTGGTTCCTCTCTGGATGTGCTTCCCGGGACACTGGCTCCCGGCACCCTTGCCGGCCCCATGCCAGCACTCAGTGAGTGCCATGCTGTTGTTCCTTCTTGGGGTGCACTGTCATCCAGACCTAGGAAGACTGACACTCACAGTCGAATATTAGGGCCTAACTCATTGGAGAAGGACTCCTGAAAGCAGCCTGGATCCAGGCCCCAGTGCACCTTAAAGGAGAGAAAGCTGAGCATCCCTGACCTGGTGTCTCCGGACCTCAGCCCTGTAGTCAGACAGCGCAGTCTGGGCCTTCCTCCATGGACTCCTAGTCCCTCCATGGAGGTCCTAGTCCTCCATGGACCCCATGCCTCATCCCTCCTATGCTGGCTCTCTGGACCCAGTTGACAAGGGTGACAGCTCTCCCTGCTGTTCCTGAGCATCACACCTGCTCCAGATGTTACACCAGGCTCTGGGGGCCCAAAAAGGCCAAAGGCACGATCCCTGCTCTCAAAATGGCTGTCCTGGGACCTGTACTCTGGTCTGCATGGGAATGCAGACCAGAGCAGGGTAAGTTTTGAAAGAGGGACAGGAGCTGGGTCGTGAAGGGCCTTACATGTCAAGCTAAGGGACTGTCTTTGTCCTGCATTCAGGAACCAGGAAGGGTCTCTAAAGTTCTGTAAGCTTGGAAGCAACAAGGTCGGATGTGACCGTGCAAAGACAGGGAAAGAAAGGCCCTGCCTGATCCCTGAGCCCACAGCTCTGTAGCCACCAGAGCCGCACTGATGGGCATGTCAACTCCTCTGCCCCAGAGTCCAGGTGCCAGGCTGGCTTTGTCCTTGCTCTCTGTCGCTCACTTTACCCTGGGCTCCTTACTCTTCTTACCAGCATGAGAAGGGATTTGGATGGTCTTGTTGAAGACCCAGATGTCTCCCAGTCTTCAAAATGAAACACAAATGTAGGAGCACTGACTTGGAGACAGATGGGTTGGGTCCTAGAACCAAATATTCTTTTCTGTGAACAGGTCTGGACCCCTCTCTGAGCTGGGTTCTGTTTCTATACAATGGCTTTGCTCAGTGCTGTGAGAGTGCAATGAGATCATGAGTGTCGAGGCAGTCGAGTATGGCCTGCGGACCCAGAAAGAGGTCAGTCAATTCACGCTTGCAGAATGTGAACCAGCCTAGCAGTCCAGGCTGGGGCCGTGCAAGAGGCAGCCCAGCCAGGCCCATCCAGCGGAGCAGGAAAAATGTTCCCTAACTGAGAGAACTCAGGTGGGGTCAGGGGAGGCCACCATTATTCTCAGACCATGTCAGGCATTGCTCTGGCCCCTCTGCTATCCCCTAGATGGGAGGGGCTGGGGCTCCCCCCATGGGTTTACGGGCTATTAATAGTTCATGGCTGCAGAGATGCAGGCCACTGTCCAAGGGGCTTTTTTTCCCCTCTGCTCTCAGCCACGTTGCTCTTTATAACCACTTAGAGAAAGTTGTGTTGTTTGGGCAAGCTGGTAAGGAACCAGCCATGAAATCTTTCTTGGAGGAGACCACCACTTCCCCCAAATTGTTGGTTTCCCAGCCCAATGATGTATTTCATCTCTCTGCTTCCACTAGTAGGGGTGTCCAACTCACAGCCCACAGGCTGCATACGGCTCAGAATGGCTATGAGTGCAGCCCAACACAAAATCGTAAATTTACTTAAGACATTATGAGATTTTTTTGTGATTACATGTTGCAATGTATTGAACATGTGGCTCAAGATAACTCTTCTTCCAATGTAGCTCAGAGATGCCAAAAGGTTGGACACCCCTGCAAGGGAAATGCAATGCTTCCTTTTCTGCTTTGTTTTGGGTTTTTCTTTAGAGCAATTGTCCATAAGTAGTTGACACTATAAGGCATTTTGATATTTTCTCACTTAGTCTTTATCTTGAGTTAGGGGCTACTGTTATCCCCCTTTTGTAGGTAAGAAAACTGAGGTTATAAGAGCTCATGTGATTCAGCCAGAGCTGCAGGGCCAGCAATGGAATCTCCTGGAGCAAAGCGAGGGCTTCAGCCTCCAAGGCCTGCACTCTTCCCTTCTAGCGCCTACACTGCCTCTTGTTTCCCTGAGGACTCCTTCCCGTGGCTTCTCAGAGTGTTCCTCTCTGAAGTGCACAGGAGCGCAGAATTCCAGAGTTTGAAAGGAACTACCGAATTTCCCTTCCACAGTATTCCTGGCAGACAGACGCCCTATTTTCCAGAAGGGGAGGTGAGGACAACCGACATTAACAAGCCCATGAAGAAGTATATCATCTAGGCTGCCTTCACTAACAAAAAAAGTGTTACCTTCTGACTTGACTGGCCTAAACCATAAGGAAAATTCATCTAGCAACAAGAATTCCAGGGCTGATGAATTCAGTGGCTCCATGATGTCATCCAGGACCCGGGTTCTTTCCAGCACTCGGCTCTGCCATCCTCAGGGGGTCGGCATTTGTCCACATGGGCTTCAGATAGCTGCCTCTGCTCCAGGCTTCACAGGTAGCCTCGACAATAGCCAGTAGGAAAGAAATGGGGTTTTGATTTGGTTTATTTTGTCTCTCCCTGTGTGTCTCTTTCCTCTTTTTTAAAGCAAAGAAACCTTTCTTGGCATCCTTTAGTGACATTCTCTCAAGTCTCCTTGGCCAGGACCGAGCCTCATGGCCAACCCTTAAACCAATCCCAGGCAACAGGAATGAGATCACCAGAATGACTGGCCTGAAATACTGAAGATTTATTATGCCTCCCTGAGTCACGGAGAGACGGCATAAAGCTCTAAATACAACTAGGGATTTGTCGGCAAGAAAAAAGGGGAGAATGGTCTGAGGGGGAGCTGACCTACCATCTCTGATCCTGGTGGATGGTATTTTCTCTGACTTACAAGTGAAAAAAAAATCTGAGATTGAGAACGAGATGACGTGAATCCTAGTCTGCTGGACTTTACCCAGCATCTCACTCACTTCTGCGATCCCAAGAGTATCTAGGACAATACTTTACATATGGGTGCTAAACAAACCAGCTCAGTTTAATGCAACAAATGTTTAGGGGGTGCCTACTATATGCCAAGCAGTTTGTAGGGAGCTGGGGGTACAAAGAAGAGCAAGACAGTCCCTACCCTTGAGCTTACAATCTGGTGTATTTGGTTATTATTATTAAATATTGTTGCTGTTATTATTAACTAACATTTACTTAGCGCATGTGATGTGCTAGGCATTGGGGAATATATAATATTCATGTCAAGAGTCTATATATATATATATATTTTTGTATCCCATTTGGCAGACAAGAAAGTGACACTGAGGGGCAAGTAACTTGCCCAAAGTCTCGTGGCTCATGCATGTCAGAACGGAGCACAAACTCAGGTCACTGAACTCAGAGTCCATCATCTCTGTCAATCTTGTTCTCTGCGCCTCTCACCCTACTGAATGTGCCAACTTACCAATAAAAAAGAAAAAAAAAACCAAAATGATAAACATCAAGCTAGTATGTGAATATGTAGGTCTCAAAAGTTATTGTCATAATGTTACCAGACAGGGGCCTGGCCCTGAGCGGGTCTGCCTAGGGCCAGCTGTAGTGGGTGGGTTCTTGAGTGCGTGTAGGAAAGAGCTCACAACACTAGTCCAGGTGACTATGAGGATCCATTTATTAAATATGGGGACAGTTAAACAAGGAAGCACTCAGCATAGAAGAAGCAACAGGAGAGTCTAGGCCCAGCTGCCTTAGCCCACTGCAAAGTCAGAGAAAAGGGGGCTTTGGGGACAGGTTCAGGGGATTAGCCTGGGGCAAGCTACCAGCTGCCCCTGGTCTCAGAGTTTAAGAGAAAGAAGTGGGAGGAGAAGAAGGGAGAGGGCTGCCCCCCAGAGGGAGAGGTCAAGCTGGGTCCTTTGTCTTGAGGCTTTTATCTCTCCCTTGCAGGCAGGAATCGTAGTGGAGGTCACAGGGGAGGGTTTTTCAGTAGAATATTCCTCAGTTCTCCAGGTGTGCTCTTTCAGGGTGTCCTTAGTCACTGCAGTTGGTCCTGGTGTCACCCACCTGGTTTTGCTGCTTTTCTGGGCCTGGAGCTAAAATAGGACTGAGGCCTAGATGCTGGTTATCTCTAGGGAGGTGACCTTTTGTATCCGCTTGTAAAGTGCTCCACCATTGTGTTCAGCTAGCTGTTTCCCTCTTCCACTTGCCAAGGAATTTTCCTAGCTTCTTACTGTCCTGTCTCAATAAGACTAGTATTTGTTTGTCTCTCATTGTCTTTTTTGCCCTACTTGGTGGAGTCTGCCCTTCCTCTATAACCAAGAGTTGCAAAGTTGAACAGCTTCCTGGCTTTTCTTCTGGCTTTTTACATCTCACGCTAAGTTTCCAACACAACAATTCAAAGATTAATATGTCTCCCCCAACTGCCCCCTCAGCTGGAGACCTATGCCGGGTGAGAACTCCGAGTCAGGGAAGTGGGATGCTTCTTTTCTCTTTATTTTTTAGATAGTAAATTTCCCTCCGGTTGGAATCACTGGTGAGTCATTTCTGTAATCCAGCAGTTCCTCTGTTCTGAATGTCAGGCCTTTGGTACCACCAGCCTTCTGGTATCTCTGGGCTTTTGGGAGCTCCCTCAGAATGACCCAAAGAACACACTGTAAGATGCCACAGGTGAAAATGAGAGACTTTTTGATGGGGGGGCGGGGGGCTCAAATGTTGGGCAAATTTTAGTTTCAGATAATAGCTAATGAGCTTAGTAATCAATGTATATAAAAAGCTATTGTTCCAGGAACTGAAGGTATGACCCACCCTGACTCCAGAAGACCATAAGCAGTTCCACCTTTGTGCCTCAGGGGGACTCAATCAAATCAAGATGGTATCTGAGCCATTGTCCTTCAGAGTGGACACCCACTGCCCAGGGCAGAGATAAAGACCATAGCCCAGGGCACAGGTGAAAGAATGCTGCAGCTTTTTTTTATCTGATTAACATTTCCCCGGACTTCCAATTCCCTTACCTACATTTTTCTTCTCTTTATAAAAAGGGTCAGTTGAAAATAGAATTTAAGATGGTCTGTTAGGGTGCAAACCCACCATCCTCTCAGATCGCCAGCCATCTGGATAAAGCACCCACAGAGATTCAATACCTGTCTCTGCTTATTGGGTCTGGTAGATGACAGGCAGCAAGAATGCTGGCTTTTCCAGTTTCCATTTGTTGGCCAGCATTGCACAGAAGTGTCCTTCTCAATATGTCATATGGTTCAGGATCCTACTGGCTCCACGAAGAACCCCTGCTCCTCTTCTTCACCAGCACAAGTTGCTAGATGTTACTGAGGTGTGCTCTGCTCAGAGTCCATCTTCCTCTCTGCTCAGGATACTTTGTGCCCTAAAACATATCTGCTGCCATCCTCTTGGGAGCGTGGAATCCAGGGGATAGGCAGTGAGCCACCTATCTGGCCCAGGAAGCCAAGACTCTTTTAAAGAAATTATAAGAAATTCAATAAACATCTCTCCCTGAACCTTAATGAGTCACACTGCAGGTCTCTCAGGGCCCTGGGCCATCATGTCTGGACCTAAACCCCTTGGAGCAAATGCTACTTCTATACTGAAGGCTCTCAGGAAGCTTTCTTTTCTCCCTTGGGGGAAAAGTGTGATAAGCAACTTCTCAGAACACCATATTCTCTGTTAGTTGCTGAAGATCTGAAATTAGCATGTTCTGGGGGACACAAGGAAACTGGAAAAGACACCGGAGTTTGGGCTGCTTGTCACTACCAGACCCAATAAGCAAAGACAGGGATTGAATTTTTATGGGCACTTTGTTTAGATGGTTGAGGTCTGAGAAGTTGGCAGATTCATACCTTAACAGACCATCTTATATTTTCTTTCCAGGCCAAGGTTTTTAGAGCAGGGAATAAACAAGGTGTGGTGAAGGGCTTTGATATTCAGGGAAAAGTTAATTGGATCTAAAAAAAACAACTCCAGCATTCTTGTCATGGGCTGTGGTCCTAAGCTGTGCCCCAGGCGGTGGTCTTAAGCTGTGTGCCCCAGGCGGTGGTCATCTCACCCCGGAGCACAAAAGCTCAGATAGCATCTTGAGTTGCTTGCAGTCCTCCTGAGTCACAAAGGTGGAACTGCTTATGGTGTCCTGGAGTCAGGGTGGGTCATACCTTCAGTTCCTGGAACAAAAGCTTTTACGTGCATCGATTACTAAGCTTATTAGCTATTACTTAAACTAAAATTTTCCAACTCTAAAGTCCCCTATCAATAAGAAACATCCCGACCTGAAGATAATTTTTATGAGTTTATTTGAGCCCAAACTGACAACAATTCCTGGGAAGAAAGGTTTAAAATGCCCCAGAGAATAAAAACTCGCAGTTTCTTAACACATTTATATGTAAGGAGGGATTTTAAGGAAGATTACTTGAGGGTGGGAGAAAGCAAGGCAGGGGTGAGATACAGGATAGTTAACAAGACTATGTGCTCTCTTGAGGAGGGTCACATTTTAGAAGGAGGGGTCTGAAAAGAGGCATTTCAGAGGTGACTTAACCTAGATGCACAGACACAGACGGACAGGGCTTGCTTACGGCAAAGATAAGCCTTTACTAAAGAAGTTACGTGCCTGGAGCGTGACTATTCATGGTGACCTGCCCAGTTAGGAATTTATGATCAGATCGCCCTGTGAGGTTACTTTCGTAGAACCCCCTTTTCACCTACGACCTCCCACTGGGTTCCCAGGACCCACAAGGTCTTAAGAGGCTGGGCTCAGGGTGAGCATACTCTAGCTACCTACCTCTCCCTTCTCTCATCTGGGTCTCGCTTGTTTCCTCCCTTTTGTTTTTTTCTCATCACAGTCTCTTTTCCTGGACTCTAAACAAGGCCCTCTTGCTTACGGCCAGGGCTGCAGCCTAGCGAGAACAAGCACAGGCATGAGAGGCAGGCCACAGCCAGGTTCAAACACCAGCTGAGAGACCGACCTGCTAAGAGACTCAACCTTCCCGAGACCAAACATTAACAAGCCCATTCATTTCTCTTTTGAAAAATAAAAATGATAATTTCTCCTTCATAGTGTCATTGGTGGATTAAATGAGATCTTTTGTGTAGGAAGCCAGATATCTAGCCTGGCATATTGTAGGGTACATAATCCATGTTCACCATTGTGCCACCAGGTAGCCTGCCTAAATAGACTTACTAGTGCTCCATGCAGGTTTCCTGAATTAACCAGAAATAAACAATTTTCACATTTCTCGGCTGTCCTGGAAAGGTTTCTTCCACCAGCTCTATCTCAGTTTTTTTTTTTTTTTTAAATCAGAAGCTTTAAAGTTGAGGAAGGACTGGAGAGAGGCAGTGAAGTCAGCCGGATGCTAGAAGCCCAGATTGCCTTTGGCTCCGTCTAGATTTGAGGGAAACCTGGAATTACTGCGATTTCATCACAGCAGCTGGTCCAAGATAAACCTGCCAGAACTGCTCCGAGGCCAGATCTGGATTGCAGTGATAGCTGGGGCCTGCTGAGAAGCAAGGAGAAACTATTTATCTGACATTTTTTCAACCCCAACCAAGAATTTTCCTTGGCTCAAGATGCCATTGGGACCGGTTTTCATTTGCATGGAGCTCATTTAAGGATCCGCGTGCGCCTCTGACAGAGGAGACTTCTTAGAAAGACTTCCATTCCCCTGCCTCCTGTTCACTCACGTGTGTCTTTCTCATGATTCAGAAATAATTATTCATCCAGGAAGGCTAATCCCCAGGTTTTATTTGTGCTTGGATGTGCCAGAACCTCACGTATAGGTTCTCTGTGATTCAACTCCACACACCGCTGGTACAGGCCCGGACATCCGCAAAGATGGCCACCAAGGAACACTTGTCCTCTTTCCAAATTGGCAGCCTTCAACTAATTGAGCCCATCTTAACCGATGTGGCACATTTGAATACATTTCACTGTTTCAAGCTGAGGCAGCAAATTGGGGTGTAAATCTTCTTAACAGCTGTTTCTAGAGCGGCTGTCTGGAATCTCTGCATCCTTGATTCTTTGGTGCCAACCACAGAAATATGTGTCCATTTATTTTACATCTTGGAGGGGTTTTAAGAGAGTTGTGTCTGAGCTAAAATGCCACCATTCTTTTTTTTTTTTTTTAATTTATTGGGGTGACACTGGTTAATAAAATTAGATAGGTTCCAGCCCTGGGCGGTGTGGCTCAGTGAATTGAGAGCCAGCCTGCCAAACTAAAGGTTGCCGGTTTGATTCCCAGTCAGGGCACATGCCTGAATTGTGGGCCAGGTCCTCAGCTGGGGGCGTGCAAGAGGCAACCATGTATGTCTCCCACACTGATGTTTCTCTCCTCCTCTTTCTAAAAAAAAAATAAATAAAATATTTTAAAAATAAAATTATACAGGTTTCAAGTGAGTGCCACTATTTTTGTAATATTATTATGTAGACTCTGCATTTTTCCAATAAGTAGCATTTGAGTAGTAGTTTGAGTTTTCCAGGAATAGAAGAGTAAGATGTATTTTAAGAAAACAGCCCCAAATGCATCCAATCACATCATCATTATCTGTTCCAACCAGTCACCTTATTCCAATGATATTGCCTAAAGCTGGTTTAGGAGCCTATTGTATGTCTTTGGTTTTATCATTCTTAGTCAAAGCTAAGCACAAGGAGGGTGTTTGCTGAACTATTGTCATGGCCAAAGATTAGGAACAAATGTTAATCAATAGGAGACTGTTAAAATTAATTATGATATATCCAGTTAATGGAATGCCACACAACCATTAAAAAAGTGATGCAGCAAGAATCAACATGTGTTGTTAGGATGTTAGGAATCTATCTCCAAGAAACACAGTTAAATCTGGAAATACACAAGGTTCCAGTCCTACCTGCTGTCTCTGGGGAGGAACAGAAGTGGCAGAGGGGCGAGGGAAGAAAGCAGTGTTCACTTCCATTACCTAATTTTTGTGCACTTTGAATCTGGTGCCTTGTATTACCCATATACATAATAACAAAATGTTTAATTTTTCCAAAAGTGCAGAGTCTAGTCCAAAAAAAAAAAAGATGGTTGAACTAGCTATGTAATTCAAACAATTATAATCACAAGAACTCTCATCTGCTGAGCAATTACTCTGTATCAGCCTCTGCTGAGGCTAGTTATTACACATTTTATCTTATTTTCTCCTCAAAGCAATCCTATGAGGTTGGTTTTACTGTCTTCATTGTAGAAATGAGGACGCTGACTAAAGAGTTTAAGAAAATTGCCTGAGGTTACATAACCCACAGGCTAAACTGGGATTCAAACCGAGATTCTGCTAACTTTTTCCACTGGTCCCTGGGGGCCCCCTGCATCAAATGCACAATGAGATTGCATCCCCCTCATCACTCTGTCCCCTGAGCCTGGCAGAGTGCTTGGCACACAGGAGGTGCCTAATACATGCTGAATGAATGATCAACAGAAAGCAAAACAGTGAGAGCAACACTTGGCCAGCAATTCCCTAAAAGGATTTTTACACATGTTTGAGCATCTTGGAATCTCAGGATAACATCCCACTGATTACTTGGAAGACAACAACCTTCATTTGGATAGCTGTATTCTGCTGTGTTTGCTTTAAAAAAAATTAGTCATGTTGTTTTTAGTCTCACCTCACAAAGCCTCATTACTTCAAAATGCCTTTTGGATGGAAGATGATTTCACAAGGAGAACCAGAGAATGTGGTTTTCATTAGGCTACCTTTAAAAATAGCTGCTTTTCAAATGGGATCATATGAATAAATAAGTACTTTTTTTGTTTCATCTTCTGTTTTTCTTCATGATTGTCGGAAAAGCCCAACAAGCTTGACCATTCATTTCAGGGTGAATTTGGGACCCAAACAGTTAAACAACCAGCCCATTTGGCTTTCTTGCTGCCTCCCAGCCAAGGAGATGAATGGAATGTTCATGAGGTCGCTTGGCAAGTGTCCACATTCCTATGGGAACGTTGCAGCAGTGAGAGCTTTGGGACACTAAGAGGCAAATGTGTGGGAGTTGTGGGGCAAATTGCAAATGATCCCAACTCTCAGAAAAATGTGTGGAGCACTGTCAGAGCAAGGATGCTTTGTGGAGGACCAGCGAAGCCTGTGCTCTTGCCTGGGGACAGGAATTGGTACGGTCCAGGTCTTTCCTCCAGCTGCCCAGGCCTTGAATTAGATGGGCCACTTGTAGCGTTGTAGAGATGTGAGTTCATTACAAGAATCTCATCAAGGAGTCCCACTTCTTCAGCTGATCTTTATACTCGATCTTCTTCTCTAATACTCAAGAAAAAATGACTTCAGAGGAATTTACCCAACCCCCTCTTCCTCTCCCTTTCCTCATGTGCAGCTTTCCTGGTCCTTCCCCATGAAGGAGAACTCAAACCCAAATGCATTTCCATTTTCCTCAAGTACTCCCTTGTACTGTTGAAAATGTGCTCTAGAGATCAGGTGACTTCACTAACTTCCTGCATTACGACTCCCTCCAGTTTTTAGGAAAGGTTGCATCTGATCAATGATGATGTTGGAAATTGAATTTTCCGTTTGAATTAGAAACCATGGTATTCACATTTCCCCCTAAAGAGAAGCTCATAAAAAATTTCTTGTTGACACACTAAAAAAGAAGCTTGAGCCTAAAGCTGTCCAAGCACCGATGTCTACGTGTACCCCAAGCATCTACTGTGCCAGTAATCCTGAGAAATTCTCCCTGTTGGAGCAGCAAGCCCTGTGTTCTGATTCCCTGTATACTTGGCAGCACTGGTACTAGGGAATTGTGGGCACTTGAGAAGAGTTCTCTGAAATGTCAGCGTAAGAAATGTCCAAACCTGCAAAGAATTTCCACGAGTTTACTTGAGTCAAGCTGACCACATGTGCCAGGCAACAAGGTCTCATGTTCTGGTGAATGAGTTTTGCAGTTTCTTTTATGTATTTGGAATTAAGGAGGCAATCTAAAGAAGATTACATGCAGGTGGGAGAAAGCAAGGGGGGACTGGCCTACAGGATAGTTAAGATTATCTGCTCTCTTGAGCGTGGTCATGTCTTAGAAGTTGGGGTCTGAAAACAGGCGTTTCAAAGGTCTGCTAACCTAGATGCGCAGGAACGATGGAAGGTCTTGCTTAAATCAAAGATAAGCCTTTTACTAAAAAGTCATATGGCTGGGAAGTGACTGCCCAGCATGACATACCTAGTTAGGAATTTATGATTTATTACAGCACCTTGTTTCCAACCTCTGGAGTAACTCCCATGGTTAAGGCTGTTTTATCCTAGCACCCTTAAGGCTATGTATGATACAGAAGGAATGGAGACATTGGGAGCTATTGAGTTGAATTTTCTCTGATTTATTTTATCCCTAGTGTTTGGGGGAAAAAAAAGAAAGACACTTTTCCAGTCATCCCCAAAGGCTAAGAGATAAACTAGTGTGTCACTGGCTTTTTTTAGTGAGGCCTTATCTAACTACTGTTCCTGAAGGCAAAACTAGCAGTCCCTCCCAAGGCCAGCCAGCCAGGCTAAAAAGTTTACAAGAGAGAGACCATTTCGTGAGAAATAATTGTTTCTAGAGAGGGAAACACATCCTGACTTTGTTGGTGCCATAGGGCCCCAAAACCTTAGAAGACTTTAAGACCAGAATAAAAAGAATAAGGGAATAAAATGGCTTGGAAATGACATTAATGAGTGACAGTGATGAAGTCCTCTGTCCAGCCCATAATCTGCCTTCTAGAGAAGCTGCATTTGTTTGGCCACAAAAGTAGCAATATCTGAACCTATGCCCTGCCCCCTGCCCCCCAGCTAATTGACCCAAACTGAACAAATCAGATTCTCCTAGGAGTTTAGATTTGGGATCCAGGGACGCTGTTGTCCTTTGACCTGGTTGGTCACTTGAATTGAAAAAATGTAATTTGGTAGCAATGGGGTAGCCACCTTTCACACTGTCAGGAGAAGCCTGAAACCACTTCTAAAGGAGAGGACTAATTGACCAGGTGAACAGAAGTGGAGAGAGACCACCTGGGACCAGACAGTCTCTGAGAGACCCTGACCTTGGCTCCTAAGGGCATCTTTGCTCAGGCTTGGTCACATCCTTGGCTTTTGCAACATGCATCTGTTTTTGTGTAGATGAAAAAAGGGATTACGTGGATGGTAGCCTCACGTGGTGATCTGCTCATAAATTCCTAAGTGGGCAGATCATGGTAGGTAGTCACTCCTCAGGTATGTAACTTTTAAGTAAAAGGTTTATCTTTGTCTTAAGCAAGCCCTGTCCATTGTGTCTGTGTGTCTATGTTAATGTACTAACACACTTTTGAAATAAACTGCAACCACTGTTAGGAGAGCACGCCATCTTGCAAACTATCCTGTAATCCAATCCCAATCTTGCCTTCTCACACCTGCAGGTAATCTTCCTTATATCCCCTCCTTAATTTCAAAGCTAATACGTGGGTGGGATTCTGTTACTTATACCCAAAAGAACATTGCCTAAGACGGAAGCACAGGAAGGTCCACAGGCCAAGGGAGGAGCAGAGGGAGTTCAAGGACGATTTGTGAGGTAAAGATGTCTACCCGGGCATCAGGGTGAGACTACTACTGTCCTCACCTGGTTTGGACTGCCCTCCTCCACAAACTCGGAAGGGTTTTTTTGTTGCTTTCTTACCCAAGTAAGTCATATTTATAGTCTCTTGGTAAAGTTTTAAACAATATGAAACTACAGAAGTATCAAACTGCAGAATAAATACCGAAGTCTCCCATCATACCTACTCAATCATAGATCCCACCTCCCATCCCAAGGATGACCCTTGCCTGTGGCATGCTTTATGCAGTCTGAGACACCATCCCCCTTACAGACACGTTAAAAATAAAATGAGACGTAGCAGCATGTTGGGTATCTTTCCAAATATTTTTCTCATCACTCCACATATCTGTAGATTTTTTTAGAGTTACTAGTTTTTATCTCTAATAGATTCATTCTAAGTGCATTGTTTTGCAAATGCCTTCTAAACAATGTTTCATGGAGCTTTTTTCTTTTCAGTAAAACAGTTTGTGTCCATGGCTGTATCCCCAGTGCTAGTGGCACATAGCAAGAACTCAACAGAAAAAGTCTGAACTAATGAATGACCCATCTCCTTCGTTCTTCTAATGCTTTCATGGTCTTCGATAGTGTTTATTCAAACTTTCCCCATGAAAGTAACCATTTTGGTGACTCCTGTGTTGTTGTTGTTGTTGTTACCTTTACAATTATAAAGCAGTGACCTTTAGCTCGATTCTCAATAGTGTTTGTGTATCAGAAGGAGTTATCACTGAGGGGCATTTGAAACCTTGCTCCTTGGCATATGGCCTCAGATTGGCTCAAATAAACTCCTAGACTGTTTTTAAAAATTGTCATCATCATTGAGTTTTCACTATGTTATAAAGGCTAAGTATTTGACATGCATTAACTTATTTAATATTCACAACAAACATCTAAGGTTGGAGTTGTTATTATCATTTCCGTTTTTCACTTTTCTGACAAAACCTAGAAACAAACGGGTTAAATGACTTGCCCCCAAAGTCAGCAACAAATATGTTACCAGGCAAGGCTTTATATGAGAGGCAATCTTGCTCCAAAGGCCAGAATCCTATCATTGTGACTCTCTGGGTAGTTATCTTGAGGTTGAATTGTTAAGTCTGAGGGAAAGAACATTTCACTCCAGAAATGCTATCATTGTTTGAGAGTATCTGCTTTCTAACACCTGTGCCAATAATAGATGTTATCAGTTTTTAAGTGATTTAAACATATAGCTAAAAAATAAGATTTTATTGTTTATTTAATTTGTATTTTCTGGCTTCCTGGGACACTGAGCTTCTTGCAATGGTAATCGGCCATTTGTGTTTTTCCTATGACTTACCTGCTTATTTTCTTTGCCTATATTTTTCCATGGGTTCTTTGTCTTTTAGTTATTGAGTTTTAGGAACACTGAATATTATTACAAAGGTGGCAAAAAGTTCCACCTAGTCCATTTCCATGATATATTTGTCACTTAAAAATTTTAAAAATTTGATATAATCTAATTCATCAGTTTCCTTCTACATATGGCTCCTGAATTTTGTGTCCTTTCCCACTCCCTGTAAGATAAATTCTATTTTTCTTCTAACATTTTATTATAACTTCATATTGTATCTGGAGCCTATTTTGGGATTTAACTTAGGCTCTAACTTTTTAAGGAGAGACCCAGTATTCCTATCACTATTCTTTGATGTGCTATGTTTATCACATACTAAATTTCCATAAATACAAGAGTCTCTTTCTAGGCTTTCAGTTAGGCTTCCTTGTCTTAATGCTCTATTCCCGAGCTGCAACATGTATGTAAACTACAGAGGCACAGTCAACACGTAATTAACGTCAATGATGTCATTCATCTCTTCTAACCCACCTATCGTCTTTCTTTTCCACAGTTTCAAGTCTATATGTTTCTACCTATGTTATTTTTTTATCCACTTGAAATCTTTCACCCTGAATTTTAGGTTACACATCTGACTACCCTCATCTCTAATAAAATGAGATGATGTGTTTGGTCACTTGATTAAATCACTTTTATAGTTTTATAACTATATATAACATAGCTTCCTCTCAGTCCTACCAAACCAAGCCAATCTCTCTTCCGTGATTAGAATAAGAAACAGTAAAACTTCTTCAGGTTGCTTCTTAGGGTTCCTGAACATAAAATCTTTCACAAATCCACTTGTCTTTTAGTAAAATTATGAAACTAACTATTAAAATGAAAACAAAATCTAACTTTAAAAGTTTTTTCTTTAAAACATGCACACTTCTATATCTAACATAATAACCTAAAAATCCAGCCTCACTGTGGTCATCCTACCAGCCCCTCCAGGCTCTGGGAAGACAAGGATGGTTCCAAAAGTCAGTGCAATAATATAATTATGTTTATGAAAAGCTCCCTGGCCAACACCAACATTGTTTAGCTTCTCTTTGCAGTCAGACTGTGATAAGACAAGAGTTGTGTGCCAGAGAATGCCATTTTATTTTCTCTTGTCTCTGGAGCTCTGAGAGTTGCCATCCAGATTCTCTCCACTTGACCCAGACAGCCTCTGAGAGTTCCTGGAGTTCAGCAGAAGCCTTGGTTTGTGGATATATTTATGTGGTTATAGCATTTCATCATGGAATAGACTCAAGAGCAGGGGTCAGCCCAATGCCTGTCTTTGTAAATAAAATTTAATTAAAACATGGAATACCCATTCATTTATGTATTGTTTATAGCTGCTTTCATGCTATAACAGCAGAGTTGAGTAGTTGCAGCAAGAGAGCATATGGCCCACAAAGCCAGAAATATTTACTGTTCAGCCCTTTACAGAAACTCTTTGCCGTACCCTGCTCAAGAGCGCTCAGACCTGGCATCCAGCTGATTCCTACTGACAATCAGACAGGCCTGCGAGCACATGCAGCCTGCATAACCACTAAAAACCCCTGCTTTGGAGATATAGATATACATAAAATTACCACATTATCATATAAAAGTATATTTGTATATGTGTATGTACATGTGTAACACATATATATATGTATTGGGTTGGCCAAAAAGTCCATTTAGTTTTTTTAGTAAAATAAAAGACACATTTAAAAATTATTTATTTATTCTTAGGGAGAGGGGAAGGGAGGGAGAAAGAGAGGGAAAGAAATATCGATGTCTAAGAGATACGTTGATCAGTTGCCTCTCACATGCCCCCAGCTGAGGACCTGGCCCACAACCCAGGCATGTACCCTGACTGGGAATCAAACCAGCAACCTTTAAGTTCACAAGCGGGCACTCAGTCTACTAAGCTATACCATCCAGGGCAAAAGAGACATTTTCCATTTTTAACAATAACTTTATTCATTTGGATATTTGGAGTATGTCGGATATTGTCTGTGTAGTATAAAATTGATTGTTCTAAATTAATGTCTCAATTTGATCACTATTAACTTCAACTTGTCTACCCCACCATGGAGTATCGTCCAGCGAGAAATCTCCAGCACAAAACTTCACAAACCACTTTTGACATGTTTGATCAGTCCAGCACCTTCTCCATACACTGCATAAATCTTTTTTGTGTGTGTTTCAGTTGTGTTTTTACCTTTCTTGAAATAGTAAGGCATAATATGCCAAAAATATTGCTTATTTTCTTCCACCTTCAATACTAAAATGGCTACACAAATATTCACTAACTTTGATAAGTTTGTTTAATGCACGCTGATGTGACAGTTGTCACAATACAATCTAACAAAATTGTTTCGAATGAAGTTAATGACAACCAAGTGCTACTAGAGCCATCTTATGGAAAAAACCAAATGAACTTTTTTGGCCAACCCAATATTACGTGTGTATGTATGTATAGTAGCACACTCTTACTACAACTTAACACTAAGATAAAGAATGAAATGTTCATTCAAAGAAATTATAGTCATCTTAGCCTTATTCTTTCTTATAGGAATCCAATGTGTTCTGCACACCTAAGGGAGGCAGCACAGTGTAGTAGAAAGAGTAGACAGACTCAATTTAAGTCACCTCTCTCACACTCTGGTTCCTGAGCTCTACTTCCCTACTCTGGACCATGGGGATACTATTCCTTCCTTAAAGGGAGGATCACTGAAACACCACATGTAAAGTGCCCTGCACATAGTCAGCACCCAATAAGGGATGACTATTAGCTGTACTATGCTGATCCCCTTCTACCTGGATCCCACTCTGCTTTTCTTGCTTTTTTTATTCCCTAGTACCATTACCCAACCACCATTTCTTTTAATTAATGACAATATCTCTATAAATATCCTTTCTATTATTTAGGTACTTATTTTCAAGTGTATTTTATTGGTCATGCTATTACAGTTTTCCCAATTTTTCTCTTTATCCCCGCCCCTAACCCTGTACCCTCCAACCATCCAGCATTCTGCCCCCCCCCCCCGCCCCGCCGCCCCTGCTTAGTTCATGTCCGTGGGTTGTACATATAAGTTCTTTGGCTTCTGTTTCCTGTACCATCCTTAACCTTTCTGCATCTATTTTATGCCTACCAATTATGCTTCTTATTCCCTGTACCCTCCCTTCCCCTCCCCAATGAAAACCCTCCATGTGATCTCCATTTCTTTGATTCTGTTCTTGTTCTAGTTGTTTGCTTAGTTTTTGTTTTCTTTTTTGCTTTCAGGTTCAGTTGTTTATAGTTGTGAGTTTGTTGTCATTTCACTTTTTATAGTTTTTGATCTTCTTCTATTTCTTAAATAAGTCCCTTTAACATTTCATATAATAAAGGCTTGGTGTTGATGAACTCCTTTAACTTGACCTTATCTGGGAAGCACTTTATCTGCCCTTCCATTCCAAATGATAGTTTTGCTGCGTAGAGTAATCTTGGGTGTAGGTCCTTGCCTTTCATGACTTTGAATACTTCTTTCCAGCCACTGCTTGCCTGCATGGTTTCTTTTGAGAAATCAGCTGAAAGTCTTATGGAAACTCCTTTGTAGGTAACTGTCTACTTTTCTCTTGCTGCTCTTAAGATTCTCGCCTTATCTTTAATCTTGGGTAACTTAATGATGATGTGCCTTGGTGTATTCCTCTTTGGGTCCAATTTCTTTGGGACCCTCTGGGCTTCTTGGACTTCCTGGAAGTCTATTTCCTTAGTGAGACTGGGGAAGTTTTCCTTCATTATTTGTTCAGATAAGTGTTCAACTTCTTGCTATACTTCTTCTCCTTCTGGCACCTCTATGATTCGGATATTGGAACATTTAAAGTTGTCCCAGAGGTTCCTAAGCCTCTTCTCATTTTTTTTTGAATTCTTATTTCTTCATTCTGTTCTGATTGGATGCTTATTTCTTCCTTTTGTTCCAAATTGTTGATTTGAGTTTCAGTTTCATTCCCTTCATTATTGGTTCCCTGTATATTTTGCTTTATTTTACTTTGGGTAGCCTTCATTTGTTCCTTCATTTTCAACTGAGTTCAGTCAGTTCTGTGAGCATCCTGATTACCAGTGTTTTGAACTCTGCATCAGACAGGTTGGCTATCTCATTGCATAGCTCTTTTTCTAGAGTTTTGATCTGTTGTTTCATTTGCGCCATATTTCTTTGTCTCAGAGCACCTGTTTTGTTGTAGGGGGTGGGACCACAGGTATTCAACTGGGCGCGGCAACCCTCTTTGCTGCGTTGTGGCACTGTCATTGCGGAGGGGTCCAAGAGGGAACAATGCTGCTTGCTTGGCTCTAGCCCCACTTTCCAACGAACTCCATCATGTGAGACTGGGAGATTCTCCTGCCGTGGCAACTCCACGGTAGCTTGAGTCTTTAGTCTCCCATTCAGTCAGCCCCACCTTGCCCACGTAGTCCATTGCCATGCCATGCATCCTCTCCTCCTGCACGGCTGCCTGTCTCTGACCCTCCTACCTGCCTGGGTGAATGTTTCTTTAATTCCTTGGTTGTCAGAGTTCCATGCAGTTTGATTCTCTGGCACTTCTGGTTGTTTATTGTTTTTAGATTGGTTGTCATCCTCCTTTTGGTTGTGCGAGGAAGCAAAGGGTTTCCACCTGTACCTCCATCTTGGCTGGAACTTAGGTCCTTATTTTTTAACTCCAAATTACTGAAGGCTAGATGCCTCACTAAGTTGCCATTAACTAGTAATCAAAAAGAAAACATGTAACCCATACACCCTTAAAGTTAACGTCACAGTAATAAAGAAGAAACTGAAAATCAGAACAATAAATATGGGGACTGACCCTGAAGGTTCTAGCAGAAAGGAAGAGATGCTACTTCCAGTAATCTAGGGACTGGGGTTTCAACAAGCATTCAAGGACAGAAAAGCCCCATGTAATGTTAGGGTTAGAAATGAGATATCTACACAAAGCTTGACACCTTCCAGGGAGAAAATACTATCCATCAGTATACAAAGATCATAAGACAGTTGTCAGTCTTCTCTTAGGCTCTGGATTGACAAAAAAAAAAAGAAAAAAAGAAAAAAGAAAAGGAAAAGTTTCTCTTGACAACATGAAAATGTGGGTCCCTTACTTTACATGGGTTTAGACTTTGAATTAACACTCCCCATATAATCTGAAGACACCATTCCCCATGTGATCTGAAGACACCAAAGATGTCCAGTGTCTGAAAACTATTATATTTTCTAAGCTCATCTCTGGTGGGTTTTTATCTGTGGGAATTCTGTGCCACTGAGAAGTTAGCATAATTTCATAGAAGGACACACAAAACTTCTCTGGAGGGACATGCCTTCAACACAAGCTGCACAGGATCCTGACAGAACAACAACAACAAAATACCTGAATATGAGCTCATTATAAAAAATGACAATGTTAAACATTTGAAAACATAATCCACCATGAATGAAAAACAGTATGCATCACAAAAACAATGTAATCACCAAGAATCTTAGATACAATTTGCATCCATGAAACAGGTACTTTTAAAGTTATTAAAGATGAGAATTTCCACTTTTGGCCAATATGAAGTAACAGACATTGGATTCTCCCTCACCCCCACTAACACCACCACCACCACCTGAAATAGCCACACACACACACAAAAGGACAAAACACATGAAGCAATAGTTTTTCAGATATTGGACATCAGGCAGTTCTGGACAATGACACTTGAGATAGAGGGGACATGGAAAGTGAGCCCAAAATTGCCTCAGTCTACTCTTTGGAGGAAATTTCCAGGCAAAACACAGGGAGGGAGAAGGGAAGCAGCTGTGTGTAGTCTCTCTGAGCTGAGAAGAGGGAGCTGGGAGGATGAGGTGTGTAGAGTTCACGGGACATAGAACTAGAGACGAGAAAAACACCTGAAGAGGGCATTCCAGGGATCATCAGAGCCTCCTGGGTTTTCAGCTAAAACCAGACCAGAACATGTTTGTGAGGAAACTACCGAAGGACAGGGAAAGAATCAACCAAAAAGAGTAGAGGGAACAATCCCCAAAGCTCACACAAGGCCAGGAAGACTTCATTTTCCCACCAGCCAGCATGATAACCTACATAATTCAAAGGCATTGGGTAGAATACTTAAAAGATGTCACCTCGTTGATAATATCAAGATTTAAAAGGAAGAACATTGTGATGGATAAAGAGAGATATTTAATAAGAATAAAGGGGTCAATTTATCAAAAGGAAGTAATCCGTGACTTGAGGAAATGTAGCTGGGGGGACCAAAGTGAGTAGCACTTGCAGGACAGAGTACAAGAGAAGCCTGGGTAGCACAGAAAGAGAACTCCAGGGATCTGCAGAGGGGCCCTCTGAGCATTCAGCTGAGTATGATAAGCACATGTGTGTGAGGAAACTAGCCAAGGCTGGAGAAAGGACCATCCAAAAAATGTATAAGTAATTGTGTCCAGTGCTCACACAAAGCTAGGAACAGTGCCTGTTCCCACCAGCCAAGCTGGGAAATCTTATGATTCTCAGAGTGTGAAGGACAGTACACAGAAGACTCTTGTGTCAGTAATGGGGAATAATTAGTCTTCTACTGAGCATTGATCCAGTTTTCCCTAATAAATCTTAAGAGCAAAACCTGAAAGCATAAAACTGTTTCAAGTAACTTAACTGTGTCCCAGAAAAAAGGGCAACAACAAAAATGTCCAGCACCCATCAAAGAAAAATGCAGTATGTCTGGGATCCAATAAAAAATTCCTAGATACAAAAGAAGAGGAAAATACAACCCATAATGAGAAAAATAAATACATAAATTGAAACCAAACCATAACTGACACAGATATTAGAATTAGCAAATATAGTCATTAAAAGTCACTATAACTATATTCTACCTGTTCAAAAAAAAAAGTTGAGTGGAGATATTTAAGTATAAAAAAAATTTCTAGAGAAGAACACTAGAATGTGTAAGATGGAAAATGGCAAATTAGATTTTGCAGAAGGAAAAGTTAATGAATTTGAAGATGGAAAAGTAGAAACACATCCAAAAAAATGTAACACAGAAAGGAGACTTTTCTTAAAAATGAGCATGGCATCAGTGAGCTATAGAAAAACTTCAAGTAGGATTTCCTGAAAGAAAGGAAACACGGAAGCAAAAAAACTATTTCAAGAAATAATTATCATAATTAAAAAACATTTGATGAAACCTATAAGCCCACAGATTCAAGAAATTCTGCAACCCAATTTCAAGAAATATTAAGTAAGCTATTGAAGACCCATCATAATCAAATAGTTTAGAACGAGTGATTAAAAGAAAATAACTTAAAGCAGCCATATTTTTTTAAAAACCCTAAAACAAAACAATATGTTGTATCTCACTTCCAGATTTCAAATTATATTACAAAGCTATAGTCATCCAAAGAGTATGATATTGGCATAAAAATAGACACATAGATCAATGGAACCAAATAAAGAGTCCCAAGATAAACCCAACATATATGATCAATTAATTTCTGCCAAAGGAGCCAATAGCATACAATAGTGAAAAGGTGCCTCCTCAATAAATGGTGTTGGGAAAACTGGACAGCCACATGAAAAAGAATGAAACTGGACCATTATTTTAAACCATACACAAAAGTCAACTTAAAATAGATTTAAGGCTTGAGTGTAAGACCTGAAACCATAAAACTCCAAGAAGAAACATAGGGAGTATATATATATATATATATATATATATATATATATATATTCCCACAAATATTGCAATATGTATATATATATAAACAATTTATATATATAAACAATTTACTTATATTGAACACAGGGGGCAGAGAAAAAATGGGCAGAGAAACTGAATAGGCTTTTGTTTCCCAAAAAGATGTATGAATGATCAACAGCGACACAGAAAGGTGCTCAATATCACTAATCATCAGGGAAATCCAAATCAGAACCACAGCAAGATATTACCTCACCTCTGTTAGAATAGTTACCATTGAAAAAGTCCAGAAATAACAAGTGTTGACAAGGATGTGGAGAAGAGGGAACCCTTGTGCACTGTTGGTGGGAATGTAAGTTGGTGCAGTCACTATGGAAAACCATATGGAGGCATTTCCTCAAAAAATTAAAAATAGAACTATCATATAATTCAGCTATCCCACTTCTGGATATAAACCTAAAGAAAATGAAAACAGGAAATCAAAGAAATATTTGTACTCTCATGTTTATTGCATCATTATTCACAATGTCCTAGATATTTAAACAGCCTAAGGTATCCATCACTGGATGAATGGGTAGAGACATGAAAATTTGATGTGGACACACACACACATATACACATACAATGGAGTATTATTCAGCTATGAGAAAGAAGGAAATCCTGCCATTTGCAACAACATGGATAGAGCCTGAGAGCATTATACTAAGTGAAACAAGCCAGACAGAGAAAGACAAATATTTCATGGTATCACTTATAAGTGCATCTAAAAAAAAAAAGCCCTGGCTGGTGTGGCTCAGTGGATTGAGTGCCAGCCTGAGAACTGAAAGTTCACCAGTTCAATTCCCAGTCAGGGCACATGCCTGGGTTGCAGGCCAGGTCCCCAGCTGGGGGCATATATGAGAGGCAACCAATTGATACATCTCTTGCACATTGATGCTTCTCTCCCTTTCTTTCTCCCTCTTTTCCCTCTCTCTAAAAATAAATAAGATCTTAAAAAAAAAAAAGAAGTGTAATTCATAGAAACAGAGAGCAGAAAAGTGGTTGCCAGGGGCTGAGGCTGGGAAAAATAGGGAGAGGTTGGTGAAAGGATACAAACCTTCAGCTACAAAACGTCTGAGCCTGTGATGTAAACCATGGTTACTGTAGTTGGCAACATTGTATTATATAATTGAAATTTGCTAAGAGAGTAGAACTTACATGTTCTCACCAAACATAAACATGTGAGGCAATACATGTGTTAATTAACCAGATGGTAGGAATCTCTTCACAATGTATAAACATACATATATCAAGTCACCACAATGTATACTGTAAGTATCTTACAATTTCATTTATCAATTATTTCTCAATTAAGCTGAAAAAAAAACAACATGTAACATGTGGGGGAATTAAGGTCATTTGACAGAGAAACAAAGCAAGTGAGAAGATGATAGACATCTTTAAAATGCTGAAAGAAAATAAACTGTCAGCCTAGAATTCTATATGTGGCAAAAAGATCATTCAAAAATGAAGGTGAAATAGATTCTTTTCAAACACTCAAAAACTGAAAGAATTCACCACCAGCATACCCACACTGAAATAAATATTAAAATAAGTTCTTAGACAAGAGTAAAAAGATATCGTGAAAATATGGATCTACCAAAAAACAAAAAAACAAAAAAAAAACAACCTATACTAAGGAAGAAAGGGCATTGAAAATTGTAACTACATACATTAACATGTAAGATGTTTCTCTTATTATATGAATGCATAGAAAGTAATAGACTCTTGAAACAAAAGCAATAACTAGTTAATGTAGGTTTTTTAAACATATGTAAGACATATGAGAACAACACAAAGTTTAGGTGGAAAGTAATGGAAGCGTACTATTGAAAAGTTCTTACATTAATACTATATGTGAAGCAGTACAATACCACTTGAAGATAGGATATAATAAGTTAAAGATGTATATTATAAACCCTAATGTTGGAGGTAAAGGAAAATCACAAAATATATTCAATTAATGGAACAGAATCTACGAAGAGAAAAATACGGAACAAAGAATAGATGAGACAGATGGGAAGAGATGGAAGATGATGTATTTAAACCTAACCATACCAATAATCATATTATATGGTCTGATTGCCCTGACTAAAAAGCAGAAGTTTTCAGATTGGATACAAAAAATGTGAGACCCAAGGAACTCACTTCAAACATAGAGAGCAGAGGTCCTCCTTCCCTGGTTTTCTTGCTGGAAGGAGAAGGCTTCCTCCAGTTTCTGCTGTCCGTACCTGGTACAGCCCTACAACCGGGGCCACCCTTGGGGTGAAGCTGGCAGACGAAACCGGGAAATTCATTCCCATATTGATTGCTCTTCCAGATTTGACTTCCCTCCCCAATCTGAATATTATTGTTTATTTTTCAGAGTCTTCATGTAAGGGTTTTTTTTTAATTTAATTCAGAATTATTAGCTGTAATCTGTGGAAAATATAGGCTGTAGTGGACTTACTCCAACTCAAATGGCACTGGAAGTCACAAATAGGTTTAAAAAAAACAAGTTTTTAAAGGTGAAGGTTATGAAAAATATATTCAGCAGTGGTAGAGAACTATAAACGGATAAACTGATAAACACATGAAAAAATATTGATGTTCATTTATAACCAGGGAAATGAAAGTTAATATGATAATATTTGTATACAACAATTTGGCAATTTTTAAAAATAATTTGATACCATCAAGTAGGTATAAAGAAACAGGAACTGTTTTTTATTTTAGATAGATTTATAAATTGGTATAACCAATTTCTAACCAAAGACATACTAGAGGTTTAAAGAATTAAGAAAGAATCATATGAAAACTCCATGTCCACAAGTTGAAAATCCATAGGAAACAGAATTTCCCAACAAAACAAAAATTGCCAACATTAGCTTTGGCCAGGGAGCTCTGTTGGTTCGAACATTGTTCTCATAGGCCAAGGCTGCGGGTTTGATCACCAGTCAGGGCACATGGAAGAGTCCACCAGTAAATACGTGGGTAAATGGAACAACAAATTAATGTTTCTCTCTCCCTTTCTTTCTCGCTCTAAAATCAATAAGTAAATTTTTTTTAAAAACATTTTTAAAAATTGCCAACATTAACCCCCGAAAAGTAGAAAAGTTAGATAGACCAATTAAAAGGTAGCTGAAAAATGACAAGAAATCTACAACTAAAAATGGCACCAAGTCCAAAGAGATTTACAACTGGGCTTCAGCTAGGCTATAGAACAAATTATTGTAATTCTATTTGAATTATTTAAGCCACATAAAAATACAGAAAACTCTCTAACTCATTTTACTAGCATACATTTTAATAATCAAAATGGTTAAAAATAGTGTAACACAAAGAAGATTCAGGTCATACATTTATTTAGAAAGAATACTCCACACAAAGTATTGGCAAATAATAGGTAGCCATATATAAAATTATAATACCATATGGCGAGGCAGGACTTCCGGCAAGATGGAGGAATAGGTGGACGCACCGTGCCTCCTCGCACAACCAAGATTAGAAAACCAATAATTTACAACAATAATTTACTATCAGAATAACACCCAGATCCGGCAGAGAATTTATCTGAATGGAAGTCGGGCAGCCAAGAAGTTGAAGTAGACACGTTCATCCTGACTGGTAGGAGAAGACCAGCCGGCGGGCGCAGGGCTGGCTCGGGTCAGCGGCGCGCGGAGGTCGGGGGAAGGTTTGGTGCAAAATCAGCGCAAAAGCCATCCGGCGCGCAAGAAGGCAGCGGCGATCCCTGAGTACGCAAGCTGCGGCTGGCAGACCCAGAGGGGTAGCGATTGTGGACCAGGGCAGAACTCGCGGCCCAGAAGCCCAGACAAGGGTCTGAGTCCAGGGGAACAGAACTACCGCCATTGTTTTCTCCCGCCCCGCTCCCGCTCCCGCCCGCCCCCACATATAACGTCACAATCTAGCGACTGGGGTGCCCAGCCCCGGCGAGCACCTAAGGCTCCGCCCCCCACCGTAACAAGAGCCACCAGACCAGAAAAAAAAAAAGGAGAGACAGGGGGAAAAAACAAACAAACAAACAAAAAAACTATGTTTTCAACAGAGCAGATCAGTCCCCCAGGACTCATCCTTTTGAGCGACCAAGAACTAGCCAATCTATCAGATGCGCAGTTCAAAACACTGGTGATCAGAAAGCTCACGGAACTGGTGGATTTTGGACGAAATTTAGATGAAAGAATGCAGATTACCATAAAACAGATGCAGGAAGACACGCGGAGGAGAGCCAATAGTGAAAGGAAGGAATATGAGTCTCAAAACAATACAGTGGACCAGAAGGAAGATAGAATCAACCAAGCAGGAAAGCATGATGAAATAAGAATTCAAAAAATTGAGGAAAAGATTAAGAGCATCCAAGACACCTTTAAACGTTCCAATATCCGAATTATAGGGGTACCAGAATCGGAAGGGGAAAAGCAACAGATTGAGCATGTATTTGAACAAATAATAAAGGAGAACTTCCCCAATCTGGCAAAGGGAACAGTCTTCGAAGAAATCCAAGAAGCTCAGAGAGCCCCAAAGAAGTTGGACCCAAGAAGAAACACACCAAGGCACATCATAATTACATTAGCCAAGGTAAAAACGAAGGAGAGAATCCTAGAAGCAGCAAGAGGTAAGGGGACAGTCACCTACAAAGGAGTTCCCATCAGACTGTCAGCTGATTTCTCCAAAGAGACCTTACAGGCAAGAAGGGGCTGGAAAGAAATATTCCAAGTCATGAAAGACAAGGACCTACATCCCAGATTGCTCTATCCAGCAAAGCTCTCATTTAGAATGGAAGGGCAGATAAAGTGCTTCTCAGATAAGGTCAAGTTAAAGGAGTTCATCATCACCAAGCCCTTATTTTATGAAATGCTAAAGGGACTTATCTAAGAAAAGAAGATAAAGAAAAGACATGTATAGTAAAAGGAGAGCAAACTCACAAATATCAACAACCACACCTAAAGCAAAACCAAAAGAAACTAAGTAAACAATTAGAACAGGAACAGAACCACAGAAATGGAGGGCACATGGAGGGTTAGCAGCAGGGGGGTGGGAGGAGGAGAGAGGGGGAAAGGGTATAGAGAATAAGTAGCATAGAATGTAGGTTGAAAATAGATAGGGGGAGGGCAAGAATAGTATGGGAAATGTAGAAACTAAAGAACTCATAAGTATGACACATGGACATGAACTAAAGGGGGAAATGTGGGTGGGAGGGGGGTACAGGGTGGAGGGGAGAGAAGGGGGGAAATGGGACAACTGTAATAGCATAATCAATAAAATATATTAAAAAAAAATTATAATACCATATGGCCAATAGGGGTTTATTTTAGAGATTCAAGGAAGGTGCAATATTGGTACAAAAGATTGATCAATATAGTCATTGCATAAAGAAATGAAAGGAGAAAAGCTGTATTATCATTCAGCATCTATCACGTGTCAAGGTGTTCAAGACTAAAAAGATATTAAGAAGCATGGCCTAGAGAACCCTCCTAACTATCTCTTAAATCTCCGAATTGTAGCTGTATATGATCAAGCATTTCATTTGTCCTTCTTAATTACATTTGCCGATACATTTTTCTTTTTTTCTTCAGCTACTTTGAGTTGGAATGCTGTCACTTGCAATACCTAAGTACTAATGCAAGCATCAATAGAAAAATGATTAAAAATAAAAGAGTATTCAATAAAATAGTCACATACAAAATAAATATTTCTAAAGTTAATAGAGAACCTTCATACATGGCTGGTGGGACTATAAAATAATGTAGCCCCTTTGGAAAATGGTTTGGCAGTTTCTCAAAAAGTTAAACATACAATTACCATACAACCCAGCAATTTCACTCCTACCTATCTACCCAAGAGAAATAAAACCATATGTCCACACAACGACTTCATGTGAATATTCACAGCAGCAGTGTTCATAACAGTCCAAAACTGAAAAACAACCTAAATGTCCATCATTGGTGAGTGGATAGATCATAGATGAACTTCGAAAAACATTATGCTAAATGAAAGACATACACAAGAGATGTCATAGGGTGTGATTCATTTATATGAATTGTCCAGAAAATGTATAGGCACAGAAGGTAGATTAGTACTCACCTGGGGCTGGGGATGGGAACTGGATTAACTGTAAACAGGTATGAGAGATCTTATTGGAGGAGGGAAAATATTCTAAAATTAATTGATGGTGATAGTCGCACTACTCGGCAATGTTACTAAAAACTATTGAAACGCACACTTGAATGGGTGAGTTGTGTGGCACTGCAAAATTTCCCTCAGTAAAGCTGTTAAAAATTAAAAAAATAAAGGTAATAGATTTCTGATATATAAACAATAATTAAGTAAAATGTAGGATAAGAGAAAACATTCCATGTACTACCATAGAAACTTATAAATTATCTGGGAATAACAGCACAAGAAATATTTGGAACTTGTTGCAAGCTTCAGAATTCTACTAAGAACATTAAATATTGAATAAATAAGGAGAGATATCTGTTTTTTTTGCAACTAAAATTCACCATCATAATCTTTTCCTAACGTAAACCATAAATTCAATGTATTCACAATCAAAATCCAAGCAGAATTTTTTTAAAAGGAGGAACTTGAAAAACTGATTTTTAACTTCATCTAAAATTATAAACATGTGAAAATAACCAGGAAAATCTTTTTTTAAAAAAGAACAAGAAATGGGAACATGTCATACAATACATTATTATAGAAGCTGCAATTCTTAAAATAGTACAACAAATTTACAGATACATCAATGGAACAGAATAAAAGTTAGTAAATTAGCAAGTAAATATGCAAATTTAATATATTATAAATCAAATTTCAAAGCAAAGGGGAAAATATGGAATATTCAATACATGGTGTTTGGACGGGTGTCAAGTCATTTGGAAAAGCATAAAGCGTGAGTCTGACCTCACTTTGTATGCCAAAATAAAATCCAGATGGATGCTATTTTTATAATAGCTGAGTAGAGAAGACTTCTCTAAGCATTTTATAAAGACTAGTGTCTATAGAGAAAAAGATGATAAATTGGATTGCGTTTTAGCTAATACAGTATTTAAGAGCACACCCTGTCTCCCCAGGCACTTTTAGGAGCATTTTACAATTAGTAACATATTTAACTCACACAACAACCCTATGATGTAGGTACTAGTAGTAGCAGCCCCATAAACTGACCTATTTTATGCAAGTTTTCAGAGTCTTTCAGCTTCACCTGTCTCCTGGACTCTTAGCCATTTGCTCAGCTTCACTCACCACCTAAGCCAAAGGACTCCACGCAGGCTCTTGTAGTTCTGCTGCCTGAAGCTGGACAGCCACTGACCGGGAGTCCATGGCTCTTCCCACAACCTCCAGGCTCAAATGAAATGCCCTTCCACAGGGTTTGGGATCTGGCTGCCCACAGCTGCCAAAAAGTCTGATAATGCAACCCAGAAATGAGGGAAAGTTAACACCCCATGAGCCAAATGTTGACCCTCAAGAGAAGACAGGAAGCTGGAGGATACAATCCCTCACTCTGCTCCTCCCTACTGACTCTTCTGAGAACCAAGGTGTCATTCAGCCTCTCTGTAGGCATCTTACCTGGCCGAGTAGCTCATCTGCTGAGCCAGTGTCATGAGATAGTGACAGGGGTAGTAAGACATTAGCTTGCATTGCTTCCCATACTGCCCTGCCTCATTTCCCATTTCATTCATTCTTGCTACCCTGGGATTATACCTCTCATGTAGAGCATTAGCACTTAATTTATCCCAGTCTTTGTATATTAGGGAATTTAGAATAAGAAATCCCTTTTTCCACATGAGAAAGATCATCCAGCTAGTTATTCATGAAGCTTGGCTTTGAACCCTAGGAAATTCATTAATTTTATACAATATAACTACAAAACAACAACAACAAACAATAGAAACCAGCATATGTCATTCTTACTGTTGAACTACAGAACAGTATTTGGGGATAGGAAGTAAGACAAGACTGCCCACCATTACTACCTCTATTCAGTATCATACTAAAAAATCCTAAATTATGTATTATGGCAAACAAAATAAAAGACAAAAAAGAAACAGAATTGATTGGTATTACTCACAGGTGTTATGGTTATACATGTAGAAAAAATTTAAATGTACAAACAAATTATTAGGATTTTACTGAATACAAAGATAGTATACAAAACTCAATTCTATTTATTTATACATAATTTATATATAAATATGTAAATATAATAAAATTTATATCTTATATAACATATATTTATATATGCATTCATGTATAACAACAAAACACAAATATTGCTTTAAGAGCATAAAAAATACCCAGGAATAAATCTTATAGCAAATGTACAAGATAACCCAAAAATCATAAAACATAAGAGAAATTAACAAACACTACTTAAAAATAGAGATACATATAAACCAATCAATAGTAAGATAAAATTATAATGATGTCATTTCTCTTCAAATTTATCTATAAATTCAAAACAATCATTTTTAAAATTTTTATTTATTGATTTTCAAGAGAGAGGGAAAGGAGGGAAGAGGGCGAGAGAGAGAGAGAAAGAGAGATTTGTTGTTCCACTCATTTATGTATTCATTAGTTGATTCTTGTTTGTGTGGTGACTGGGGATTGAACCTGCAACCTTGGTGTGTCAGGACAATGCTCTAACCAACTGAGCTACCTGGCTAAACTCAATGCAGTCTTAAAGTTCTAACAATTTTTTGTTTGGGAGGTATTTTGGGGGTGTATAATAAATGTTTATTTATAAAGGGTCAAGAATAACCAAATGCCCTGATAGATGAAGAAATGGAGAATAACTTGCTCTAAAGAGTTAAGCTACAGGAAATTCGATACAGTATCAATTCAGGTTGACAAATAATGGAAGAGAATAGAAGCCAATTTCAAACTCACTCATAAGGGAACAGGCCACATGTAATATTACACTGTTGGACCCTTACTTTATACTATACCTAAAATTAATTTAGGTAGATCAAAGATGAAATGAGAAGGATAAAACTATAGAAAAAAAACATAGGGAAAAAAGGAGGTAAGTCTGACTTCATTAAAACTTTAATCAAAGGGACCATAAAGAGAGAGAAAACTGAGTCACGAATTAGGAGAAGCTATTTGCAACATGTATAATGGACAAAGTTATTTGCTCAGAATACTATTCTTTTTGTTTCTAAAGCATATAGTTTTTCACATTTCATCATCATGGATGATATCATGATATTGGGTATATATAATGATGTTGATAGTGTTCTTTTTTTCTTAATGCAATAGTAGTGCATTTAAAAATCAATAGCATCTTAGATTTCACAAAAAAATGTAAAGAATACTTAAGAATCACCCTGACCAGTATGGCTTAGTTGGTTGGGCGTCATCCCGCAAAGTGAAGTGTCATCACTGGTTCCATTCTTGGTCAGGCATGTGCCTGGTTGGTAGGTTCCGTCCCTGGATGGGACGTGTGTGGGAAGCAGCCAACTCCTCTCACACTGATGTTTCTCTCCCTCTCTTTCTCCCTCCCTTCTCCTCTGTCTAAAAATAAATAAATAAAATCTTAAAAAGTACTTAAGAATTATGTACTTATGTAATTAAATAAATGAACAACCCAATGGAAAAATGGACAAATGACTTAAATAGACACTTGATGAAGAGAAAACTAAAATGGTCAATAATCATATGAAAAGAAATTTAGCCTCATTAGGAATCAGGTAAATGTAAATTAATACCACAGTAAGATTCATCATATAGGCAAAAAAAATTTAAGTCTGACAATACCAAGTATTAACAAAAATGTGAAAACACGAACCTCTCATCCACTACTGGTCCGAGAGTAAATTGATAACCACTTTGGAATATAACTTGGATTACCTACTAAAGATAAACATGTGCAAACTCTATGATCCAACAATCTGTCTCCTAGGTACATATCATAAGAAAACTTTAATACGCTTATACCAAAAGATGTATATAAAACTCTTATAATAGCATTATTCATAATATCAAAACAAATCCTGCTGGGTAGCTCAAGTGGTTAGAGTGTTGTCCTAGTACACCAAGGTTATAGGTTCGATCTGTGGTCAGGGCACATGGAAAAATCTACCAATGAATGCATAAATAAGCAGAACAATAAATCAATCTCTCTCTCTCTCTCCACCCCCTTCCTATCTCTCTCTAAAATCAATAAATAAAATTTTGAAAAAATATCAAAACACCAGAAACAACACAAACAATTATCAACAGTTCAATGATTTATAGCAATGCTATGGAATATTATACATCAATGAAAATAAATGAACTTCAACCACATGTAGCAACATGAATGAATCTCATTAACAATACTGAGTAAAAGAAAGAAGTCACAGAAGAATGCATGCAGTATGGTCCCTTTCATATAGCACTCAAAATAGTCAAAACTAAACAAAATACTATTTAGGGATACATAGATATGAAATGCAAGTATGGAGAAAAGCAGAAGAGTGATTGTTATCAAAAATCAAGGTCATGGTTTCTATACAAGACCGAGAAATGCTAGCAGTCACGAAAGGGCACAGAATGTGTAGAAGGTGCAAGAAATTCCCATTTCTTAACTTTAGAAGTTGTGCTGGTGTACATTTAGTTATGATTCATTAAAATATGTCCAGCCATTTATACAATCATCTGCATGTATGACACATACCACATCTTTTTAAAAATGGAAAAAAAAAAAGCAGATTGCAAAGCAATGTGATCTTATTTAATTTTCATACTTATATGTTAGGTGCTAAGGAATAAAAAAAACTTTGGAATACTTCAAGAACTGCTTAATTTATGGGGCCTGACCTGTGGGGTTCTAGGTTGTGAGTTTGTAAGATCTTCATAGTTTATCTTAGCTGAGTTTTAAGCATTAAGCACAGATTACTTTGTAATTAATTACTTTATAAGTGAGACCTTTAAATAACCAAGGAGATCATGTCAGGAAAAAAATATACCAAGTATTGAGGTAGCTAACTTTCACACAACTAATTCAAATTGGATATTTCTATAAACTTCCACATTCTTCACCATGTTGCCTGAGTTGTTAAGATTTAGATTTCAAAGGCCAATTGAAAACTCTTATGGAAAACCTATTATACAAGTACGGCCAAAACCCCGCTGCTGACAATGACTGTCCAACCACAGTCCCACCACTACATGACTTCACAGTAGGTTTACCTGTTATAAATAATTCTCAAGTTCTTTAGACACATCCCAGAGCACTCTGCAAATATAACAAGGACCAAGGAAATTCCAAAATTTATCCAAACATCTTATAGCTTTCCAGAGCCACAGAAAATGGGGCAGGAGCAGAACCGTGGCAGAATGTGGTGAGTGTAAAAGTTGCAAGTATAGATTGAACCTCACCGACCCCCTTCAAGTTTAATCAGCTTTAAAATAAAAAAGAATTCCATCATCTTGTTTTTACTTTATAAGAAGGTTTTCTAGCCCCTGAAAATTTTTACCAATTGAGTTTATATTGATGGTGTCTAATTTTTGCTTCGTAACTAACGTTCTCATCAGCGTTTTCCTTTTCTTTGGTAAAGAACACCTATATCAAACATTTTGGTTTGTAAAATACCCAGACCCCTCTCCTCAGCCCCATGAGTGCTGGCTATCTGAAATAACAGAGGGACCAACCAGTTTCAATCATTACTGTGCTTTTTGCTTTTAACTTTGGCTCTGAATTCTGCCCCTTTCCTAAGGATTAAACCAATGGTGTCCTGATAAATATTAAGCAACCAGGGTAGAGGCTGATTTGCCAATTTCCATGATATAAAAACTTCACAATGGCCATTTCAAGCTATTTACCTGATGTCACTGAACATAGAATCAGGAAGAGATGCACATATACGCACTTCACTACAGAGTATTTACATTATTCCATTGCACTAGATATAAACAATAGAGAGCATAGGTACTAATAAAATAATTAGGAAGTGATGAGTATTGAGTTTGTATTGTCTTGGCTTTTAATATAATTTCAATGATGAGCTTATAAAATTTAATTTTAAGTAATGGCTACATCTAATCACTAGCTAGCAAAATTCTGAAAATTTAACAACCAGCTCTTGTGAGCAGGCACACCACTGGATTCAACATGCCAAACTTTCATGTGTTTGCAATTCTAACCGAAGCTCCCACAAAGACCTCTCTCGGCTTTTTTGCAGCAAGGAGATCTGTATACATGCACACTGTGCTATGGGGCTGGTACACCTCTGCACTGACGGGTGCCTGCTTGACTTACTTTTCACCCAGGCAGGGTGTCCCTGAAGACTGTATGCTATTTACAGCTTAGGTCATTTCCCTCCTTCCTTTTGGCTCAAATAGAAAAAGGGAAATATTTAAGTTAAACCTAATACAAGTTATTTAGAAGTTATAAACATTAGTTACATTGGTTGGTAAAGATAGGCAGACATGAATCAATTCTTATTTTGCTACTTGTGAGCTGTAGGACATCCTCCAAGCACTCTGAGTTTCAAAATCCTCATCAGAAAAAATGGGAATAATAACAACCTCATGGGTGGTTGGGAAGAATAAATGCAATAATGTCTACAAAACAGCAGTGTCTGGCATTAATGATTCAACAAATGGTAACTATTGCTATTATTAGTTTTTAAAGGCAGGCTTTATGTGGGTACACATATGATGCAAATTACAAAAGTTTAAAATAATATCAACTCCTGATTAACTAGCTCATTACCAAAGCAAAATGCCTTCCAAAAATCACATTGTTTCAAATATTAAAATCAGGAATATGTTCTTCAGCCACCAAAACATCCAACCTGCTTTTTCACACCGATGTGATGGAGAGATGCATCCACCTATTAGTCTGGTTTTACAAGCAGGGGAAATACACTATTGAACAAAGGTGACACAATTTTTGCTTTCATGGAACTTAAGGCCTAGTGGGGAACACAGAACACAATCACACAAATGGATAGTTTCACATTGAAGTTGAAGAGCAAGGAAAACATGTTATAAGAAATTATTTCAGGCAGGTCTTACCTAGTCTGAAGTGTTAGAGGAGCTGTTTGTTGTTAACAAGAGACATTTAAGCCGAGATCTAAATTACAACCAGCCACAGATTACAGGGGAAAGCATTCAGTAGTAAGAGATTAGCTTTTGCAGAAGCCTGGAAGTGGGAGAGAGCTTGGTGTGGTCAAGGCACTTACAGGTAAGAGCTATGTGGGTAATAAACATGAAAGAAAAACTATATTAATTTTTTCTAAATTTTATTTATTTATTTTTAGAGAGAAGGGAAGGGAGGGAGAAAGAGAGGGAGAGAGGGAGAGAGGGTTGATGTGCTAGAGATACATTGATCGGTTGCCTCTTGCATACCCCCAACTGGGGACCTGGCCCACAACCCAAGCATGGGCCCTGACCAGGGATCAAACCAGTGACCTCTCGGTTCGCAGGCTGGCACTCAATCCACTGAGCCATACCAGCCAGGGCAAAACTACATTTATTATTAATATAAACTATATTTATCATTTCCCCGCATTCGATTTTTACCACAGCTCTCCAGCTTTTTCTAAGCAGGTAGACCCTATGCCTAGAGAGCCCTTTGTGATACGTTGGAGCTAGGAGTTAGAATCAAGTCGAGATCAAGCTTCATTGCTCAGCATATAAAGGAGTGAGAGGTTAACAGTGATGTGGAGGGAGAAGCTGAGGGTCTGAGAGGCTGCCTTGCTGTGCTGGGGAAGCCAGTTCCAGCTGGTAGGAAAAACTCGTAGAAAGAAGATCAGAGGCCAGGAGAGTAGAAGCCAGGGGACCCATTCCCCATCCCTCGGCCTCCAGCTGAGTCCCCAGCAGTGGCTGCGTCTCCACTGTAACTTCGGCTGCTTCCAGGCAGTCCCTCTCCGGGTTCCAGCTCCCATCAAGAAGGCCTGGCCATGCTGTCCATGGATGGGGGCTGAGTTCTAGACTATGGGAACAGCAGATCCTCTCAGTGTTCTCTCAACTCCAAGGAAAATGGTGGCTTCCGGCTAGTACTAACTTCTGGTTGTCTCAACTCCCTTTATTTCCTTACTGTTCAAAAAGTGGTTCATGGACCAGCAGCACTGGCTTTATTTGGGAGCTTCTTAAAAATGCAGAATCTCAGGCACCACCCCAAACTTAATGAATTTGAATCTGCATTTTTAAAAAAATCTGAGGTGACTTGAATAGATACAAAGTTTGAGAAGCAAGGGCCTGTTTGTGTGATCAGAAAGACCATTCCCGAAGTAACAGAGAGCCCGCATTACTTCCCTCTGTCTGAAATGCCTGGAGGTGTCTGCCGCATGACAGGAGCCTGACTGACGCAGTTAACTTCTTACCTTTTGGCATTCACTGGTTTTCAGTGCTCATCACCTGTCTTACTGAACTACAATTTAACATTCTTGAACTATTTTAGATTCATCTCTCACTTCGGTTCTCTGACCAATACTCGGTTTACACTGTGTTCTTTAAAACTGCAGACTTTGGCCCTGACCAGTGTGGCTCAGTTGGGTTGGGCGTCGTCCCACAAAGCAAAAGGTCACCAGTTAGATTCCCAGTCAGAGTACGTGCCGAGGTTGTGGGTTTGATCCTCAGTTGGGGCACATATGAGAAGCATCTGATTGATGTTTCTCTCTCACACTAATGTTTCTCTCCCTTGCTTCCCCTCTCTTTAAAAATAAATAAAATCTTAAAAAAAACCCTATGTACACTTTGCTCTGTTTTCTTTCTCTCTCTCTTTTTGATTTCGACAGTGAAACAAAGAAGGGCTTAGGACAGAAGAAGCAACAGGAGAGCTGGGGTGGGGCTGCTTTGGCTCTCTGGAAACAGAGAAAGGCGGCCTTGGAAACAGGTTCGGGCATGAGCCCAGGATGAGCTGCCACTGCCTATTGCTCCCCTGGTTGCAAGTCCCATGGGGACCCTTAGAGTTTAGGAGATGTACCCCTGAAAGGGAACTAAGGCATGAGTGTGCTCCTGAGAGGGAGAGTGCACTTCTATTTTCTTAAAATTTTCAATATAGAAGTGTAATTTTTGTTCATTTACAGATAAGCTAGAGTTTTGTGCAAGTTCTTTTTTAGTTTTCCTTAAAATTAAAAAAATGTCATCAGGAATATTTATTAATGTTAACTAGAACCAAACCATATTCATCTCCAAACACTGGCTTTTTCTTCCACTAAAGAATCATTTCTTTTATTAAAACTTAGATTTTTTATGTGTGTTTTATTTGTTGCAATCTTTTCTTCAGGAACAATTCCATTGTGTAAAACCCTGTGCAATGCTGATATTACTAGTATTGCTTTGGGAGTTAACTTGCAAGCTCCCTTTTATCTCAAACCACTGCTGGTAAAGCTTATCCTTTTTCAGAGAGACTGTGACTCCTTGAATCTTATTGAAAATAATAAACAAATGTCTCCCCAAAACTTTTCTGACTTCTGTAGTCAGAACCTAGAACCTAGAGGATAATTTTCCACTTTTTAGGCTATAACAATTTGTACTGGGCTCCTTTTTTTCACTGTTGACTTATCCCTAAACAAGGTCCAATCTTTGCCAACAGGTAGAGGCCATGGGATCTCCTTGGTATCTCTCTCTGTGCACTTGGATGCTGGAGGAGTCTTAAAGATCTAGACCTAGAGTAGGAGTGAATATACATGGCCCCTAGTCCTGGGCCGGGCAGGACATCATCTCACTTGACTGAACAAGACTGAGGTAAGCTCTCCTCTTTCTCTGACTTTTGGGTCAGAAGTATTCATTAGTTTTATTGTCAAAGCATAAAGACCACATCCTAGCCTTGGCTGGTGTAGCTCAATGGATTGAGTGTGGACCTGAGAACCAAAGGGTCTCCAGTTCAATTCCCAGCCAGGGCACATGCCTGAGTTGCAGGCCAGGTCCCCAGTAGGGGGTGCATGAAAGGCAACCACACATTGTTTCTCTCCCTCTCTCTTTCTTCCTCCCTTTCCCTCTCTCCAAAAAGAAATAAAATCTTAAAAAAAACAACAACAGACTACATCCTTTGCCCTGCCTCTTCCTCTGTCACTATCCCATCTCTAGCTATTGCACTGTTTCCAGAACTCTATGGTTTCTACCAGAATGTTTTCCCTTGTCTAGCTATTCATTTCAAGAAGAAATATATCACTTGTCCTGAGAATTGTAGCTTCTAGATACATGTGGAGTGGAAAGTATGGAAATGAGAGGATAGGGTTATTTCTATCAAGCTGAATAGAGAATTCCCAGTGTAGGAAAAAAGGTAGCTGCATAGTGTTTGCTGATATTTTGGATCAGTTGAGGCTCCTGCCAAAACAGAGGTACCATGCTTTCTAGAAGAGAATATAGTACAAGATGTGTATCTTTATCAACAGTACAACTGGAAGAAATTACTTCTTAAACTTTGGCATATGACCTTCTCTTTACCCTCAGTGTTTGTCTTTTTGCACATTTTCACAGATATTTTATGTGAGGGTATTATACAATATATTGTGTCCTGCTAATTTGCTGCCATAATAACAACAAAAAAAGGCTGACATTTGTTGAGTGTTTATTACGTGCCAGTCACTGTGCTTAGTATTTTGTATACATTACCTCTTGTTTCATCCTCAAAACCACACTTTACTGTAAACATTGAAAACAACCTCCCTTCCTCTGGCTTCCTTTCTCATGTGGAAGGATCTCCATTAGGGTAGAACCCTTGGCGTCTTGCTCACCCCCTCATGCTCTCTGGGGTGGGTCACTCACTTCATTGGTTGCTTGGGAAGAAGGAACTAGACATGCTTGGCTCAGCCATAGCTAGAATGACTCTTTCATCTGCACACCTAGAGAAAAACTGTGTTTTGATCTGCTTGTTGAGTCTCATAGTGAGCATAGTGGAACAGACTGGCCCAGGAGAGAAGCCTGTAGTTTCCATTTCTGCCTGCGCCTAATGAATGTGTTTAATGTTGGGGTACAGGAATAGGAAGCCATCCTTTCTATGCATCCAAGTGTTCTAATAGAGTTTTGTTAGTCGTAAAGTGACATTTTTATACCCATCTATCTAATTTTAGCCTTTTCAATGACTTCAAATTTATATAGGGAAGTTGGGAAATTATTTGTTGGTCCCTTAAAATCCCCAAAGTAGCTATCATTAGTGTCTCCAGTTTTGTCTGAGTCAACACAAGCATTGAGCCACTTATTCAAGGTTCCCTAGCTCATTAATGAGAGCTTGGATTCTCACTCAGTTCTGTCTAGCTCTAGAACAACAGAAACCTAACCAATGCAGAGCTAATCCCTGTAACTCTACTGTTTCACATGAAAGATCTTCACAAAATCTCATCTCATCAGTGATGGCACCAGCTGAGGAAAACCCAGCCTATCCTTCAAGACTCTTCTGTAGAGCCTTTCCCAATCCTGCTGAAGAGAGTTGGTGAGTCCATCCTCTGTGCTCTGTGTACAGCCTTCTGTTGGAGAACAAAGATTCTTTCAGTTACTGATTTATTCATTCATTTAGCTCTCTAACCTTGGTACCTAGCTCAAGCAGGTGCCTGTTCAATTTTTGTTAAATTATACGCATAGAAACAGATGGACAAGTGTCAAGTTCTCCAAAGCAATCACATTAAGCACAAAGTCTACACAGATTCTGGGCTGGATTTGGTTGCACTCCAGTGTTATTTACATTACAGGGCCTCCCTTTGTGCCGTGTAGTTTGGGGGGAGGGGTTTTTTATTTTGTTTTTTGGTTTGTTTATTTAAGTTCCTTTTTTTTCTTGTCCTTAGAAGTTGTGCAGCATATATCATATCCAGTAGCATTGTTTTATCACACCTGGTTTAACCTCACCCTCTGTTGCTACAAGAAACGAAAATAATTACATTTACAGAGCATAAAAACAATAATAATAACTACCATTCAGCAAGCACTTATGATGTGCCAAACACCATGCCACGTGGCTTATACATATTAGCTCTAACCATCATAAGAAGCCTATGAGATAAGTACAATTATCTCTATTTTATAAGTGAGAAAAACCAAGGTTATGCAAGATAAAGATATTTGCCCACCTCCACACATCAGTGGCAGGGCAGAAATGGAGCCAGTGCTGCTGGCTCCAGAGCTGGATCTCTTTCCTTTATTCAGTGCCCTCTGGAACACAGAGCAGCTGTTGTGACGATTAGAAAAGATAATGGGTGGGAAAGTGCTTGGAAAACTCCATGGAGAACTAAGCATGTAAGAGATTACGAAGACTTGTTGAGAGCTTTGGCAAGGGCACTGTGATAATAGCCCTGGGGAGGGGGAACAAATTGATCTGGCTGGAGTTTAGGGACATTTCCTGTTATGTAATTGCTCTGAATTCAGTGTTTCTGAAACAGTGGAGACGCAGACCCTCTTTTCTTTGTGAAACAGTTCTCATCTCTGAGAGCAAAGACAGAAGAGGTTAGTTTGGTTTAAATCGGGTATTTTCTTTCAAGACAAAAGAAACGGTGGGGGAGGAGTGGCGATGTTGTCCACTTGCTGTTGGGTTCTAGACATTGATTGATTCCGGGCCCTACTCAGTGTGAAAGCAGTAACTTACAACACATGCTGAAGGTTTTTCCATTTAACATGCATTTCAAAAATACAATAGGTCTGCATGTTTACTCTGAAATACAACACAACAGAACGCACAGAGTGTTACATATGTTCTGAATGTTTCCCCAGACTCCAGAGGCAGAGAAAGGCCTTTTGTTCTCTCATTCACCCAACAAACATTTATCGAATGATTTCTATATGTCGGGCATTGTGCTAGCCACAGAGGAACAAGACATGGCCCCTGTTGTCAAAAAACTAAGACCAGCATAGGAGAGACAGACCTATAAACTAATTTTCAATTATTATGATACAACATAAGTGCAACAATAGGAATACATGCAAGATAAAGAAAATTGAATGATACATATGTGGTGTCATATGGGTACTAGACATATTAGGGTGATCACTACATACATTATATAAATGTCTAATCACTATGTTGTATACCTGAAATTAATATAATATTATATGCCAACTGTAATTGAAAAATTAAAAAGGAATTGTTTTAAAAAATTGAATGAGAGCAATTCTCTCTACCAGTGGAGATGCCTTATAAAAAGACATGATGTCTGAGCTGAATTTTGATGACCAAATAGGAATATTAAGCCCAACCCCCTTTACATGCATTGTTCCCCACTCTCTATCTATATCTGGTGCTTGGAAACACACAAAAATATTAGTTGTTACTTTAATAATTATTTTTTAAGTACCTGCTATATACAGTATACTGTTAATATTTATGCAGGATGCAAAGAAGAATAAGACATGGTTCTATCAATCAAATATATCAAAATAGATTATATTAAAGTAGACAAAATATAAACTCCGAATCAACAGGAAAACAATGGGGGCAATGATCTAAGCTTTTACCTTAAGAAGCTAGAAAAAGAAAATTAAATTAAACCCAAGTCATGTAGAAGGAGAAAAATAGAAAAACCAAAAGCAGAAAGCAATAAAATAAAAAAACCAACACAGATAAACAGTAGACAAAAACAGGGAAAGTAAAAACTATTGACATGATCAGTACAATGAAAAAAACTCTAGCTAGACTTTTCAAGAAGAGAGTAGTCACAAAGTGCCAATTCAGGAATGAAAGGGGAAGCATTATTATATTAATAGATCCTGCAGATACTAAAAGGATAATAAGGAAATATTATGAGTAACATAATGTCAATAAATTCGACAACTTTGATGAGATGAACAAATTCCCTAAAAAAATATAACTTACCAAAACTGACTCAAGAAGAAATAGAAAATCTGAATAGACCTATATCCTATTAATAAATTGAATATTTATGTCCTCCCCACCCCCAAATTCATGTGGAGGCCTAATTTCAATGTGATGTTATTCGAAGGAGGGGCCTTTGGGAGGTGATTGGCTCCTGAGGGTGAAGTCTTCATGAATGGCATTAGTGCCCTGAAAAGAGGCTGAAGAGACCAGAGTTCTCCCTTTCTGCCATGTGAGGACAAAGTACAAAGACGATCATCTATGAACCAGGAAACAGGCCCTCACCAGACACCAAATCTGTCAGCATCTTGTTCTTGGACTTCCCAGCCTTCGACACTGTGAAACATAACCATTTCTTATTTAAGACAGCCAGTTTATGGTACTTTAATTATAGCAGCTGAACAGTCTAAAATAAACACCTCCACACAAAGAAATCTCTGGTCAGATGGCTTCCTTGGTGAATTATACATTCAACACTCAAATATTTCAGGAAGGAGTAATACAATTTCTATACAAGTTCTTGGGAAAATAGAAAATGAGGCCAGCATTTCCTATTACCAAAAGCTGACAACAATATTACAAGAAAAGAAAACTACAGACTGCCATTGTTTATGAACATGGATACAAGTTCCCTCAAAACCAATTAGCATATTATATCCAAGAATATTTTTAAAGAATAGCAAATCAGAATCAATGAGGTTTATTTCTGAAATTCCTAGCAGCATTTTTATAATAGTTCAAAACTGAAAGCCACACAAATATCTATCAAGAGGAACATTGAATAAAAAAGGAAATTTTTGTATATTGACACAATAGATTACTACTCAGGAATTCGGAAAGAACCAACTACTGACATATGCAGCAACATACTGGGGTGGGAAAAGTGGCTTTACATAATACAAGTACATAATACAAAAATAAATAAACAAAACACAAAAATAGACTGTAAACCTATTTTTGCCCCACCCCTGTAGATAAGTCTCAAAATCATTAGGCTGAGCTAAAGAGCTCAGACCTAAAATTGTACATATTGTATGATTCCATTTATATGAAGTTCTAGAAAAGGCAAAACTAATCTCTAGCAAGAGAAAGCAGGTGAGTGGTTACCTGGGCTGGGGTGAAATTGATCACAAAGGGGCACATTGGAAATTTTAAGACAGTGGAAATATTTTACATGTTGATTGTAGTGATGTTTACAAGGGTACACACGTTTGTCAGAATTCATCAAACTATACACTTAAAATGAGGAAATTTTGCTATAACCTAATTATATCTAATTAGAGTTGACTTAAAATGAAAAAAATGTTTTTAACAAGAAGGAAGTGAGGTACAAGACATAGATCATAGACTGGTAGTCAGACAGACTGGGTTCAAATGTCAGCTCTTGTATTCCAGAGATGTGACCTTGGACAGAACACTTGACCACTCAGATGCGCAGTTCCCTCATCTATATAGGGAGAATACTGATACTTACAACAAAAGTTGTGGTGAAGAGTACATTTATACATATGTAAATTGATATATATTTTTTCAGAATATATATGATACTTAACAGTGCTCCAATAATGGTAATCCTCTTCTATTTAACTTCCACCGAGGAGATGAAAGAACCGGGTGGCTGTGGCATCTCTTTAAGATGTTGAGCCAACCCTTTGGACCCAAACAGTCCAGGAATGATTATGGCTACGAGTCACAGATCAGGCTAGCAGACTCTACTTTCTTCTGTGGGTAAATGACAAAACACAGTAATTTGTGACTTGGCAGTGGTTCTTAGATGAAAGGAAGGCATGTAGAACAAACCAGAGGGAGGAAGATGGGTGAGATGCAGGGAAAGGAGATACAAGTAGAATTGTGGTAAGAAGGCTTTTCCTCTCTGCTGTGATTCCGAGTTTTTCCTTCAGTTCTATGATTGATGATGTCTGTAGGTAACAAACAATTACAGTGTTTGGTGCAGGATAGCCTGGTGAAAAGAAAACGGCCTTTGAAGTTCTCGGCCTTGGGCTTAAACGCCAACTTTTCCATTCCATGGTTGTATGATCCTTAGCAGCAGAAGTAGGGTGTCTGAATCACAGCCTCCTCATCTCTAAGACCAGGATGATAAAAGAATCAAGCTCACAGGGCATCTTGAGGAACAATTAGCACTGGCTTCCACCAAAATTTGTTAAGAGACAGGCTGTCGAAGATAGGAGTTTATGCATATGTGGGATCGAGAATCGGTACAGGGGCACAGAGCTCTGAAGCTGGTCTCCCAGGAGCAGGTCCCAATTGAACAAGAATGTTCTGTCAGTCAGTTGGCCAGGCATCATGGCCCGGAGGGACATGGCTATGAGGACTTCATGGAATCCTAAAGGCTTTATCGTCCAGTACCCCTGGTCTTTAGTCACTCCTCCTGGAGGGCCTCAGCTCCACCCCCCACCACTGTTTACCCTTTTAGCCCCAGAATCCCAGAGCAGACTGTGAGTGTGCCCTCTCCCTGGGGAAACATTGCATCACAGCTGGGTACTTCTGTGAAGTGTTTGTTTTGCCTGGGCTTAGTAAATGACCCCTCTCCTCCATAGGCGCCAAGGCTTCTTGGCCCAGTTGGCACTGGGCACGCCCTACAGTGGCCGCTAGGGGGAGCCAGGGCTGGAGCTCTGGGAAGCTGGACCACCGTTGAGGTCTTCCGTGCAGTAGGAAATCTTGGGGGTGACCTTAGGTCAGTGCCAGTAAGGATCTCATTCTAAGTAGACCAGTATTCAGAGAATGTTTGAGAAAGGAAAACTGTCCAACACTAAATGAAAAAAGAGTCACAGAACATCCTATTATCTCCACACTCTCCTTCACTGGCTGAGAGTTTAGTCATCTCAGAAGCTGTAACAGCACAGTGGAAAGAACAAGAGTCAGAAGCCATGGTATCAGGACTGTTCTGGACTGTCCCTAGTTATGAGAACTGGGACATGTCTCTACTTTTCTGAGCCTTTGTTTACTAATAATGTCTATGATCATTCATTGGCTTTGTTCCATGCGTCACCCTGCCAAAAATAATCTCATTTAATCCTCACAACAATTATAATGAAGTGTTTGTTATCAAAATTGTATAAATGAAAAACTGAGACATAAGAAGTAACCTGAGGTTTTAATCCAGTAGAGATGTTGAGATCTTTCTGACTCAAGTTGATCCTGAAACACTCTTCTATTTCCAAAACACTCTCTCACTTTTGTTTTCTTGTTTTTTAAAGATTTTATTTATTTACTTTTAGAGACAGGAGAAGGGAGGAAGAAAGAGAAAGAGAGAGAGAAAGAGAGAGAGAGACATCAATGTGCAAGAGATACATCCATCAGTTGCCTTTCACACACCCCCAACTGGGGACCTGGCCCAAAACCCAGGCATGTGCCCTGACTGGGAATTGAACCAGCAACCTTTCAGTTCACAGACCAGCTCCCAATCCACTGAACCACCCCAGCCAGGTCTTTCTCACTTTTTAAATGAGTCTTCTTCTTTTTCTTCTTCTTCATCATCATCATCATCATCATCCTCCTCCTCCTGCACACATTTTGAATTCCAAACTTTAAAGTTAATCTAATAATTATTTATAGTCAAGATTTATATTCAAGATGATATTCAAGGTCACAGAAGGACTTTTTGTCCCAGGGTCTACAAGTCACCTCCACAGAGGGCTATGTATGAGCGGGAAGATGTGTGGAGAGGGCTGGAACCACAATTGTGAGGTGAGCATAGCAAGGGCCTGATGAGAGCTCAGCTTGGGAGCACACGCAATGGCAGAAGCCTTTTCCCCATCTCCTCCTGGCCACTCCTTCACCTTTGGGCAGAGGTCTGATGAAACAGTCCCCTCAGCTATGCAGGCTCAAAGTAGACCTTTGCTGACTTCATCCTTCTTTTGAAATTCAGTGCACTTTTCTCAAAACATAACCCTTCTGTTTATCTAAAATCCTTCTCCTCCTCACCTCAGCCCCTGGGGCTGCAAGGCTTATAAGAGCTAAAACTTAGAGCACTTTAATGTCCACCCATACAAGACTGCTTAAATAAGTTAAGCTACATCCTCACTTTGTTCATTAGTCATGCTACATTCGATTATAGTCGAAATAAATATAACTCAAACTGCCTGAAGCCAAAATAGGGGCTTATTGGCTCATATACTGGAAAGGCTCTGAATATGAGCCATATTTTATCCTGAATATGGCTTGAGGTCCAATGGGATCCAGGTATTCAAACAATGTCAGGAACATGTCCCTTTCTGTCTCTTGTCTCTGCTTTCTTCTGCATAGATTTTGTTCTCCGGCAGCAAAGATAGCCAACAGCAGCTCAGAATTACCTCACAGAAGTCACCACTCAGAAAGGTAAAGAATCTCATGCACTAGTTTGAGCTATGGACACACATTTTTTGTACAAATTTCTGTGATTCAGACCAGGTCAAGTTTAATCAAGAGACAGATACAACATAAAGGCTACACCATTAAACTTCTAAAGGAAAACATGATACAATCTTTACAGCCTTGGAATATGTGAAGGAATAAAACACCAAAAAATAAATAAATAGAATAAAATAAAAAAGCACTAATCATAAAAGGGGAAAAAGTTAAAAACTGGATTTAATCAAAGTTAAAAACTTGCTTGAAAGACACCATTTGAAATGAAAAGGCCAGACTTAGACTTAGAAAAAACAAACAATAGATGTCCTGTAAACCGTGATTAATTTTGTCACTGTTAAAAACAAGTGACATGTATCAATATGAAAAGATTTGGGGGATGAAGGGTTTCTGTTTTATTCACTACTACATCTCTAGCACCTGAAATAGTACACAATCAATATCTGTTAATTGACTGAACTGCCAAAATATATTATTAAATGAAAAATAATGCTATGTACGGATTAATCTCATTTATGTAAAAACAAGTATTTCTATGTATGTGTAAATGCAGATATTATGTTTGCATTTGTATTTAGGAAGAGAGAGGTGGGCCTTCACTTTTATTTTTTTCCTAAATCTTATTTTTTTGATTTTTAGAGAGAGGGAAAGGAAGGAGAAGAAAATGGAGGGAAATATCAAAGAGAAAGAGAAACATGGACTGGCTGCTTGGCTGCCTTGTGTCTGCGCCCCAACTGGGCACCAAACCCACAACCCAGGCATGTGCCCTGACCAGAAATCGAACCAGCCGCCTTTCAAATTGTGGGATGATGCCCAATCAACTGAACCACACTGGCCAGGACATGGGCCTTTACTTTTCACTCCTTATACACACACACACACACATTCAAAGTAAAAATCATAAGACTATCTTATTTCAGGGCCCGGCCTTGAAGTCATCAGGCCATGCCTTGCCTGGAGCAGAGGAACCATACCTAGTGATTCTGGGTATTACTCCAGACTCTGCATCCCAAGCCCTCTTCAAAGTCATACTCATCACTGATTTTTCAGGTTTTAGTTTAATTTGGACACAACTGAGCTTCTCACTTTTGACCCAGCTCCTTTGAATTGACAAATTGACTGTGTAGCTTTTAATTTACTTTCTTTTTTTTTTTAACAAAATGCTGTCTCTCTAGTCATTTTTCTCAGACCATCCATTACTGGAATTATTTAAGACATAAGAGTGTAAGGAAAAACTACCATGTATTTAACACAGTTACTGTTTTCACAGAATTCAGCAGAACAAGGTTTCTTTATTCTCCCATTTTAAAGACAGGGAAACTGAACCCCTCAGTTTGAATAATGTGCCCTAGGTCACACAACTACTGAGTGGCTCTGGTTTGAATTAGTCTCTCTGACTAGATTTGATTCTCTCTTGTTTAATTGTACCAAGTTGATACTGGGGGATACACACACACAGCAGGACCCTGCTTATCTACAAGTCTCCCCCTGTAAATTTGAAACTAACAGAATTCACCTAAAGACTGAAGGAAGTTTCTAATCTGATCTTATTGTGCCTGCATTTCCCACAGATGACGTTCTTTTGAGAGAGCCCAAGTACTAACCATGATGTGCAGATAAACGGACATTCCACTGGCTGGAATGTGTCCCTGGTTGGCTTTATGAAAACTTCTAAGTCTGCGAGGAGAAGAAGCTGTTTTTCCAAGAAAGCCTGATGATTTTCCTACTCACCCACGTCAAGAGGAGCAGTTTCTCAGGATATACAAAGATCTCAGCATTTTCAAAAGTGCTACAAAGAAGGCAAGTTAAGATGTAAAAAGAAAGAAAGAAAGAAATGTACCTTATGAAAAGTATACTCATAATGTCTTTCCATTTAATATTCTCTAGTAAAAATACCCTAGCCTCAGTGCGAAAGAGACGGCTTCATATGATAAGGCCAGCAATTGAGTTGGTCAGGCTCTACCCTCCAGCTGAAATGATCTCAACTCAGGAAACAAGTCAAGGAAGTGGGGAAGTGATGGCCTGAATACTGAATAAGTGAGAAGTCATCAAACTGAGTGGTGACAATTCCCAGAACACTGGAAGCCATGTATATACCTCTGCTCAAAAGGACCTACAAGTATGGACATTCAATGTCTTCTCAAGGAAATGGCCAGGTTACCCCTAATCAGTGAAGTCTACTAATTCTTTCTCTTTCACCTTAATCAGCATTTAGTGCCTGGAAGCATTTAGCTACTTATCCATAAAAAAGAAGAAAATTTTACCCTTTGCAACAGCATGTATGATGTGGAGAACATTATGCTAAGTGAAATAAGCCAGGCAGAGAAATACAGATACCATATGATTTCACTTACACGTGGAATCTAATGAACAAACTGAACTAACAAGCAAAATAGAGACAGACTCATAGATAGAGTGCAGGCTGACAACTACTGGGGAGGAGGTTAGGGAGTGGAGGGATCAAACAAAAAGGAAAAAGGACTCATAGACATGGACAACAGTGTGGTGACTTCAGGGAGGGGTTATAAGAGGACTAAATAGCACCAGAAAAAATACAATAAAAAATAAAACATAAAAATAAAAGAAATAATTCAGGAAATGAATAAACTTTTAAAAATTGTAATACACTCAAGAAAATGACAGGTGAGGTTATTGAATAATGTGAAACTGGGTAACAAAACCACCCTTCTGCTGAGAACATCTATAAAAGTTGTATTAAAAAAAGTTAAACCTGCTTAGAGTCACTGAAGCACCCAAAAGATAGTGAAGCATTGCTAAACCAAGACGGAGAAAACAGGAATATGGAAGTATCAAGGAACTTGGGACCCCTTTAACCTAGAGACACTTAACTTCAGAAGAATTGTCTTAAAACAACACAGGTTTATTGTCTCACAGTTCTGGAGGCCTAAAGTTCAAAACCAATTTCATGGGGATAAAAATCAAGCAGGACCACATTCTTTCCAGAAGCTCTAGGAGAGAATCTGTTCTTGCCTCTTCCTGTTTCTGGAGGCTGTTGGCATTTTTGGACTCGTGGTGACATCACTCCAACCTTTAATGCCAACATCTTCAAATATCATTCTGCTCCATCCGCCTATGACCTTCTCCCTTTGTGTCTACGTCAAACATCCCTCAGCCTCTCTTAAAAGAATACCTATGGGGGCATTCCAGCCCCACTCAGAAAATCCAGGACAACCTCCCTAATGTCAAGATCATTAATCTAATCACACCTCAAAGACTCTTTCCAAATAAGGTCACATTTACAGGTTTCAAGAATCAGGACCAAACATCAATGGGGGAACATTTTTCAGCCTACCAAAAGTGCATCAAAAGATATCAGGTATCTAGTACTAAACACCAGGAAAGATGTGTAAAACCTTGACAATGAAAACCACAAAATATTATTGAGAGAAATGAAAATAAATCTAAACAAATGGAAGGATGTATCATTTTCATGAATGAAAGACAATATTTTAAAGATACCAATAGCCTCTGAATTGATCTGTAAATTGCATGCAATTCTGATCAAAGGGTCAGGACTGTTTCTTCAGGGGAAACTTGACAAGCTTTTCTAACATTTACATGAAAATGCAAAAGCTGAGAAAACTCATAACAAACTTGGTACAAGAACAAAATTACAGAAATTAAACAACTAGATAGTAATAAAAATTTAAAAGTATACATGAAGTTATATGGCAATTGGACTCTAAAGCAGCAGTTTTAAAATGTTAGTGTGTACAAGAGGGTCAGATAAACATATACTTAAATTATACCTTTTCCACTCACTGCCCACCCCACCTTCCAAACTAAGCACATTCATTGCAGTGAGGGCTTTTGTTTATAATAAATGGGAAAACTAGTTAGTCAGGAAATATTTGTTGAGTTGACTTTCATAACTTAGTTGTTTTGGCAGTTTTTTCAGTAATAAATATTATATCAACAAATGGACTAATACCTTCCCAGACATGCCCATTAGTGGTTCTGGGAAATGATAAGTGATCACATACTAAACCTGGATATTACATATTGAATACTGGATGGGTCTATTCTCTGTGAAGGCTTTTCCCCAATCTCATATCCTCCAGACCAAGAAGACAGTGGGACCAATCTGTACTTTGGCTGATCTCTAGGAAGCACATGGCTCATTCTGTAATTCCCTCAAGTTAGGTGTGTATTTTACATCAGTACCTTTTTATCTACACAAACAGCCCCGGACCTCACTCTATTGTACTTCAGCAAACAGCACTAGCTAATGATCTAAAATCAGCTGCCTGTACAAATAATGGCTCCATTGGACCTTATCTTTCTATTGTGGCTCTTAAAATTAGTATTTCTTTCTGTTATAATGAAAAAAAAATGTCTCCATTGACTTCAAAAAGCAAAGCCTGATATTACAGCATGATTACTTTCAGAATAAATTGAATACTGTATTGTCCAGCAAAAATTATCATGTTAAAGAGATTTTAGTCTGCAAGATAGGAAGAAATCCTGTCAATTAGATAATATGCAATAAACCAATAACCAAACTGTGTCAGTGAATTAAACATAATTAGCCTTAGATATTTAAAAAGTATTCAAAGTCAAAGTCAAGTCATTCCCTGGGAAGATGTTATGATTGCCAAGTGACTGTAGACACCATAGTCACCTCGGTATCTAAGGCTGGCTGAGGCCTAATGGAGAGCATGGTGTTTAAGAGCACACAGCATGGACATGCTTTTACTTTTTACTGTTCCTTTGTTCCCACTAGAGTAAGCCTAGCTCAGGTCCTTGTCATTCAACATTTGTGTCTTAGTCCATTCAAGCTGCTATAACAAAATACCACAGGCTAGGTGGTTTCTACACAGAGAAATCTATTTTTCACAGTTCTGGAGGCCAGATGATTGAAACCCCATGGTCAAGTTCTCTGTCTGGTGAGGCTCCACTTCTTGTTTCATAAACAACCATCTTTTCACTACATCCTCACATAGCAGAAGGGACTAGGGAGCTCTGTAGGCTCTATTTATAAGAGTACTAATTCCATTCATGAGGGTTCCACCCTCAGGACCGAAGCACCACCCAAAGGTTTCACCTACTGATACCAACACATTAGGCATTGGGTTTAAACACATGACTTTTGGGGGAACTCAGATATTCAGTCTATAGTAATATGTTCCTAACTCCAGCCAGTGCGTCAACCCACATGGTACACACTACAAATGAATCATCTTAAAGGAAAATAACCCACTAAAGAGTTGTCCTTTGCAGCCTGATATTCCTTGAATCAGTTAGGAGTGGTTAGGTTATGGTGAGGCAGTGAACATCTCAGGTCTTAAGGGCAAAGTTTACTTCCTATTTATGCTGCATCCTTAGTACTGATTGGCAGTGAGACTGTATTTTTTAAAATTTATTTGAGAGAGAGAGAGAGAGAGAAACATCAATTTGTTGTTTCACTTATTTACGCATTCATTGGTTGCTTCTTGTAAGTGCCCTGACCAGGGATCAAACCTACAACTTTGGCATATCGGGACAATGCTATAACAAATTGAGCTAGCTGGCCAGGGGAGATTGTGTTCTTTGTAGACACTTGGAACCCAGTGGAGGAAGGCTGTAATGGGTCATAATACCCACAGCTGAAGGAAGGGAATATGGCAAATCACACACCGACATTTAAATCTTCTGCCTGAAAGTGACATTCATGAGAGTCACTCACATTTCTCTAGCCAAGGCAAATCACATGGCTATGCCTGACTTTGAAAGACGGCAGGGAAATACAAACCTACCATGTGCTTGCAGAGAGAAATAGAATACTGTGACTAACCCCCCAAACTCCTACTTCTATAACAAGAGAATTAAAATGACAGAAATAGACAACCTTAGGGTGAAGATAGAGTCAGGACCATTGAAGTATTTTGTTAATATTTTTAAAATTTCAATAAAAAAGCAATTACTTCAGCAGACCAAATAGTATTAGTTTTTTTATACATATTAAATTTAAATAAAGATTTTATACAATTAATTTCCTATTATCATGGGTTTTTCTCTCAAAAATTTAAAATTTCTTCAGAAGTTTCAATGTTATTTATATCTTAATTTTGCTTATTGTATATAATGTATATGAGACCTAAAATATACAAGTTATGCAAAGATAACATATATGAAAAGGGACTTTTCTATGATTTTGTATTCCAGCCAGGATCCTATTTGGTTTTATTTTTAATTCCTCATAACAACTGAAAGTTCACATATTCTCAATTAAACACGGTCATAGTCTAGAATATTATATATAACTTTATCTTTAATAACTTAAATTTTATAGAAAAGATATTTGAGACAGGAAAGAAATATCTGGAGTGGTTTGTTGTTATTATTTCACCTCTGTTCAAAATTTTTAAAATTTTCCATTACCTATCTGTTCAGATCCAAATTTTAGTATTTTGTTTGGCAAAGATGGCTAGCTCTCTACCGAAAATTCAAAAATCTCCCTTTCTCTTTCCAGAGTGTGAAGTTGTCACTGGGAAATATCTGCTTAGCTCTCCTTGAAGCCAAGTATAGCTAATGAAATATGAGCAGGAGTTATTTTTTATGTTATTATTACACAGAAAACACTTATAAAACACATAATATGTGCCAGGTGTAGATAGGTGTTAGACAAACATGAACTCATTTACTGCACATAATAATTCTGTATTGTAAGTTCTATTATTGTCCCCATTTTACAGATAAAAAAACCTGAAGATCAGAGTAGTGGAGTAATACAGAGGAAAACAGCCAATAAGTCACAAAGATGGGATTCCAGCCCAGAAATTCTAATTCCAGATTTCGTACCTTTAACTACTTGCTTCCTCTTGGGTCAGGGCTTTAGAAAGCAAGCAAGGCTGCTCTGACTGGTGTGGCTTATTTAGATGGGAGTCATTCGGCAAAGCATAAGGTCAGTGGTTTGATTCCTGGTCAGGGGACATGCCTGGGTTGCAGGTTCAGTCCTGGTAGGGTGTGGACAAAAGGCAACCAATTGTTGTTTCTCTCTCACATCAATGTTTCTCTCCTTTTCTTTCTTCCTCCTTTCCCTCTCTCTGAAAATAAAATGAATAAAATCTTTTTTTAAAAAGCAAGCAGGGCTTCTCTCCTCTGTAGCCCAGGAGATGGCCAAGGCACACAATGATAGGATCCCATTAGCCACAAAGAGGCAAGTTACCCACTGACCACAAACTCTTACAATGGACTACCACATAAATAAAAAACAAACTTCTGCTGAGCCAAGACTGAAATTTTGGCCTTGTTTTGTTACAGCATCAAGTGTTTCCCCCAGCTGACATACATGGCAACCAAGGCCCACCACAGTTTATCCTGGTCCAGAGCCAGGAGACCAAGATTTTAGCCTCAACACAGTCTTTGACTTAATGTATGACCTTAAGGAAGCACTTCTTCCCTCAAGGCCACATTTGAAAGGTTAAGGTGTTGGATTGGGTCTACATTTTTCAACCTGTATTTCATGGAACAACTGATTTTAACTATGGTCCTTGAATTTTCTTGAAAACAGGACCTCATGGCCAAATATTGCAGGGAAAATTTAGACACTACAACCTCCTTTGGAAATTCACAATAATATTCACTTAACAAAGGCTTTTGCACATCTTTCCATAAAAACTGTAACAGTATTCACCAAATGGATTTGACCATAAGATCTCTTACTTTTTTTAAATTAGGAAACTTTTTTTTAATGTTTAAAGGGTGACTATAGTTAATAATATTATACTGTATATTTAAAAGTTGCTAAGAGAGTAAATCTTACTTCTTATTGTAAGAAAAAAGATTTTGTAACTATGTATGGTGACAGATGTTAACTAGATGTATTGTGGTGATCATTTCACAATATATACAAATACAAATGATTATTATACACCATTAATTGTATATAAACTTATATAATGTTATATATCAATTCTATCTCAATAAAAAATACTTAGAGGGATACTAGTGTGCTAAGAAATGTAGTTTGGGGAATGGTGAACTAGAATCCTAACACTATTCCAGGTTCTAAGACTGCCCTGCATGTTTGTCTGCCTTACCAGGTTTCATATGCACAGCTCCAGTCAGGTTTCCTCTTCACTGCTGTGCAAGCGCAGCGTAAGTCTTGACTTAGGGCTGCGATCCTCTTACTTTGTTTCCTAAAGCTGGAATGACCTCTCCCTCCTCTGCACTGCAAGTCTTTCCTGTCCTTCAAGGCTCAACTTAACTCTGTCTTGTCCATGAAGACCTCACTGTGTGACCCAGCACATGCCTTACTTCTCCCTTAGTCAACACACATTAAACTGTCTGGGCCCTCTGCAGACATGTAGGCTCGGATTCCCCTGAAAAGTCTCCTGAAAGAGGGCATTTATAGGGCAAAAGATAACTAGATGATGAGCTCCTTGAGCTATTTTGACATACTTTGCTTGAACAGAGACAAAAATCAGACTGGAAATAGTCACAAATAAGAAAGATGTGTGTTGACTCCAAGGGGGAGAAATGAGAGAACAAGTATTGTGGTTCTTAGCCAAGAGAATCATGAGGATCAGATGAAGAGTGAGATGCAGTTTCAAAGGTTGTCTGTAAACAAGAAAAGGTTGTGTGTTGGGATTCTCTTGTAAGTAGTTGCTATGAGATGGATTTTTCTGTTGAAACCAGGCTGAACATGCATTGACTATAAGGTATTGGCTATGTACTCAATTTACCTACTCCACATTATGATAGCATCTTCTTTGGCTCTTTGGGATCTGATAACCAGCATAAACCTCTGGGTGCCAGTTATATCTCATGTATTGACCCACCATAGCCCAAAATGAAGTTCTGTTTTTAATGTACTAGATGTCAAAAGGTACATAGTTAATTTTATAAGAATAAAAATATACCTTAGGGAGGACCATTTATAGGAAATCAAGATGAGTTTATATCTCAAAGAAATTGGAAGATATCTCTCTCTATATATAATATAAAATATATTAAATATAATATAGAATATATATATATAATCTGTCCAGAAAAAAGTCCAGCCATTGTTAGTATAATGAGAACAATTTGTGTAACACCAATGAAATCTGGCATCCAAGGAGAGTGGACTAGTATTTGCATATATGAACAATGATGACTTCACTGTACTAGTCAGTGGGGGTGGTAGACACCATTGAGGGAGCATGTGTACTGTGTGGCCATCACATTCAAAATGACTGAGAGACTAGAGCAATGAATCTGCATCCAATATTGCATTAAGCTTGAACATTCCTCCACAGAAACTATTTGGATCATTCAGAGATTGTAGCTATGGGCAACTGGTGATTGGCAGCTTCATAATGACCATGCACCTACTCATGCACCACGTCTCATGCAGTTTTTTGGTGAAACATCAAATCACTCAGGTCATTCAGACCCCCTACAGCTTATATTTGATGTCCTGTGACTTCTTGCTTTTCCAAAAACTAAAATGATCTTTGAAAGGGAAGAGATTTCAGACTGCTGATGAGATTCAGGAAGATATGATGGGGCAGGTGATGGCAATGGGGGGAACTGTGTGAGGTCCCAAAGTGACTACTTTGAAGGGGACTGAGGTGTCATTGTCCTATGTACACTGCTTCTTGTATCTTTCTTGTATTTTCCTCAATAAATGTCTGTTTTTTATAGTACATGTCTGGATACTTTCTGGTCAGACCATATCTATATATATCTATACATCTAGATCTATATATATGTGTGTCTATATATCAGAATATCTGATCTACTTGGTGGGATTTGGGCTTTAGAAATATCTCTCACATTTGGTGTAGAGGATAGATGAGAGCTCAAGATTGCAGGTAAAGATCATTTAAGAACCAGTTGAGGTTTTCTCCAGCTGGGAAATGGGAAAGACAAAGAAATGTTAACTAAGGCAGAAGAGTGAAAAGGACAGAAGAGAAAAGAGATATTCAGGCCTATTTGATTTACAAAGGTATGGAGAAGGAAAGAGAGAAGGAAGAATAAAAATATTAGAAGAGAAAGAAAGAAAGGAAAAGGGAGAGAGGAGGAAAGGAGTGGTTGAAGATGACTCTCAGCTCTCTGACTATTAAACTGGGTGGATCTTAGGATTCTTAGATGACTCCTCCATTTTCCCATATTGCCTATCTGCAGAGCCACCTGAGTGGGCAGCAGAGAAGGAGTGTTGCCTTTCTCCATATTATTCTGTAAAATTGCCTCAATCTATACTTTCAGCAGAGCTGGTATATTTGTTTTCCATTATTCCAAACCTGGTTTGGTCATTGGGAATCCATAAAGCAAGGGGACCTTCCAAAAGGCTTAAAGAAGCACATCCAGAACAAACTTGGACAGAGTTATAACTTCAGTTGATTTGGCTTCTCATCCAGTCCCAGTGAGGCAGCTCTCCTCACCTGCCTCATTCCTCACCTTACCCCGCCATAAGCTTCTCCATCAAGGAGCTAAGTCACTGTAAACGAGGTTCTGTGGAGAATTGGGGGAAAGGGTAGAAAGAGACTTTGGGATCAGATTGAGTCCATAGACTTTGGAGTCTCATTGATCTGGACCTGAATCTAACCTCTTGGCCACAAGAGCCCACACTTCAAAAGGACTGGACTGAAAGTTAAGATTTTGAGTCCCAGGGGTCCTAGGGAGCCATGGAATTTGAGATCGCTCCAGGAGAGTGAAGGAAACACAAGAACTCTTTCTGTATCTATTTGCTTTGGACCCATCATGTTCAAGCAGGCAATGTGAGAGCCTTGTCAGCTTGTATGCACCTACTCTGAGCAGGAATTTCCATCACACACCACCTTCTACTCTGTCTTACTGCCACCCTCCCATGTTGAGGGGTGAGGGGAAAAAAAGAATGAAGAAAAATAAAAAGAGCCTCAGAGACCTATGGGACACCATCAAGTGTACCAATATATTAATCATGGGAGTCCCAGAAGGAGGAGAAAGAAATGAGTAGAAAAAAATTTCTTTTAAAAATGGCGCCAAACTTCCCAAATTTGATGAAAAAGCATTAATCTATACAAAAAATTCCAGTAAAGACAAAGAGATCCATACCTGGACACATTACAATCAAGCTGTTAAGAGACAAAGAGAAAATCTTGAAAACAAGGAGAAAATCAAAGTATCATTTATAAGCGATCTTCAATAAAATTAACAGCCATTTGTTATCAGAAACCATGGAAGCCAAGAGGCAGTGGGATGGCGTATTCAAAGTGCTGAAAGAAAAGGACTCATCCTAGAATTCTATGTATAGCAAAACTATGCCTTAAAAAAGAGGGAGAAATTAAGGCACTCTAATACAAACAAGATTGAGAGAATTTGTTACTATCAGATCTGCTGTACCAAAAATAACAGAAAACTTCAACCTGAAGTGAAAGGATATCCGTCAATAACTTGAATCTACATAAGGAAATATGGATCTCTGGTAAAGATAACAACGTAATTAAATATCAAAGACAGCAGTGCTTTTTGTTTGTAACTCTCCTCCAATCTAAGAGACAACCACATAAAGCAATAATTAAGAGTCTGTGTTGATGGCGATGCAATGTAGAAAAATTTCTATGAAAATAACAGCACAAATAAGAGGATAGGTAATGGAACCACATGTAAGTTTTTGTATATTATTTTAATGAAGTTGGCATTAATGCAAACTAGGTTGTTATAAGGTAAGGTGTTAATTATAATACCTAGGGCAACCACTGAAAAAATGCAAAAAACTGAGTAGAAGAAACAATAAGATAATTAAAAGGGTACACTTGACTATATTTATTTAACACAAAAGAAGGCAATAGCAGAGGTCTAAAGGGATGAGAGAGACATAGGACATGTAGTAAACAAGTAACAAAATGGCAAAGCAATCTTGCCTTATCAGTAATTGCATTAAATATGAATGAAATTAAACACTCCAATTTAAAGGCAGAGATCTGAATTATGGATTAAAAAGCATGATCTAAATATATGAAGTCTACAAGAGACACACATTAGAATCAGTCACAAATAGTTTTAAAGTAGAAGGATGGGAAAGATATATAACTTGTAAACAGTAAACAAGAGAGAACTGGAGTGGCTGTACTATTATTATGCATAATACACTTTAAGGTGAAAAGTGTTCCTAGAAAAAAAAGAATATTTTATAATTACAAAAGAATCATTCCATCAAGAATTTTAAACAATTAGCTTTGACTGGTGTGGCTCAGGGGGTTGGGTGCCATCTTGCAAACCACAAGGTCGCCAGTTTGATTCCTAGTCAGGGCACATACCTTGGCTGAGGGTATGAGGTAACTGATTAATGTTTCTCTCTCACACATCAATGTTTCTCTCCTTCTCTTTCCCCCTCCTTTGCTCGTTTTCTAAAAATAAATAATAACATCAATTAAAAAAGAATATAAAACCATTATAAACATATATGCACTTAACAACAGACCCCCAAAATGCATGAAGCAAAAACTAACAGATCTGAAAGAAGAAATAGCCCTGACTGGTGTGACTCAATTGGTTGGGCATTGGCTTACAAAGCAAGAGGTAGCAGGTTCGATTCCCAGTCAGACCACATGCCTGGGTTATAGATTTGGTCCCAGGATGGGGTGCATATTAGAGGCAACCAATCAATGTTTCTCTTTCACATTGACATTTCTCATCTTCTCCCTTTCTTCCCCTCTCTCTAAAAGTAAATAAATAAAATATTTTTAAAAAAGAAATAGACAATTCAACAATAATTAAAGATAAAGGAACACTTACTAATTAATTCTTTAAGGCTAGCATTACCCTGATACCAAAGCCAGAGAAAGAAAACCTAGGGAAAAAAAAAAACACAGAAAACTTCATCCCTTATGAATATAGATGCAAAAATCCTGAACAAAATAGTGGCAAACCCAATTCAGCATATAAAAATTATACGTCATGAGGAAGAAGAATTTATCCCAGGAATTCAAGGTTGGTTCAACATACGCAAATTAATCAATGTAATATACCACATTAATAAAATAAAGGACAAAACCACACATTCATCTGAGAAAGCACCAATGAATCCAACAGCCTTTCAGCAATTCTGTTCCTAGGTACATATTCAAGATAATTGAAAATATATGTCCACACAAAAACTTGTACACAAATGTTCATAGTAACTTTACTCATAATAGCCAACAAGTGGAAACAATAAAAACTTCCATCAACTGATGAATGGATAAATAAAATATCCATTCCATACAATGAGGTGTTAGTGAGGCATAAAAAAGAAGAAAATACTGATTTATGCTACAACAGGGCTGAACCTTGATACATTATACTAAGTGAAAGAAGCCAGATGCAAAAAGCCATATAATGTGTGATTCTATTTCTATAAAACATCCTGATAGGGCAAATCCATAAAAATATAAAAAAGTTCAAAATCCTGCAGTGCTTCCAGCCAAGATGGAGACATAAGCACACACCAAGGCACATCATAACTACATTACCCAAGACTAAAGATAAGGAAGGAATCTTAAAAGCAGCAAGAGAAAAGGAGACAGATACCTACAAAGGAGTTCCCATCAGACTGTCAGCTGATTTCTCAAAAGAAACCTTGCAGGCAAGAAGGGGCTGGAAAGAAATATTCAAAGTCATGAAAGGCAAGGACCTGCATCCAAGATTGCTCTATCTAGAAAAGCTTTCATTTAGAATGGAAGGGCAAATAAAATACTTCCCAAATGAGGTCAAGTTAAAGGAGTTCATCATCACCAAGCCCTTATTATATGAAATGTTAAAGGGATTTATCTAAGAAAAAGAAGTTGATCAAAACTATGAACAGTAAAATGACAACTGACTCATAACTATTAACAACTGAACCTAAAAAAGCAAAAATGAAAACAAACTAAGCAAACAACTAAAACAGGAACAGAATCACAGAAATGGAGATTACATGTAGGGTTATCAGTAGGGAGGGGGAGGGAGGAGAATAGAGGAAAAGGTACAGAGAATAAGAAGCATAAATGGTAGGTACAACATAGACAAGGAGAGATAAAGAATGGTACAGGAAATGGAGAATCGAAGAACTTATATGTACAACTTGCGGACATGAACTAAGGGAGGGAATACTGGTGGGAGGGGATTGCAGGGCAGAGGGGGATAAAGGGGGGGAAATGGGACAACTGTAATAGCATAATCAATAAAATATACTTTAAAAAAATATAAAGAAGTTCAGTGGTTTCCAGTGTCTGAGAAAGGGAATAAAGAGGAATGACCATTAATGAATATGGAGATTCTCTTTGGGGTGATGAAATACTCTGGAATTAGATAGTTACACAGTGGTGATGGTTGCACTTCTTTGCAAATATACTAAAAACCACTAAACTGTACACCTCAAAGGGTAAATTTCATGGTATATGAATTTGAAGTCACTAAAAAGTAAAACAGGTAGACATATTCGTCCTCTTGAGAGAATCACAGTAACATAACTTAGGGCCAGGTACTAAGCCCTTTGGGGCATCATTTCCCCACTTGTCCATTAGACACAATACCATCATCTCTGAGAGCTGGTGGCCAAGTCAGCGTGTTTGTGGTTCTAAGTTGTGTCCTTCATTGTGTTAGTGCTTTTAGTTGAATCTGAATCCCTCTTGTGCTCCACCCAATCTAGCTTCATCCAAGCCACTACATGTTTCTCAGGTTCTTTGCTTCGCTTTGCTTTGCCTTTTTAAATGTCCTTTCTCTTCCTGAAAGCTTTGGGCAGGGAGAAAAAGTAACACCCATTGAGGACCTATTATGAGCTATATTCTGGTCCAAAATACCATATTGAATTTAGATCTCCAGACCCTGGGCTAGGTATGTTTATTTGCACTTCAAAGGAAAGGATACAAAGGCCCAGCTTTAAAAATTCCTCCAAATCAGGCCATTAAGAAGAGTAGGTACATTGGATTTTGATGGGCCTCAGTTCAAATCTCCTTCTTAGAAAATTTTTACGAGATCTCCCACAAGTTTCCTAAGCCTTCTAAACGTCAGTTTCCTCATCTATAAAACAAGGACAGTAGAACATTTTTGGTAGAGTGGTTTTGAAAATTAAGTGAGATACAGAAGATATACTTAGCACAGATACTAAAATTCATGTGAGCTATTGTTGCGTGTATGTGAAGGTAATTGGTAGCTAAATTTGGATTAGTAGCTGGAGTGGTGACATTCCAGCGCCTTCTCTCCCACTTCCTCATGTTGCCTCTTCTCTTCTCTAAATCTGCCCAGCCTACTTACCCTATCAATAATGGACATGTAGACTATGAGATGAAATGGAAGTCAGCAGGGAGAAGGTCCAAGAACAAATTAACAAAAGGCATACATCTCAGTTTCCCTCAAGTTTGTTAGTCACAGCATTCCCTTCATTTATGCTCTCGCGCGCGCGCACACACACACACATTCTCACACACACGCACATTCTCACACACATACACACATGCAAAGTTTTCTTGCTATTTCTGAGTAGCCAGTGCTAATAATGTTATGGGAAAACGGATGCAGCTTGATCCAGAGTTTCACTGTAACACCCCTCAAAAGTCTCACTTCCTTGACCTTTCGTAATAACTCCAAGACACAATCAGAAAGCTTGCACAAACTTCTCCACTCCCTCTGTGTCTTCTCGTAAACTGGTTTCTGGCTCTCCCAGCTACATCTGGTCTCAGTGGAATGTGCTTATCAATCTTACTCCAGGGGAATGAGGCCAAACAGCCTGGTGCCCTGGTGGCTGAGGCGGCCTGTACAAGCTTGTGACATGTCATCAACAAGTGAGTCGACAAAGGATTTCAATTTTTTTTTATCTTCTGGCAACTTCTATTGGATTTAGAATTCCTCCCCACATGCACCCACCCTTATAGACTCATTTTCTTTTTTCTGTCTCAATCCTATGTTCTTTTCTGATCAGCCTGTTAGCATACATTGAGAATTAGCTCACACTAAGAGAGAGCTTACTCACTGGTCCAGTTGGGCTGCCTGAGGCAGCTCAGTAAAAGGACTTGCATTCCTTGGGAAACAGCCTGAAGAGGGGAAGAGGGCTTTGGTGTTGGACAGACCTAACTTCGAATCTAGGTTTCCTCTGAGAGAACTTGAGTAAGGCCCTTCATTTGAACCTGTTTTCTTGTTTGTGAAAGACAGCTAGCTATGAGTACTCTGAACCAGGGTTTAGGTGGGAAATAAATGAAGTGATATAACAGATACCATGGTAATTATTAACATTGTTCTGGCTCTCAGGATGTCAAGAACTACCTGATAGATCACTTTAAAGAGTGCTCTCTGTGCACATTGTTATGTGGTTGTTAAAAAATTAACTGTGAATTGTCTAAATCTCAAAAGTGTACACACCCTTCCTTTTCAGAGATTCAACTTCTAGCACTTGAGTGTAAAGAAGTAATCATGGATGTGGGGTAAAGATTTAGCCACAAGGATGACATTATTGAAAAAAACTAGAAACAATCTAAACATTAAAAAAATGAGTTTTTATATAGACAATTGAACTCTCAGTGGATAACTAGCAGCCCTTCAAATGTGATGAAAGAATGGGAATGACATAGAAAGATATTTACAATGTGTATAGTTGGATAGATATTTGAAGTTGTAAGAAGCTGTTACAAACTAACATCTAGAATATGGTCCTGATTTTATTTGAAGGAGGGGCTAGAGAGGACCCCTGAGTATATAGAGAAAAGGTCAAATGGATAATCATTAAAACATTCAAAATGAGTAGCTTCGTTGCAATTTTTTTCTATTCTGTATTTATAAAAATGTTGATAACAAAGACATTTTTTAAACAGACTTTTCTGGTAAATTTTATTGAAACAAAACATACATACAGAAGAGCTGCACAAATCCTAGCACATCTTGATGAATTTTGTTAAAGTGAGCATCCCTGTGAATCCACACTCAGATCATAAAACATAACTTGCCAGCACCCCAAAAGCCACCCTTTTGCCCACCTCCACCCTCCAAATATGACCACTATTATATTTCTAACAGTCTAGACTAGTTTTGTTTGATTTGAAGCACTTAACAATTCGAACTATGTGATTACTTGCTTTTGGTGTATGAGTAATGCTGCTAGGAGCACTCCTGTTCCACCTTTGATGAACTTATGTACACACCGAACTGTTGGCCATAGGAAATGTGCATGTACCATTTAGTAGAAACTATCAAACAGTTTTCCCAAATAGTTGTCCTAACATACACTTCCTCTAACGGAGTGTGAGAGTTCTGGTGACTCAACTCCAATTACCTGTTGACCTTTGGTATTGTCTGGTGTTTTCATTTTGGACATTTCTAGTAGCATCACACTGAGGCTTTAATTTCCATTTCCCAAGTAATTAGTGGAGTTTAACACCTTTTCAAATGTTTATTGGCCATTTGGATATTGCCTTTTGTGAAATGCCTGCTCAAGTCCTTTGTGCATTTTTCTTTTGTCTTTTTTGTTTTTGCTTCTTTGTTTTTTAAATCATTTAAATTTTTCCATTATAGTTCACATACATTATTATATTAGTTTCAGGTATACACCCCATTAATTAGACATTACATAACTTATTAAGTGATCATCCTGATAAATCTCACACTTATTTGACACCATACATAGTTATTAGGATATGATTGACTTCACACTCCCATGACTGTTTGTAACAACCAAGTTGATTTTGTTAATTCCTTCACCTTTTTCACCCATCACCTCAACCTCCCTCTCATCTCACAACTGTCAAAATGTTCTCTGAATCTATGAGTTTGTTTCTGTTCTGTTTGTGTATTTTGTTTTTTAAGATTCAATTGTTTATAGATATGTGTTTATTGCCATATTAGTGTTCATATTAATCTTTAATTTTCTTCTTCTTAAAGAAGACCCTTTAACATTTCACGTAATACTGGTTTGGTAGCAATAAACTCCTGGAGGTTTTGTTTGTTTGTTTCTGTCTGGGAAGCTCTTTATCTGTCCTTCGATTCTAAATGATAGTTTTTCTAGGTAGAATAATCTTGGTTTTAGGTCTTTGTTTTTATCACATTGAATATTTCCTGTCATTCCCTTCTAACCTCCAAAGTTTCTTTTGAGAAGTCAGCAGACAGTCTTATCAGAACTCCCTTGTAGGTAAGTAACTGCTTTTCTCTTGCTGCTTTTAAAATTCTTTGTCTTTAACCTTTGTCATTTTAATTATAATGTGTCTTGGTGTGGGCCTCTTTGAGTTCACCTTGTTTGGGACTCTCTGTACTTCCTGGACTTATACGTCTATTTCCTTCACCAAGTTAAGGAAGTTTCTTGTCATTATATTTTCAAATAGGTCTTCAATTTCTTTCTCTCTCTGTTCTCCTTCCGGCACACCCATAATGTGAATGTTGGTATGCTTGAAGTTGTCCCAGAGGTTTCTACACTAGCCTCATTTTTTTTGGATTCTTTTTTGTTTTTGCTGTTCTGATTGGGTATTATTTGCTTCTTATATTCCAAATCATGGATTTGATTCTTGGCTTCTTCTACTCTACTGTTGATTCCCTGTAATATATTCTTCATTTTACTTAATATTTTCTTCATTTCTGACTGGTTATTTTTTAAGCTTTCTATCTCCACTTTTATGTTTCCTTTTTCCTTGTTGAAGTTCTCACCAAGTTCAACTACTCTTCCTCTAAGTTCACTGACTATCCTTAGAACCAGTGTTTTGAACTCTGAATCTGGTAGATCGCTTGTCTCCATTTTGTTTAGTTTGTTTTTCTGGAATTTTGTTCTGTTCTTTCATCTGGGACATATTTCTTTGTCTCCTCATTTTGGCTGCCTCCCTGTGTTGTTTCTATGTATTAGGTAGAGCTGCTACATCTCCCAGGTTTGAGTGGTTTAATGTAGTAGGTATCCTGTAGGGTCCAGTGGCACAGCTTCCCTGCTCACCAAAACTGGGCACTACAGGTGCATCCACTTGTGGGCTGTGTATACCATCCTGTTGTAGTTGAAGCCTGATTGTTGCTGGCACACCAATGGAAGGGATTTACCCCCAGGCCAGTCAGCTGCAAGGACTGGCTGTGATCACCAACCACCATGGAGAATTGGCTGTGCAGGGCCCCACCCCACAAAGCAGGACTTACTTCAGCAAGTCTCTGGTACCTGCTGAGCCCACCACTTGAGTGTGTAGCTTGTGGTGGTGGTTGGTAGTGGTGCTTCAATGTGGTCTGAAAATGTCTTTTGGGTGCTCTGGCTCTGGGGCCTCCTGGGAAGTGCAGGCCAAGGTCAGCTACTGCCTGTGTTCTGCTTAGGGCCACCTGGCATGAGCTACAAAGCAATCTTCAGATAGCTGCTACTCATGCCGGGCTTGGAGGTGCCCAGGATAGGCCAAACTGCAAACAAGGCACACTGCTGCTAGCACCTGGCCTGGGGCCACTTAGCAAGAGGTACAGACTTCCTGAGGCCAGATGTTGCTTGTTTGAGAGATTTTAGGAAAATCTGAAGCATGAGTCAAGACAGGCTATTTGTGTGGAAAGGCCACTGGAAACAGCTTGTGTGGGTCTGAAAGCTGAGTGGGGTGGGACCTCAGGAAATCACCAAGGCAGGGCTAACAGTGCGAGCCAGGCTGATGGAGTCTCAGATATGGTACCTATCTGCCACCTCTGTGAGGGAAGGGTTTATCAAAGGAACAATGACCTCTGCCAGCACATCTGTCTGGGAGAAAGCTGCCCCCCACCCCCAGCTCTCACCCTGATGCTTGACAATTTCCTCTCCTGTGTCTCTGGTGCCTTTGAAGCTGCTGTCCCAGAGCTGGAGCTCAAAGGTTTTGAGTCCAAGTAAGCCCATGAATAGGCCCTTTAAGAGGAACTGCCTGGGACTCTAGAGGCCCTATCTCCCTCAGGCTCAATCCCTGCTCATTTTTAAAGCCAGAAGTTATGGGGACTTCTCTCTGTGGCAGTGGAAACCTAGGCTAGGGTCCTGGTATGGTGCTTGGACCCCTTGCTTCTCACGGGGCATCTCTGCAGCTGAGATATCCCTCCCAATTATTTATCTGCCACATGTGGGTGTGGGACCAACCCGTTTTGTGTATTTGTCCCTTTTACAAGTCTTGATGTGGCTACTTTAATTTCCTAGTTGTAGGACTTCTATTCAGCCAGATTTCATGCAGTTCTGAATGATGGTTTTCTGTAGTTTAGTTGTGACTTTGGTGTGTTTGTGGGAGGATGTGAATACCGTGTTTACCTGTGCCATCATTGTGAGCAGATCTCCGTTGTGCATTTTTCCATTGGGTTACCTGCTTTTTTTCTTATTGACTTGTATGAACTCATATATTCCGTATGCAATCATATTAGATGCATTATTACAAATGTTTTATTTCATTGTGTGTACTTGATTCTTCAAAATCTCTTAATGAAGTATTTTGATAAAAGAAGGTCTGAACATCAGTGTCCTATAGGTTGAGAGGATCCTGCCTGTGTCCCCTGGCAAAGTGAGCCCCTGATTTGTATCACTTAACACACTACCCAGAGGCAGGAAAGGTGAACCCATACTCAGAAAGTACTTACCTTTGTGAGGATGAACTGCTGGTCCTCCCAGAAGGTAAGCAGGCCAATAGTACTAATTACTCCTCCCATTACTACTTTTGTTATTCTGGTTCCTTGAGAAAGAGATGCCAAAATGGGATTAAATGTGCAATTTTCATTTAAGAACATAGAAAAGAAGCTATTAGAACCTGGGAGAGCCATCAGACCACAGACGCAAGAGACCCCAAGTGCTGGATGAGGGAGGAAAGTTTGTGTAAAAGCATCCTAGACTGCCATGCAGTCTATAGGAGATTCCACAAGACCACTAGGGTGTCTTTCAGTCAAGCCAGTTGTCAGGGTTGTACCATGTCACCCAGGGATGGATTTGCTTTAGTATCTTTGCCAAGCTCAGTCATTGCTTGGAAGCAGCCTGTGGGAAATAGAGTCTCAGTGCAAAAGTGATGGATTTCCGAGCACAGAACCTGGGCCTATAGTCACTACACTCCCTTTATTAGAGTTCACTAGAATGGCAAGGTTTTCTCATCGCCACCACACCAAGATAGGAAGTATGGGGGGAGGAGAACGTTGTGGTAAATGAAAAGCTGGAAAATGGGTTCACTTTCTGGAAACATTGAGTTTTATAACATTTTTTCTTCTTTGCTATCTGGTGACCAGCAAAATATATAGGTCTAGAATTCAAGAGAAAGTCTAAGTTGCTTAGCTAGGACATTGGCAAGTGACTACTTGAAGAGCTTTGTGAGAAAAGGAGTCTCACAAAGGAGTACACCAGCACTAAAGGAGCCCTGGGGTTTGAGTGACTTCCTGCTCTTTTTTGCATAAATAGCTTAGCTGAGGAGGTGGAGAGCAGAGAGCAAAGACACAGAAAGAGGCCTTGTGTGGTAGACCCTGGGGCCATTCCCACACTTAGGGCGCCTCATTACTAAAACACTTCCCTGACCTGGCAGTCCAAGGTGGCTGATGCATTTCAGCTACATTTGTCTCAGTTTCCCACTTTGAAACTGAATGTGGCCAAAAGTAACCTGTATCAGTATTTCAGTAAGAATTTTAGAAGGAAGCCAATGTGCATTCATTATGCACATGAGTGAGTTTGCACACATGCTTGTACACACACAGTGCAAAGGATGTGAGCAGTCAGATGTGGTCAATCACAGAATTTATGCTCCGCAATCTGGGAGAGAACGCGTGGGTCCATGAGTCAGGATTAAACACCATAGCGACCAAGTTACTGAAGCTTGCAAGTCAGGCGGCAATTTCTGCTTAATAGAGCCCTTAGGTCTCAATAATTGCTTTGAAATCCCCACATCAGCATGCAATTCTGGTAACTGGGGAAGCCAGAAACCTAAGTGTGAGGGCAGAACTGACAGCCTCTCCTATACCCATTCAAGATGCTAAAAAGGCCCATGGTTCCACCTCCTTATTAGCGCTTGTAAACATGCATATGAATCTATCTTTATAGTTCTGTCCAGCCACCCATGCTTACCTCCAGGAGTTTCACAGCAGATTGGTTTGGTGTGTAAACAAGGGCAAAAGGTGGCTCCTGAATTAAAAATCTGTATTTGATAACAGAGGTATTACTGACAACTAGACAAATGTGTCTCTTCCTCAAGACACTTGTCTTCTATGTGTCTCAAAATTGTCACAATATATTAATTTTATTAAACAATATATAGGCATCTTCCAGAAAAATCACTGTAATAAATAGACAAATGGATACTGTTTACTTTATTCATGGAAGAAGATGTGGCCACATATAACCTAGACAACAGTACATGGCAGCCATCTCAGCTCTGTACCCAGGGACTGCCCTTCCTCTGCCCTTTTCCACACTGTTGAATTTAACACTACATTTATATGACTGCTATTTGTTAGGGAAACAGCTATTCCAATGGGTTAGGTTCTGTGCCAGGAATTTTACAGCTGTAGGCACTCATGGTCTGTCTAGAATGACAGGCACAGCCCTCAGGAAATAGAGGAGGCAAAGGCTTCCAGCATGGGAGACACTCAAGAAACCTCCAATAACCTTGAAGAGCAAAGAAGCATGAGCTACAAGGTGTTCCAAGCAGCCTACAGCATGGTGACCCAGATGCTTGCTGCCTAGAACCGACTCTGTGCTTGGCTTTCCCCCTTGGCCTCTGTTTTTCTGGCTCCTCCCAACCCTCCACACTTTCCAGGTCCCTCTGTGGCTGCATGAACAGAGAGGTCATTGATTGGGAAACAGTAGTACTCAGCAGTAAGAACAAGCTCTCTCCCTTGCTCTGCAGGGCCAGTGGGTGGGGCTGAGCCTAGCCCAGCCAAGGGGTGTCCAGGGACAGATGCCTCTCACTGATCAGAAGAGCCAAGCACAGCTTTGGAAACTCTAATCCAGGCTTCTGGATCAGCGCTTTAAATCCTGTTTTCTGTGTCAAAGTAGTATAAAACCATTCTGGAAAAATACTAAAAAGAATAAAGAAGAAAATAAGTTTCCCTTAACCTCATTAATGAGAAATAAGTTGTATGTTTTTTTGTTCTGATTACAGAAGTAATACACACAGTTACTGTAAACAAACAAACCTCAAAAATATTTAGAAAAAGTTTATCATTTAGTATCATTTTGATGTGTTATTTTCTGTCTTTTTTTCCCTCTATGTTATTTTTAAAAATAAATGAGATTATACCATAAATATGGTGGGGGTTTAAAAATTTATTTTTATGAGTATTTCCTAGTAATTTTCATTGTATTTCTATTTCTTTTTTTAGTTTTGCTTTAATTTTTATTTTTAAATTAATTTCTGAATAGGTGATATGTCTACATGGTATAAAATTTGAAAAATATGAAAGAACATAAGTAGTAAGTGTTCCCTTCATTTTTGTTCCCAAGACATTGTTGTTACCAGCTCCTTGTATCCTGCCTGATAGAGTCTATATGTTTATACACACACACACATTAGTAGTATATTAATTTTTGTGCCACATTTTCTCATGTAATATATTTAGGTGATAGCTCCATGACACTCTTAGCTAAATGAACTACCTCATTCTAACAGCTGCATAGTGTATTACATTTAATAGCTATACCATGATGCATTTACCCAAAGCTCTCTCGGTAGATATTGAAGTTGTTCCCAGCTTTTGCCATTAAAACAATTTGTATAAGCTCTCTGTTTACATATATCATTAGACAAATGCAAATGTGCCTGCAGAATAAATTCTTAAAAGTGGAATTCCTGGATCAAAAATATGTGCATTTTAAAATTTGATAGGTATAGCAAATCGTCTCCTGAAAAGGCTGTGAGATGATTTGCTATACTATCTTTCCACCCAGAGAGCATGTGGGGCATAGGATGGCCCCGATAACCCTCACCTAGTATTCACATCCAAAGTGCAATTCACACCCTGAATCAGAGCGTTTCATGTGGTCAAGATGATATGTATTTTATTTTCTGTGACCTCTGTGTTTTCTCTAATATTTCACTATATAAGTTATTGCAACTAATTTAACCATTCTTTTATTATTAGACACTGAATTAAACTTCCATATTTTGACATTAACAATCCTGGGATAAACATCACACATCTTTGTCCATGTAGCTGATCATTACCTTAAAGGAGTTTGTTTAGTTGCTGGGCCAAAGTGCATTATGAGACAGAATATATATAATAAGAATTAGCTAGAATTCCATCTAATTTTTTAAAGGCTCCTTAGACAAACTGGCAAACTCCTTTTCATAGGTTTCATTAATGTATATTCCTACCTGCAGTGCTAATCTCACCCTCTGTCCTCACCAAAGTGAGTATTAATAAAAAACAAAAGTTGCTAATCTAAAAGACAAAAAAAAATGGCTTCATACTACTGACACTGCTTATGAAGAGCATCTTTACTGAGAACACTAACTGAAGTTGAAGTTGCAGCCAGGCATGATCACGTACTCAGAGGGGGCGCTTCAGGGCCTCTGTATCATCACAGGTTTCCACTGTCACCTGAATGTCACCTGAAATGAATGTAGCTTGGACATAGCATAAGAAAAGGCAGCTGTTAGGGTTGTGAGGGCCATAGAGACTGGGATCCTACCGTTCAAAGCTTTGGCCACTACGGGTGCCAGATTTCTGGGCAGCTCTGATTACACATATTTTGGTCATAACACCACAAGCACACGCGTGCTTGTCAGACCTTGTGTCCCCAGATGGGGTGTAGAAAGTGTGGCTGCAAATCTCATTACACGTGCATTTCCCAAGCTCACAGTCCCCAAGCCAGGAACAGCAGGGCAGGCAGTGGAGGACAATCAGGACTTTGCAACGAATGGAAAGCGGTGGCTGGAGTGCAGGGTCTTGTCTGCTAGTTGAGGGGCAAATGGCTCCTAAAGGAAGATCCTGGGACTGTGAATTTCCCCTTCCTGGAGGTTTGGAATTCTTCAAGGCTCAGGAGCCTCTTTGATAAGGTCTCACACCAAGAAAGAGACCATGTGATATTGTATAAGCTGCAAGCCTGCCTTCCTGCCCAGCATCAGTGCCGTGCTGCTGAGCACTCAGAATCTGTCCTCTTATCTGACGTTTCCTTCCAGTCTTGCCCTGGACATTCTCATGGGCCCGCAGCCTGCTCTTTGCTTGATGGCCCTGCTTCCAGCATGTGACAGCCTCTCTAGTTCCCCTGCCTGCCTTTCTCGCTTGGAGCTGGTAGATTGCAGGCCTTCCCAGGGGCCTTGGGGTATTAATAACAGCAGAAAAATATCAGCCTGCTTCCCACACCTCAAGTTAATTCAAACACTTTGGGCCAAGGCACACCAGAGGCTCCTTAGCAAAGGCTCAAGTTCCCTGAGACAATGGCTTGTAAGTCAGCCCCTTGCAAAATCTGTACATTGTCCAAACAAAGCCAGGCAGGACATCTAACTATGTAGGAGCATCTCTGACTATACTATTTTGGAAACTAATACATTTTCTCACAAGGATAAGAAATTATTTAGCAAGCTGCTTTTAGTGGGAGAGGATCACTTACAAATAAGATATAAGGAAAAACATCTCAAAATATTAATCTCTGTTTTTTTTTCTGGGAACTTCTTGACCTTTTGCCTAGTCAGCAAAGTCATTTATGTTGGCTAAGAAGGTTTTGAAGGGATGGGGTTCATACAGCATTAAATATTTAGCCTTATAAGTGATGGTACCAAAAGGTGGCTCTGCTACAACTTCCCCAACACACACACACACACACACACACACACACACACAACATCATTAACTTTTCCCAGGTCACTCCAAATAGAAACAACTACATTAAAATTGAACTACCTGTGCAAACTCAGCTTCTAGACAAGTTCTCAACTCCCATTTCCCAAACAGATTGCTTCCTCTCTAGAAACCCTCTCCCTGCCACAGGTCCCCACTTGACCCAAAGTAGGAGCACAGGATTGTACTGTCCAGTGATTCTATTTTCAATGGGCCAAATGTGGCACGTAATAGGTCCTCTGTGTTTGCTGGATTGAAATGAGCCTTTGTGTAGTGTCTTGGTTCTGCCTGCATTTCTGCCTCATAAAACCATTGAATCTTTTTTAAAAATTATACTTTTAGACCTTCAAATATCTGAAGAAACTTTATAAAGTTTTATCTAAATGTTCTCTAATCTAAAATGTCCAATCCCTAAGAAGTAAAAATAAGTAGTTGCAGAATAGTCATGGGATGTAAAGTACAGTACGGGAAATAGAGCAGGCAAACAACTTATACACACGACCCACAGACATGGGGATTGCCTGAGAGAGTAGGGGTACTGGGTGGCAGGGGTGGTACTAAGGGGGAAAAATTGGGACAACTATAATAGCATCATCAATAAAATATAGTTTAAAGAAAAAAGAAGTAAAATTTCCAATTCCCTAAAGTATGTTTCATGTGATATTCATTTGTTTATTCATTTGTTTATTTACTCAATCATCTATTGGTTCCCTTGATAACAGCTATCTCTGGGCCAAGCATTATGACACTCAATGAGATTCAGCATGCACCATAGATGACAGAGTGGAGTTGGCTTCAATGTTTCACTAAATAATAATTTTAAGTGGAAACAGAACAGAAAGATCAAGTGAAGAAAACTCAGAAAGCCCAATAAAAGTACCCCCTTTTGGTGTCTGAGTACTGTATGTGTTGTTCTGAAATTCAGAACATTCCAAATGCAACGAACTAGTGCACTCTAAAAGTCTCTAAGTCTTGGAATGCAGATCTCATTCCCTATTGGCAGAAGCAATAACAAACAAGCGGGGGGACACCCGCAGCCCCTGGAAACCCAGTAGAGGGAGAAACACATACTGAAGACAACATGCTGCACATTCCCCTCGGAACACTGTTAGGAGGCATTCTGTGGCCACACCTGTGATGATTAAACCAACACAAAAGCAGTAAAATTTAACTGGAAAATTATTCTTTTTTCTTCATTTTGTTAGTCCTTGAGGATAAGCAGGTGTTGTTCATTCATCATTCAAAATCCATTTTGGGGGTGTATTTAGGAAAGGATTTTTAAACAGTATTGGTGACATTTGCACAGACTCTAAAAGGCTTCTGAGCACCATCCAGGCACTCAGAGAGTTATGCTACTTCTTTTAATTATAAGTGATTTTGCTTTCAGTGCACAGTTTCTTTTTTTCTTGACACAGGTATACTACCAATAATATTTACACACTGATTGGCATAAACATGGCCATTTGGGGGGCTGTGAGTTAAACAGAACCAAAATTATTGAGGAATTTCCCAGAGATAACTTGGCAAGAGCTAGAAAACAATGAAAGGAACTCAAAGAGCTCACAGGTATGTAATGGAACTAAAACAATTACCTATGTGCTGGAAAAGAAATGGAAAGAGGAGTTTATTAAGTGTCTACTGGTGCCAGGAAAGAAGACAGACATATTTTCATAATATTACATGAAACGAAATGAGGGGATGGCAAAGAGACATACATCAGCATATTTCCTGTGTTGGCCTCCGTGAGTTCACCTCAGCCAGACACCTTGTTTGATTTCAAAGTGACACCTTGTAAAGGGAGGGAAGAGGAAAGCTCTCATTTGTGTTGGAGGTGCCAAAAGAAGCATCCTACCACGGTCTCTTTGAGTTATGGGCTTGAGCTGTGTGTCCAAACTCCAAAAGTAGCTATATATTTTGACCAAAACATAATTGCCTTAGAATAATTGCATAAATATTGAAGAAACGAAAAGTTAAAAATAACTATTAGCAACCATTGTATTATTTCCTTACCTTAAATTGCAGGATAATCCACCATTATTCTTCATATGTAAAGACTCTGCAGTAGATCAATCAAGCTATCGGTCAAGTCTGTGTTGAGCTCTTTGGGAATGACACAGCTTTCCAAGCGCATGAAAGGTGTGTGGGTGGATCCCACAGCAGAAGAGAGCTTAGCATATCTGGGGAACTGAGAGGGTCTGTGCGGCTGCTGGATGAGGAGGATGGGGCAGAGAGTAAGAAACCAACTGGCTCAAACTGAGGCTAGAAAAACTAGATTATATAGGTTGGGCAGATTAGGAATTTTATATTTTATTCTGAAAGCAAGGAGGAATCATTAAATTCATTAAACTGCTTTAAGTTAGAGAGGAGAAATGGTGTCAGAGCAAAAAAATTATTGTTAGGTTTCCAATTTTTAAAAGGTAATTTTTTGGGTGGGACTTCCAGATGTCAGATTAAGGAGTTCAGTGGGCCCTCTCCCCAGCAAAAAAAGAAGAAAAAAAAGGCTTTAACTAGAAAATTATTTTAAGAAAATAACAATTTAAAGTCTTTGGAAGTTGTCCTAAAGACATATAGCAAATGGAGAAATATTCATTCAAGAAAATTGAAATCTTGTTAAGAAAAGTGAGCCACTATGCACTCCTTTACTCATTCCCAGCTCCATATTATAGAAGCTCAGGTGTTTGACTCCAGGCAGCAGAGCAGTAAAGAAGCAGCTAAGAAAATGAGGAACTCCTCTTCCACAATTTCCCAGTCTGGAGTTAGAGGTTCAACCTAGGTGGGGCATGCTGCTAGGGTTTCTCATCTACCACCACCCTCCTTCCCTACCATCAACCTTGTATTGCAGAAGCTCTACTTTAGGAAGGCACAGCCAAGATGAGCAGAGCTGCCTGTTTCCATCCAGCTCCTACTCATAGGATAGGAACTCTAATCCAAGCACAGAAGGCTGAGAATACTGGGGCTCCAATTACCTTCATCCCACTCCATGTACTCATAGAGAAGAGTTTCCACGCCAGGAGGGTTAAACTAGGAAGATAAAGAATTGCCACTCCCTACCCCACCTCCACCTCCCAGTGTCTTCTTATACACCAGAGATGTCATGAAAATAAAAGTGAGTCTCTACCCCCAATTCAGGTGCAGTGGCACAGGGGTTATGCCCAGTGCAAGAGGTAGGCAATGAGATGGAGAGCTCTGCATGTCTGCATAAAGGATCTGACGAACAGAGCATGGAGAAATTCCACACTTAAGAAGGTTGTGAAAACCATGAAGATAAGGTGGAGAACAATGAAAAGGAGGCTGGTAGCTCCGTTACACAAGCTAAATAGCAGAGCAGACAGAGGTTTAACAGAGAGAATCAGGAAAAGAGATAGTCAAGAAGTGTCCTCCTGGGATCACAGTCAACTTTGGGGTCAGGAAGGCAGTGTGCATGTCCAAGGCTGCACCCATGCCGGGGCAATCAAAGAGGAAGATGGGGCAGACTTGGGAGCATTCCTAAAGTCACACACAGACCCATCAACACGACGTAAAGCTTCAATGGAGCAAATGGTTAAATACAGCCAAACACTGATTGAACAATAAACTACTCTGCTCCAGAGGCAAAACCCAAGAAGCCAAACTTAAAGCCAAAATAAAATCACATTCATTCCTGGCAATTGGGCAGAATGTGTGGTACACAAGACTACACACTCTCGGCAGTGAACAGAGAGGAAACTTCCAAGTTACTAGTCCCAAGCTGAATATGATACAAAAATGAACTTCTTGAATTATGATAGCAGACTGCAATCCACACACATAACAATAAGTGATAAAGAATACAACTGGCTCAGGAAGCTTAAACATAATTTTTGACCAATAAGTGACTTATACTTACCAAAGAGTAGCCCTCAGGTATTGAGGCTAAAATATAAAAACAAGGGTGGGGGGGTCCTGAGTATATACCTTAGAGGCTGCACACCATAAGAGAAATAGAATTTGCATAATAAATTCAGTAAAGTCACTAAAGAAATAAGCAAACAAACAAGCATAGAAAATAAATAATTCCCTGCAAAAGGAGGCAATGAGTATACAAGTTACTACAATATAAATTCTAAAATGTCTACTTTTCAAAAAAATAACTGCAAAATAAAAAGAAACAGGGAAGTGTGACCCATATGTAGGAAAAAAGATAGACAATAAAAATTGCCATTCAATGGGGCACAGATATGGAATCAGTAGACAAAACTTTAAAGTGGTTATTACAAATATGTTCAAAGAACTCAGGAAAACCAAACTTAAAGAATTTTTTTAAAGTATGATGACAATGTCTCATCAAACAGAAAGTATGAAAGAGCTAGAAAATTTTTAAAGAAAAAATGGGAATCTGGAGTTGAATAGTACAAAAATTAAAATGAAAATTCATTAGAGGAGCTCAGTAGTAGATTTGAGCTGGCAGAAGAAAGGATCCACTAGTTTGCAGATACATCAATATAAATTATTTGATCAGAAAAACACAGACGAAAGAAAAAGGAAGGAAGCAGAGCCTCAGGGAGAGAAATGTGGGACATCATTAAGTGCACCATCATACATGTAATGAGAGTGTCAAAGAGTAGGAAAAAAAGGTACAAAAAATATTCAAAAAATTAATGGCTGAAATTTTCCTAAATTTGAAGAAAAATATTAACCTACACATCCAAGAAGCTCAATATACTCCAGACACATCATCATTAAAAGTTAAAAAACAAAGAGAAAATCTTGAAAGCAGGAAGAGAAAAACTACTGGTCATGGTCCAGAAAACATCAGTAAGAATGGCTGTTGACTTCTTCTTATCAGAAAGAGTGGAGGCCACAAGGCAATGAAATGAAATATTCAGGGTACTAAAATATTTTTTAAAAAACCATTAACCAAATATCTTGTGGAACAAAAAGCTATCTTTCAAAGACAAAGGTGAGGTTAAGGCATTCTCATATGAACAAAGGTAAGCATATTCATTGCTAGTAGGTATGCCTTACGTCAAATACCAACGAGAAAGTAAGACTGAAGAAACCTGCCCGACACTCTTGTTCCTGGCTTCAGCTCTTCCTAAAGGCAAGGCTGCCCAGACCAGTGATGTCACGCAAAATGGTGGAGCAGAAAACTCTTAAGAGTTGATTTCCTTCATCACAGCAACATATGAGCTGGAAAGAGGTGCTTGAATAAACTATCTTGGAATTCTGGAACCTGACTGTATAATTATAATAATCAGAAGAGTGCTTGTTACAGTAGATATTTTTTTAAATCATAGGAGAATATGGTGAACAAGTTTATGAGAAGATGGGTGAAAAAAGTGACAGAATTAAAAAAAAAAACAAAATAACTCATAGACACAGACAACAGCATGGTGATTACTAGAGAGGAAGGGAGCTGGAGGGAGGTAGAAGGAGGCAGAAGGAGGATAAATGGTGATGAAAGAAGGCTTGACTTGCGGTGGTGAACACAATACAATATATAGATGATGTATTATAGAACTGTACATCTGAAAGCTATATCATTTCATTAACCCATGTCACCCCAATAAATTCAATAAAATAAAAGTCAAATGAAATTACCAATCTAGTAAACTATATTGCCAAGATTGACTCCAAAAGAAATAGAAAACCTGGATAGACTGTTATATATGAAATTGAGTAATAGCCAAATACCTCGCACACTAAAAGCACCATGTGATATGATTGAAGTTTATGAAAACTTTGAAAAGACAGATAATCTTTCTTATATAAACTTTTTTAAAAAGAGAAAAAGGTGATAAGATACAGAATTTGTTTTAAGAGTATAATAAAACATTGATACCTAAACTAGACAAGTTATGATATAGAAAAAAATTACACACATCTATCCAATAAATTAGACTCCAAGTCTTTAAAAATGGGCAAACTGAATACAGATTTTATTAAAAATAAAACAACATGCTTCATTTGGATTTATCCAAGGATGCAGATGATTTCACATGTAAGCCCCTCTCAGTTAATTTACATGAACACATTCTAAAACCATGTCCTTACCCTCCAGTTTCCTGTGTACCAAAAGCCTCTATAAACACTGACCTTGGTTGCAACAAATATATTAAACAAAACTTTTAAAAAGATTTTAATTTTAACTTTTTAAACATTTTAATTTTTTAATTTTTAATTGTGGTAACATACTCAATATATAATTTACCATTTTAACCACTTTTAAGTGCAGAGCATAGTGTTAAACATATTTATGTTCTTGTGCAATCAATCTCTAGAATGCTTTTCATCTTGCAAAACTGAAACTCTATATCCATTAAATAAATTTCCTCCCCCCACTCCCCAGTCCCTGACACACACCATCCTGCTTTCTGTCTCTATTGATTTGACTATTCTAAGAACCTCATATAAGTGGGATTTGATTTGTCTTTTTGAGACTGGCTGATTTCACTTAGCATAATGTTCTTGAGGTTTACCTATGTTGCACCATATGTCAGAACTTCCTTTCTTTTTAAGGCTGAATACTATTCCATTGTATGCATATGCCACATTTTGTTTTTCCATTCATCTGTCAGTGGACACTTGGGTGGCCTCCACCTTTTTGGCTACTGTGAATAATGCTGCTATGACTATGGGTGTACAAATGTCTCTTTGAGACCATGATTTTAATTCTTTTGCATATACATGGTATACTCACAAGTGAAATTGCTTGATCATATGGTAAGTCTGTGTTTTACTTTTAGAGGAACCACCATACTGTTTTCCTCAGCAGCTGTACAATTCTACCTTCCCATCAACAGTGCACAACGGTTCCAATTTCTGTTCTATTTCATCAACACTTGTTATTTTCTGCTTTTCTAATAGTAGCCATCCTAATGGGTATAAGGTGGTTTCTCATTGTGGTTTTTAATTCCATTTTCCTAATGATTAGTGGTGTTGAACATTTTTAAAGGTTTTTGTTGGTCATTTACAAGTCTTCCTTAGAGAAATGTTCATTCAAGGCCTTTGTCCATTTTCCAGTCAGGTTGTTTTTTTGTTGCTGAGTTTTAGGAGTTCTTTAAATACTCTGAATATTAACTTATCAGAGACATATGACTTGCAAATGTTTCTACCATCTGGTGTCTTTTTCACTGTTGACTGTGTCCTTTGGTGCACAGAGGTTTTCAGTTTGGGTGTGGCCCATTGAACTATGTTTACTTGTGCTGCCTGTGCCTTTAGGGTCATCGTGAACAATACTTCTAAACCGCGGATATTAGTTAGGTAATGTCAGTGGTGTAGGAGGTGAGGTCTCCTAAGTGGGAGCTACTACAGACAACAGCAAAAGAGCCACAGTGAATTAGATGATGGAGTTATCAAACGAGCATTTTAAATAATTATGATTAACGTGTAAAAAAATAGAAAATCTCAACAAACAACTGCCAATTATTTAATATGTCAAATGGAAATTTTAGAGGTAATAAAATAAATCATAATTAAAAGGAAGGATTCAATGCATATGTTTAAGGGCAGACAAGAATGAAGCAAAAAGTGGATGAATGAACTAGAAGTAAAAATATGCAGGTTGAAGGTCGGAGTGGGGAAAAGCAGGAAATTGTGGGAAAGAGTATAAGGGAACTCTGTGTTAGAGCACTGTGAAGCTCTAACACATACATAATTGGAATCCCAGAAACAAATAAAAAGAAATAGGAACAGAAGCAATATTTGAAGATATACTAGCTCCTAAGTTTCTAAACCTAATGAAATACATCAAACCAAAGATTCAAGGAGTTTTTTTGAACTCCAAGTTGGATAAATATAAAGAAAACTGTATCTAAAATCAAACTGATACAGTATAGTTTCATTTGTCTATTATACCTTAATAAAGGCAAAATAAAGAAACAAATATAAACAAACTGCTGAAAAGCAAAGAGAAAAATAAAAATAAAAGCAGATAGAGGGCAAAAAGGCACATTGCCCTCAAAGAAAAACAATAAGACTCAATTACCTATTTGGCAGAAATTATGGAAGATATAAGACAGTGAATGACATCCTCAGAATTTCAAAATTTTAAAGAAATCTGCCAACTTAGAATTATATTCTTCAAAATTACGGTAAAAAATTTTCAAGGCAACAAAAGCTGAGAAACTTTGTCACGAGAGACTTGGCATAATAATAAAGATTGCAGGGAATTCCTTAGACTGAATGAAAATGACCCCAGATTGAACCATGCAACTAAAGGAACAGAGAACCCTGGAAAGGATAAATATGTACATAATATAAATGATTTTTACTGTTTAGAAAAACAATGGTATAATGTCATGTTGGGATTAAAACATAAGTAGGAATAAACATGTGACAACACAACACAACACAAAAGATGAGACAAGTGTAATTAAACTGTTGTAAATTTATTACCTTAGGCAGAAGGTGGTAATGATACTTATTTAAGGTAGACTTTAATAAATCAGGAGATATATTATGACTCAAAAGCTAATAGAGGAAAACATGTAAAGATTGAAATATTCTGTTAACCCAAAAGAGGGCAAGAAAGGAGCAATAACAGAAGTAAAAAAAATAGTAGGGACAAACAGAAAGTAAATAATAGAGAGCAGGCTGGCAGCCCTGGTAGGGGTCGGTGGTGGAGGGATCGAGCAGAAAAGAAAAAGGACTCAGGTTCAAGGACAACGATGTGACTGCAGGATGTGGGGAGGGGTAGGTGGAGGTGGAAGAGGGAATAAGGAGGATAAATGGTAATGGAAAAAATACAATAAAAATAACTTAAAAAGGAAATAAATAGAAGGAGGGTAGACTTAATTATACTACTAAGTATATATACATTAAATATAAATAGATAAAAAAACATAGCTAAATAATAAATACTAAAAGACTGGGTTTTTCAAAGGCCAAATATAAGCTGTTTACACAAAACACTTAAATATAAATTTAAGATATATTGAAAGAAAAAGGAAAAATGACATAAGATGCAAATATTGATACTATCCAAAGAAAGCTAATATATATAAATATATATCATAAATACATACATAGGTATAGACAGAGATATAGATATATAAATATCATAAAATAGGACTCTAAGGGGAAAGTATTACTGAAGGTAAAGAGGAAATTTCTTATATAAAGATGTAAACAGGAGGGTTAAAAAACTCTAAACATGCACATACCTAATAACACATTTTCAAAATATTTAAAGCAAAAGTTAATAGAACTAAAGGAAGAATTACAGGAACCCACAATTACAGCTGGAAATTTTAACAAGCTAATTTTAAGAAGTTATAGAACAGCAAACAAAAAGTCAGTCAGGATATAAAAGATTTGAAATGTATGATTAACCACTTTGACATAACAGACATTTATAGAAAAACACACCGAACCACTACATAATGTGTATTACTTTCAAAGGCAGATGGAACACACACCGAAACAGACTACATGGTGAATCATGAAGCAAGTCTGAACACACTTCAGAAAACTGAAATAATAGGGAATAGTGCTTCTCAGACTTTAACCAGCATAAATATCAACCAGGATCTTAACAAAATGTAGATTCAGAATTTCCCACAAACTCCCAAATACTGATGGTTTTGGGCTCCTGCACCATACTTTGCATAGAAAGAATATAGACTATGTTGTGTGAACATAGTCGATTTAGGTTTTAAATCAATTTTACAAAAGATTATTAGAAAATACCTAGATATTTGAAAATTAAGCACCCATTTAAATAGCCTATGAGTGTGCCCTGGCTGGGTAACAGCTGGTTAGAGCATCATCCTAATGTGCCAAGGTTGTGGGTTTTATCCTTGGTCAGGGCACATACAAGAATCAACCAATGAATGCATACATAAGTAGAAAAACAAATCAAGCTCTCTCTCTCCCCTTTCTCTCTCTCAAATCAATTTTTAAAAAGTATTTCATTAAAATAAATAAGTAGTCCATGGCTCAGAAATGGCAATAAATATTAGAAAATATTTTGAACTCATTATAGCAAAAAAACCCCCACTACATACAAAAATTGTAAGTAGCAGCTAAAACAGTGCCTGGAGAGAATTTTAAAATGTATGTATTACCAAAAAAAATAAGGAGGTTGGAAATAAATTACAAGTTTCCAGCTTTTGAGGCTAGAAAAACAACAGAAAATCAATCTAAATACAGTAGAAAGAAGTCAATAACAAGAGCAGAAATTAATAAAATGGGAAGTAAACATGTAATAGAGAAACATAGTAAAGTCTACAGTTCCTTAAAATTTTTTTAAATCAATAAATACATAGAAAGATTAATGAAAAAATGAGAAAAAACATAAACTTGAACATTTTAAGAATTCTACAGTTCTATAATACAAAGATAATATATTAGGAGTGACTTCATAGCAATGAACTTGACAACTATAGTGAAATGGATAACTTCCTGTACAAACAAAAGTTAACACAACTGAAATAAGAAACAGAAATTGTGAAGAGTTCCATATCTATAATAAATTCCATTTGTAATTGTAAAACTTTCTCAAGAGTAAAACCCCAGGTTTAAATGTTTTCACTCTTGAATTCTTCTAAAACACAGTAAAGAAATATTGCTAATTTTACAAAAATTCCTTGAGATCATAAAAATGTAAGCACACTTCCCAACTGATTTTATGAGTCAGCACAATCTTAATAACAAAATCTGAAAAGCACATTACAAGAAGGAAAATTATAGATCACTCTATCTCATGACACTAAATGCAATAATTCTATATAAATAATAGCAAATTGAATTCAGGGATATGTAAAAAGGATAATTAGACTTGTTCCAGGAATGCAAGTGTATTTATTAGGTATCTATTATTGAATAATAAATGACCTTAATAGTTAATGGTTGAAAGATAGTATTTACCTCGTAGTTACTATGGCTCAGGAGTTTTAGAGTTGCTCAGATGTGTAGATGTGGATCTCAGAGTCTCTCACGAGGCTGCAGTCAAGAAGTCAGCTGAGGTATGGTGGAGAATGGATAACCTGCTTCGACGATGGCTTGTCTAGGTGGTTGATGGCAGGAGGCCTCGGTTCCTTGCCATTCGGGAAAGGAAACAAAAAAAGGCCACCTGTTTCATGATTCCATTTATATAGGATTTCTAAAACTAATAAAATTATACAGTCAGAAGGCATCGCAGAGGTTCCCTAGAGTCTGGAATAAGAATAGAAATGAAGTGCAAAGGGGAACAAGGGAACTTGGGGTGATGGCACAAGTACAATTCCTAAAACTCATCAAACTGCATTTCAAATGGGCAAATTTAAGGGACACAAATTGTGCTCCAATAAATGTGTTAAGACATCTATTAATATAAGTCACCACATTAAAAAACAAATGAGAATTACACAAATGTCTCGATAGATTCAATCTCATAGATTAGGAATAGAAGAGAACCTCCTTAATCTGACGAAGAGTTTATTGAGAGAAAGCGAGAGATGGAGAGAGATATGGAGGATATGGAGATAGGGAGGGAGGGAGAGAGAGGGAGAGGGTGCCAAAATTTAAAAAGACGAACGCCGAACGTTGTTGAGGATACGGAACATTTGGAACTCATATCACCAGTGGTAATGGAAAACAGCACTACCACTATTATAAACTGTTTTGAAGTTTTTTTATATAGTCAAACACAGACTTAATCTATAACTCAACAAGTTCCTGTCCTAGGTATTATCCCAATGGAAACTAAAACTTAGGATCACAAAAAGACCTGTACAGAAATGTTTACAGTAGCTTAATTTATTATACCCTGAAATGAGAGAGGGCTTAAATCTTCATCAAATAAGAGAATAAATAAAAATTTATGGTATAGTAAAAATATTTTGCTGGACAAAACACAGAAAAAGCAAACACAAAAGAACACATGCTTTGCAATTCCATGTATGTGAAGTTTCAGAACAGGCAAAACTAAAACTGTGACTGAACTCAGAACAATGGTTGCCTATATGCCATGTGTAGTGACAGAAAAGAGGCAAGATAACATTGGGGGTGGGTGTAAAAATGTTTTACATCTGGATATACGAGTATATTCAAATTCATTTAATTATACACTTAGGGTCTGTGCATTTTTCTCTCTGTAAATTTTACTTTGATTTAAACATTTTATTGAAACATTTGCTACATTCTCAATCACAATCTAGAGTAAATTACTTTAAAAATAAATAAATAAAGCATTTTTAGTGGAAAAAAGTGCATTACTTTTATCTCTTCCCAGAAGTGGCTTCAGGTGACCTGAAAATAGTTCAGTATTCAGTTGATCCAGTAAACCTCACAAAATTCTGCAACTCAAGAGGTCCAAATCTTTGTGCTCACTTTAAGAACACTTGTGAAACTGCCCTGGTTATCAAAGGTATGCATATCCGAAAAGCCACCAACTAAGTGATGGATGCCGCTTTACAGAAGAAATATGTGTCACTTTGTTGGTACAATGGTGGAGTCGGTAGGAGTGCTAAGGCCACACAGTTGGGCTGGACTCAGGGTCTGTGGCCCAAAAAAGTACTGGATTTTTGCAGCACATGGTTAAAAATGCAGTTGGTAGTGCTGAACTTAGGGGTGCAGGTGTAGATTCTCTGGCCGTTGAGCACATTCAGGTGAACAAAGCTCCCAAGATGCAGTGCAGAACTTACAGAGCTCATGGGCCGATGAACCACACACGAGCTCTCCCTGCCACACTGAGAACATCCTCACTGAAGAAGAGCAGGTTGTCCCTAAACCAGGAGAGGAGGTTGCACTGAAGAAAAAGATGTCTCAGAAGAAGCTAAAGACACAAAAACTTATGGCCCAGGAGTACGTTCACCACCAAATAAATGCTAATAAAAGTAAAAGCAGAATGTTGGTTGTCTTTATTAGTACATACTAAATTTCAAGTGTCCTCATAAGATTGGGAAAAAAGTAAATTACTTATTTGTTATTGGTTAGGTTTTTCTTAATTGGCCTCTGAGTTTATAATAGCAGGTCTTAATAGTGCATGTAAGGGCCAGAGAATATTTGAAAAATTGATTCTGAATTTTGGATGTGGAAAAAACCCACAAAAATCTATAGTTGAAATCCTACTCAAAAGTGAAATAGTAAATGTTTTCCCACTGATTTCAGAAATAAAACACCACTTTTACACAATTTTGTACTGGAGATTTTAGCCAATGCAAAAAGGCAAGAAAAAACAATAAAAATAGGGTAAAAAAAGAAAAAACTAAAATGGTTCTTATTCATAAAAACATGATTGAGTACACAGACAATTAAAAAGAATCTATAGAAAAAATATTGAAATGAGTAAATTTAGCAAATTGTTGAATACAAAGTTATTGTTAAAAACAATTTTAGTCTATATCCCCATAAATATTTAGAAAATGAAAATAAAGACATAACACTATTTACAACCAAAAGCATCAAAGACAAAGGAACAGATCTAAAGAAAGATGTTTAAGATCTCTCCATCAACAGCTATAATCTAATGTGGAGAAAAAGTTAAAACATAAACTGTTTCAATATTAAAAAATCCATCAATGTAATCTACCTTACAACAGGTCAATAAAGAAAAGTCACACGATCATATCAATTGCTGCAAAAACAAACATTTGACAACTTTTACTTCCTGTGTGTGATAAAAACACTGAGCAAACTAGGAATAAAAGGGACCTTCCTCACCTTGATAAAGAGCATCTGTAAGAAACTGTCTGGTTAACAAACCTAATGGTGGAAGACTGAATGCTTTCCCCCTAAATTCAAGAATAAGACAAGAATATTTGCTCTTACTGCTCTTGTTCAACATAATACTGGAAGGTCTAGCCAACACAATAAGGTAGTAAAAGCAAATAAAAGGCACACAAATTGGAAAGGAAGAAATTAACTGTCTCTATTTTCAGATAACATAATGACCTACTCATAAAATCCCAAGGAATCTTAAAAACAACAACAAAAAAAGCAAACTCCTAAAATTAATGTGACCTCAGCAAGGTCACAGGACACAAGATCAAATCACAAACATTGATTGTATTTCTACAGACTACAAGTGAACATATAAAAATGAAATTAGAAGCCCTGGCTGGCGTAGCTCAGTGGATTGAGTGTGGGCTGTGAACCAAAGTGTTGCAGGTTCAATTCCCAGTCAGGGTACATGCCTGGGTTGCAGGCCATGACCCCCAGCAACCCGCACATTGATGTTTCTCTCTCTCTCTCTTTCTCCCTCCCCTCCCTCTCTAAAAATAAACAAATAAAATCTTTTAAAAAAATGAAATTAGAGACATAGCATCAATTATAACCACTCAGAAGGAAAATATATTGGATTGGCCAAAAAGTTCATTTGATTTTAAAGTAAAAATAAGACAATTTTCACTTTTGCCAGTAACTTTATTGAAAAATGTTTTGTTCCACTGACTTCTGCCATCTTTCAGGTAACTTCATAATTCCATCTTTCCAAAACAGTTTATCTTTTTGAGCAAAGAACTGTTCCAGGTGACTTTGCAGTCTTCCAGGTAACTGAAAAATTTTCCATTAATATAATTTTGTAAAGACTGAAATAAATGGAAATCCAAAGGTACATGTCTAGTGAATGTGACGGATGAATCAGAACTTCCAAGCCAAGCTGTAACAGTTTTTGCCTGGTCATTAAAGAAACATGCAGTCGTACGTTATCCTGATGGGAGACGTTATCCTTGGTTTTGTGTTCACTAATTCTGGATGCTTTTTGTGGGACATTGCTTTCATTTGGTCCAGTTGGGAGCTGTATTTGTTGGCATTAATCATCTGGTTTTCTGGAAGGAGCTCACAATATATACACAACATCATCTTTGGATGAAGACTGGCCCTTGGTGTGGTTGGCAGTGGTTCACTTTTCATCGCCTGTCACAATTTGTTCTCAAAACAGAACATTTTCGTTACATTTAAGTAGAGAATCCATTGCAGAAACACAGTCAAGGTTTTCCTCACTTAACTTACGTGGAACCCAAACATCGAAGTGATTAACATAACCAAGCTGGTGTAAGTGATTTCAAATGCTTGGTTTGGATATTTTGAGCATGTCAGCTATCTCCCACATGTTATAATGTTGATTGCTGTCAATTAATGTCTTGATTTGATTGCTATCAACTTCAACTGGCCTACCCCACTGTGGAGCATCGTCTAATAAGAATCTCCAGGACAAAACATTGAAAACCACTTTTGACAAGTTTGATTAGACACAGCACCTTCTCCATACACTGCAAAAATCTTTTTTTTGTATTTCAATTGTGTTTTTACCTTTCTTGAGATAAGTACAACATGCAAAAAATGTTGCTTATTTTCTTCCACCTTCAATATTAAAATGGCTACACAAAAATTCACCAATCTTGATAATTTTTTTAATGCACAATGATATGACAGCTGTCACAATACAATCTATCAAAATTGCTTCGAATGAAGTCAAAGACAACTACAGTAAGCACCAGTAGAGCAATCTTATAGAAAAAAACAAACGAACTTTTGGGCTAACCCAGTAATAAACTGGAGCTCGTTAAATATTTCCTATCAAACCATCCACTGAGTAAGTGAAAATGCAAAATGTAGTATAATATCCATCAAAGGAATTCTCTATGGAATATATAATATGATTTGGCAAATCAATAAGTAAAAGTTTAGATGAATTTCACAAAAAATGAGCTAAAATTTTAAACAAACTCACAAAAAGAGGATGATCAAATTGCTAGTAAATAAATAAAAAGTTGTACAGTATCATCAATAATCTAGGAAATGAAATTAAAACTATAATCAGATACTACTACACCCCCTCTCTGAAAAGACAGTGGATACAAGTGTTAATGCTAATGTGGACTAACTGGAATGTTCATACATTATTAAGGAAGTTTAAATTTTTATAATCCCTATGGAAAGCTATTTGAAAGTGTCTATTAAATCTGAATAAACTTAGACTCTAGGACCTAGCAATTCAATCCTTAAGCATTTACCCAACAGAAATAATTGCTTATATCCATCAAAAATATGTCCAAGGATATTAAAAGCAAGATCATTCACACTATCCCCAAACCAGAAAGGACATTACTGTATGTCAACAGTGAAACAGATCAATAAGTTCTGGTTTTCCATAGAATGGAATTCTATATGGCAATGAAAAAGTACTAATTATTGCTTAATGCAATGAAGTGGATAAATCTTTGTGATATAATGCTGAGCTAATAAACAGACACAAAAGAGGAAACCTTGTATGATTCCATATACCGGGATGTGAAACTCAAGAACAGGCAAAGATAATCAATAATGACTGACATCAGCTCTGGCTTATGTGGCTCAGTGGACTAAGTGCCAGCCTGTGAACTGAAAGGTTGTTGGTTTGATTCCCAGTCAGGGCACATGCCTGGGTTGCGGGTCACGTTCCCAGTTAAGGGTGTGCAAGAGGCAACCACACACTGATGGTATCGCTCCCACTCTTTCTCCCTCTTGTCCTCTCTCTCTAAAAATAAATAAAATCTTTAAAAAATAATGACATCAGGATAGTGGTTGCATTTTGAGGGTATTGTTAAGGAAGGAGTACAAGATACACTTATGGAGTACTGGAAATATTCTATATTTGGATCCAAGTGGTCTTTAGATGGGTTTATGTATAGGTAAACCTTCATTTAACTGTAACATTAAGATTTGTGTACTTTATGGTATGTTAAGTTACAATTCAATAGGAAAAACATCCCTCACATACAAATCTATATAAATCTATAGTAATTTAAATAATGTAGCATTTGTGTAGGAATATACAAACAGATCAGTGTCTAATGATAAAGAAGTCAAATAGATTTACAAATATGGGAATTCACATTATAAAATGGCATTTACATGCCAGCAGGTAAAACAAGAGCTATTTAACTACTTGTTATTGGAACAAGGACATGGCCACCTGGGAAGAAAACTGACTTGAATGCTTACCTTATACACCAAATGAATTTTGGATTGATCAAATCTTTATGTACAAAAACTAAAACTATATATGTAATTATAAACTATAGTATATAAGCTGTATATTTAAAAACTTTATATAGGCTGTATCTCAATAAAGCTACTTTTAAAAACCCCTATATATAGGTTATATAGAGAAAATAATACAATATTTAATAACTAATTCAAGAATAAACTCTGTTTCCTGTACTCACAAATGTAAACCTACTTTACCCCACCCTGTATATATACAACTATATATAAAAAATTAAAAACAGTGGGGAAGGTCTTCCTAAATGACATAAAACACAAAGCCAGCCCTGGCCAGTGTGGCTCTGTTGGTTGGGCATTGTCCTGCAAGGTGCAAGGTTGCTGGTTCTATTACTGGTCAGGGCACATGCCTGGGTGCATAGGAGAGGCAACCCACCAGTGTTTCTGTCTTGCATGGATGCTTCTCTCCCTCTCTTTTTCCTTCCCTTCTCCTGTCTTAAAAAACAAACAAATAAACCAAAATAAAATAAAAAACAAACCAACCAAATAAAAGTATAAAAAATGGATGTGTGGTTCATTAAAATAGTATCTATCACAAAAGCCATCACAAAGTCAAAAGAGAAATAAAAACTTGGGAAAAACCTATTTGCAGCTCCTGTTACAAAGGGTTAATTCCCCTAATATATAATAAACTCCTACACATTAACTAGAATATAAACCCAACAATCCAATAAAATAACAGGCAAACGATATGAACAATTTACAAAGAAACAGAGTTGGCTATAAAACATATGAACATACTATTTAAAATTACTAATAAAAAGGTTCAAGGAGATAACCATTTTTAAAATCTTTTACATTATTAAGATAAAGAGTTTAATTTTTAATGATAAAATAGGAATTTTTATATTAATGGCATATAAATTACTGTAACCTCTGTGGAAAGTTACTTGGCAATATCTATTAAAACTAAAATATACATATCTTTTGGCCCAGTAACCCCACTTCTGAGAATATATCTTGCAGATATACACACATAAATACCAAATAAAGTATGTCCAAGGTCACTTATTATGGTATTCTAAATAGTTATTCAAGAAGCTACATCCATAAAATGAAATATGCAGCATTTAAAATGGATAATGAAGAGCTTTTGGTATTGGTGTGAATGGTCTTCAAGATAGATACATAATTATATTAAAAAAAATCAAGTTGAAGAAGCTTCATCAATACAAAATTGGATGAATAAGGTATGATAATATGATATAATCCACATTAAACAGAAATGCAATAGATCTCTATATGTAACATGGCTATATCTCAGAAATTTAATTTCAAAACACTACTTTCAGAAAATGACACATAGTATTATGTCATGTGTAAGAATTTAAAAACACCCCAAAAAAGAATACAAATATTATCTATGAACACATATGAAAGTTACCTAGCAATATCTACACCAAGCAAATAATGGTGGTGGCTTCTTAGGTGAAAGAGAATGAAGGTGGAAGAAAACATCAAAAAAGTTCTGAATTGATCAGTAATCTTTTGTTTCCTTCATTTAGAACAGAGATTTTCAGCCAGTGTTCCACAGGTGCACCACAAGGATTTTTAAAACATACAATACCTGACTGAACTCAGGGCCACTGAACTCTTTTTCCTTAATTGGTCAAATAAAACAAATGATAACAGCCAACTCAACAATAGCTGTCCAGTGTGAATACCCAGTCTTGAACCTTAAGTTTATAGGTCATATAATAGAGTTGCATCTTACTGGTCATGTAGCATAGTAGAGTTGCATCTAATTGGTTAATTTTTAAAATATTTTTTATCCTCAACCGAGGATGTGCTCTTTTTATCCTCAACCGAGGATGTGCTCATTGATGAGAGAAAGAGAGAGACAGAGAGAGACAGAGAGAGAGAGAGAGAGAGAGATGAAGGAGAAAAGAAAAACATGGAACATGGATTGGCTGCTTCCCGTATGTGTCCTGACCAGGGATGGAACCCATAACCGAGGTATGTGTCCTGACCAGGTCAAAAATCCACAGCCTTTTGGTGTATAGGAGGATGCTACAACCAACTGAGCCACCTAGCCAGGGCTGACTGGTTAATTCTTGGTACCAGAAATCTTTATATACAAATATAGGCACCTGATTTTATATGAGGTCACTTTGGAGCAAAAAAGACAGGTAATTACTATTATTTTTTGTAATCAATCAAAATTATACCTTTTTTTCTATTAGCAATGTATATATATTTTTGTGTGTGCTGCAGAATTTTAGTGATTAGTTTATGTGTGCCATGAGATGAAAAGCCTGAAAATTTAGAGGATAAATAGTACCACCATTTCACTTAGGAAACACTTGTCTTTCCTCGGCCTTGCCTTCCAGCTCTCTCACATAGAAATCAAATCACAAACAAATACATAAACATATTTTCAAAACATGCACACAAGTCATCACTTGGGATTTGTGTTCAGGGCTGTAAAACAAACATATGTAAAGAATGGCAACAATTCTTTACATTATTATGTGAAAATATTTTAAGAGACTATGAGAATCATCATGTGAGTGATAACAATATGACAATCTTAACATTTTAAATATATCTTGTGGTGGTTACTCCTCATAAAATAATCATATTCAGCAAACATGATATGTAAAATTTATATTTGGTTTCTGAAATTTTAAGAATTTTACTGATAATTCCAATTGATAGTGTCTTAGATAAAAGTAGTTGCCTGAACATAACAAAAAATTATTTTAAGAAGCCAAGTGACTGAAGAAAAGTTGACTAACTTAGCATTATAATCAATAGAAGATAAAGCTTATAAAAATATTATTTTAACAGTATTGTAAGTGATTTTACTGAAATGAAGGCAAGAAAAATAAATTTTGTGAAAAACACACAATTATTCATAAATTACATATATTCTAGTTTATTAACTATCTAAATAAAACAAGGTAATCAGCAAACTCCTCCACAAGCACAGTAATAATTTAAATTAAATCATCTTTGTTATTTACTAAATTTTAGTCTTAAAAAAGTACCTTTATAATTTTTTGTCATGAAAATATATTTTCCAGTCTAGGAGAGTTAGACACACTTAAACAGTTTCCTGACTGGATTTAGATCTTGAATATTTAGATGTAAAATATTTGGGCCTCTATTTGTAATCTATCCTAGTCTAAAAGGACAAAATGTTAGCCATTTTCAGTTCTGAGCAGTAGAAACATAACTATTTGTTACATTAGTTTATCTGTTGTATTTTATGAACACTTCAAAATGTTTTTTAAAATGCTGAGTTGGGGAGTCCAACCTGTGGCCCATGGACTGCATGCAGTCCAACACAAAATCGTAAAGTTACTTAAAGTATTATGAGATTTTTTTGTGATTACATGTTGCAATGTATTTAATGTGTGTCCCAAGACAACTCTCCTTCCAGTGTGCCCCAGAGACGCCAAAAGGTTGGGCACCCCTGTAAGTTGTTAGTTCTATGATATGGTACAATGATGCTTACTTCCTTTTTTTTTTCCCCATCTAAGATTTAATTAACAAGTTTTGCTTTTGAATAAAAAAATATAAAAGCATTCTAACATTTTTTAAAACTTTTGGAATGAAGATAATTTTAAGAAGCTGATCCTTGTATGGGCTTGTTTAAGCTTTTTATTAGTTAAAGAAAAAACTGCCCCAACAGGCCTAGTCAGTCACTCACTGATATGTGCCAGTAGCAGCTCAGATAGGGGGTTGGAATGGGAGAGTTAAAGGGAGAAAGTTAGAGTGGATCTGGACAAATCGTTGGACTTACTGAAGAACAAACTGCTTCACAACTTAAGTTGGAAGTGGTGAGTTGGCTGTCAGAGGACCAGAAATCAAGGCTCTGAGGACATATGAACTCATCCCCCACCTTACGTGATACTGTTGTCCAGTATCTTAATTCTAGTCAGTATTCCTTCACAAATTAGACAATGTATTTTTAAAATGCTACAATATTTGTTTAGAGTTACTGACATATTTATATGTTTATCATTCCTTCATGCTCCTCAGAGTTCCCTATGGGTCCATTTTCCTATTGGCTGAGGAACATCCCTTTATATTTCCTTTAGGAATGCCTGCGGGTGGTGTAGTCTCTCGTATTTGTACTGGCTGAAGTTGTTAATAATTTTCAACCCATTCCTGAAATACTATATATATATAAATATTATACATAAACATGTAATATCCCTTACACATCGTTTAGAATTATGGTTTATTTTCTCTCAGCACAATAAAGTCCATATCTCTTCTAGCTTCCATCAGATCTGCTGTTGAGAAGTCAGAAAACAATCAGCATTGCTCCCTTATGGGCGATATGTCTTTGGTCTCTGGATGCTTTAAATATCTTCTCTCTTCCTTTGGTGTTCTTCAGTTATGTGATGATGCGTCTAGATATGGCTTTTGTTTTATTTTCATCTAGTTATGGGCTTCAGATTTATTGGAATTCCTGCATTTAAAGATGGGTGTTTGGAAACTTCTGGACAATTATCAGTTATTATGAAGTTGAATATCAGCTCTTCTCTATTTCTTCATTATCTATTTTTAAATAGTTGATTGATATGTGACGAATGTGCCACAAAGCTCATTTGTATGAAGTGTTTTGTTCCATGGTTTTTAGTATATTTAAAGTTGTGCACCTTGACCGTGAACTAATTTTAGAACACTTTACTTCCAAAAGAATCTTTGTGCCTGTTAGCAGTCACACCACATCTCTGCTCCACCTGCTCTTGCCTAGTCCTAAAAAACCACTAACTTACTTTCTTTTCCTATAGATCTACCTATTCGGGGCATTTCATATAAGTAGAACCCTACGATAGGTGATCATTTGTTAGCAGCTTATTTCACTTAAGATAATATTTTTGAGATCATTCATACATTCATACATTCATACTATTCATAGTATACAGCCATGCTGTATTTCTTTTTATTGCCAAATAGTATTCCACTTTATGGATATGCCACTTTTTATTTATCTGTTCATCATTTGGGCTGTTTCCACTTTTGAGCTATTATAAATATGCTGTTATGAACATTTGTGTATAAATTTTTATGTGGATGTATGTTTTTTATTTCTGTTTAAATATGTAGCAGTGAAATTTTTATGTCATATGCTAACCCAGTGTTTAAGATTTTGAGGAACTGTCAAACTGTTTTCCAAAGGCATTATACCATTTTGCATTCCCACCAGCAATGTGTAAGGGTCCCAATTTTCCCATCCCCATTCTCTTTTAGGAACTATGATGAGGCATGTGCTAGACCCTCTCACTACAGGGGTGGACAATGGAGGATTACTGTGCCACTGTGCCATTCTTTTGAGTTAATAAAGCTATTGTAATATCATAACCTGCATGTCTTTTTCCATATGAACTGTAAACCTAATTTTGCCCACCCCTGTCTATCTACCCTATCTTATTAACCTCTCATATATTGTCTCTTTATATTACATTTAAATTCACCCAGTGCACTAATTCTATCTTCAGTGGTAGAACTCATTTTTCAAATGATTTTTTTTATGTTCAACTACTAAAATTTTAATTTTGAGAATTTCTATGTAAACTTTTCTCAGTTCTGCCTAGTTATTCCATGCTCATATTTTAAGTGTGTCTTATATTTATTTAAATATATTCTATTAGCTCAGGTTGCCACAACAGAACACCACAGACTGGGTGGCTTCAGCCACAGAAATGTATTTTCTCGCAGCCTGGATGCAGGAAGCCCAAGATCAGGATACCAGAATGGCCAGGGTCTTGGTGAGAGCTCTCTGCCTGGCTTCCAGATGGCACCTTCTCCAGGAGTCCTCAGACGGCGGAGGGAGAGCAAGCTCTCTGGTGTCTTTTGTCAGACACTAACCCTGTCAGGGGCCCACCCCTGTGACCTCATTTAACTTGAGTTACTTCCTTACTCCACAGACTGTCACAATGGAGGTTAGGGCTGGAAGCACTGAGTTCTAAGGAGGAGACCCACTTCAGTCCATAACACATATTACACTTCATTAGGTACTTCAAAGTCTGAACCTTACAGTCTAGCACCTGAATGCATAAAGGCTCTACTTCTGCCCTCTGTTTTTTCTGCTGGTTCTCACAGACAATGCTTTGCCTTTTAGTACCTCTTGTGATTTAATTTTACACTGAGTTTCCCATTGTTGTTGGAACTTCATCTGTAAGAATTCTTGGAGCCTAGATTGAGTTTGAATTTTTCTACGGAAGATTGACATTTGCACCTCTCAGCCAACTAGGGGCCTAACAACAGGGGATCACTTTTTAAAAATAACATCAGCTTGCATTTTTCTTTTCAAAAAACTGTGAACCCATGTGATGTTCAGTTTGTGGTTAGAGATTTTCAGATGATTCTTTTTCACAACACTTAGCACCAAGGACAAGACATGCATGCAAGTTTTTCTTGCTGCCTTTTTTGTAGTAGGATTTTCTCTTTCATCTTATACTGAGGGTTGGGTCCCAGCTTTGTGGAAGGGTCTCATGTTTGATTCCCTGTTTTCTGTAGCTCCCAGCTTTGCCTTCAATCCCCCATTCCCCATATAGTTACTGAGTTAAGTTCTCCAGTGTTGGCAGAAAATCTTAGGGAAAAAGACAGATCTAGAGGGTACTTGTCTCCCAAGGTTTATGTCTATACTTTGTTTAGGGCTCTGTGGATTCTCTATGTTCTTTCCAGTTCAGAGAAACATTTAGAATATTGTTTCTTGAAAAATATATTTTAACTGACATTTTTACCATTTAATTAGGAAAGTGTGGTAAATTATTACACTAATGGCCCCCCGTGAATCATGCTTCCCTGTGTCGGTGCTCCTTGGCAATGTGATTTTGCTTCTCTAGCTCCTGCCATCAAAAAGTGAGGTCTGTTTCCCCACCCCTTGGACCTGGGCTCTGCTGTGACTTGCTTTGACAACAGAATGTGGTATAAGTGACTTAAGAGGCCTTCTGGCTTTTGCTTTCCTGGAACACTTCCAGCATCACATGATGTAGTCCTAGATGAAAGAGCACATGAGCAGAGAGGCTGAGCCATCGAAGCCATCTCAGCTGAGACCTCAGACAAGTGGGTGAGGATATATGAGAATGGCTGAACAGACCCCACCCATCCCACTAACTGAAAGCAGCCACATGAGTGAGCTCAGGAGAGATGAGCAAAATCTCTCAGCCAGTCCACAGAATTGTGAGAGATAATCAATGATTTTTGTTTTGAGTCACTATGATTTGGAGTGGTTTGATACACCAGTAGGAAACTGACACAAAGGGTCATTTTGGATATTTAATTTCCCATATTGCTGGAAAGGGCTGTTCCCAATGTGGAGGGTAGGAACCTAGAAGGAGTGAAGAGGGCATCCATGCCCAACATGGATGGATGCCCAAGGAGGGAGGCAGGGAGGGGTCAAAGTAAAACTGGTAACAGTTGGGGAATTGATCAAATCATGTTAAGAATATGATTCTTAACGGAAGTCAGTTTTCTCACTCTTGGAAAATGGAGTTAAAGAAAACTAAAATCCAAGGGCATTTGACTGGAATTGGAGGTAGCAATATAAATTCGTGGTTATATGTATATCATCTATCTAAATATATATCATATATGTAAATATATGTGTGAATACATAAATATATTACCTAATCCTGCCCATTAAGACACCCTAAGAGAAGTGGCACCCCAAGGGCAGCGAGCATACCAAGCATCCAGACCCTGACTTATAAAAACCGTTCTCCACTAAAATAAATCACTCTCTTTGGTGAAATGGCTAATTCAAGCACTGGCCAAGTAAAGTATCAGATGTGTTGGGAACATTTTTTGGTGTTAGAAAGTTGCAAAGTACTCAAAAAATGAGAGAGATGTCAAAAGGATGTAGAAGCTAGCTGAAAGGGCTCTGACCAGCCAAATATGGCATGATTTGATCATCAAAAAAAGCAGATCATAATGGATTATAACTCATTTAACAAAATAAGAGGAGTCCAAGCATCCCTACAGATATTTTAAAAACTTAATGAATAAAGTGAAAGTTTGGTGAGACAGAGTATAGTTACATGGTATGAAATTTATTCCCCACAAATTATTAATCACACACACGAAAATGGAGTGACTTTACAGTGGCGAAGCACAGCAGATGCCACCTGAACCAAGGGGCCTACTTGCATCACCAATAATGTGACGAACTGAAATCATGCATGACATACAGGGTGCAATCAGAAGAACACAGCTTTAGCACTGTGGTGTGCCTGCCAAAGATGCGTAGCTTGTACTTAACCATGAGGAGACAGACAAACCTGTATTAGTTGGCTATTGCTGTATAAAAAATCACCCCCAAGTTTTGAGGATTAAAACAGTATTTATTAGGGTAAAAGAAGTTAAATGTATAGAGACAAAAGGAGATTTGACTTTGGGTGGTAAACACACAATGTAATGTACAAATGATGTATTACAGCACTGTACACTTGAAACCTATATAATTTCATTAAGCAATGTCATCCCAATACATTTAATTGGAAAATTAAAAATAAACAGCACTTAAAATCTTTCATCGCTTCTGAGGGTCAGGAATTTGGGAGCAGCTTAGATGGGCAGCTCTGGCTTATGCTCTCCCCTGAGGTTGCAAGAAAACCCACTTCCAAAGCGCCTGATCCTCATGGCTGGCAAATTGATGTGGTTGCTCATGAAATACTTCAGCTCATCTCCATGTGGGCTTCTCCACAAGGCCATTTGAGTGTCTTCATGATGCAATGGCTGGCTTTCTGCAGATCAAGCAATGCAAGAGAGCAAGGCAGATTTATGACCTAGCCTCTAGACACATTCCATCACTTCTTCACTGCTCTACTGGTCACGTGGGTAACCTCTGATTCAGAGTGGGAGGGAGCACAAAAGGGTGTGAATACTAGGAGATGAGAATCTTTGTGGGGCATCTTGGAGTTTGGCTACCACAAACCCCAATTAAGGGACAGAACTGCTGACCTATAAACTTCAAAAGCATTAAAATCAACCAAGTTGAGCAAATGCTGAGGAGCTGATTCACATTAAAGGTGACCAAAGAAACATAACAAATAAGTACAACACATAATTTGGAACTGGATCCTTTTCTATGAAGTCCCCTATTAGATAATTGAGGAAACCCGAGTGAGGTTTGAGGCTCAAAGGTCAATGTTAATTTCCTAGTTTAGATGGTTGTATAAGGTTGTTTACCGGCACACCCCCTCATTTTATTGTGCTTCGCTTTATTATACTTCACTGATTCTTTTTTCTTTTTTCTTTTTTTACAAAGTGAAGGTGAGATCCTCCGCCAGCACAAAGATTAAGACTTGCTTTATCACAATACTCTCTGTATTGTGGTGGACTGGAACCGAACTCACAGTATCTCCAAGGTGTACATGTCTACTGGAATTTTCCTGTTTGGGGGAAAGACACAATAAAGAATTTGGGAGTGATGGAGTATCATGTTGCAACTTCCTCTCATCTTTTCTGAATACTAGAGATTGTTGAAAGAAAAACACTTAGCTTTAAACTCAAAGGAATAATTTAAGCTACTTAAAACACAGACACTTAGGGGGTTTTAGAATTCCTTAACCCAGATTATTTTTTTAAGTTATATTTTATTGATTATGCTATTATAGTTGTCCTGACTGTTCCCCCTTTGCTCCCCTCCATTGAGCACCCCCAACTCCCTCAGGCAATCCTGCCACCCTTGTTCATGTCCATGGTCATGTGTATAAGTTTTTTGGTTACTGCCTTTCCTATACTGTACTTGACATCCTCATGGCTATTCTGTAACTACCTATTTTTACTTCTTAATACTCTCACCTCTCACTCATTCCCTCCCCCCCACCATCTGTATCTTTAAACTTTGGCATTTTAATTATGATGTATCTTGGGGTGGGCCTTTTTTTGCCCATCTTGTTTGGGACTCTGTGTTTCCTAAACTTGCATTTCTATTTCCTTCACCAAATTACAGAAGTTTTCTTTCATCATTTTTCAAATAGATTTCCAATTTCTTGCTCTTTCTCTTCTCCTTCTGGCACCCCTATGAAATGAATGTTGGATTGCTTAAAGTTGTCCCAGAGGCTGCTTACACTATCCTAATTTTTTTTTTTTTGGATCCTCTTTTCTTCTTATTTGATTGGTTGTTTTTTGTTTCCTTAGGTTCCAAATCATTGATTTGACTCGTGGCTTCACCCTCTCTACCGTTGTTTCCCTGTAAATTGTTCTTTATTTCAATTAGTGTACCTTTGTTTCTGACCGTATTTTTTTTTATACTGTAAAGTCCTCACTAAGTTCCTTGAGCATCCTTATAATCAGTGTTTTGAACCCAGCATCTGATAAATTGCTTATCTCCATTTTGTTTAGCTCTTTTTCTGGAGTTTTGATCTGTTCTTTCATCTAGGCCATGTTTCTTTGTCTCCTCATTTTGGGAGCCTCCCTGTGTTTGTTTCTATGTATTAGGTAGAGCTGCTTTGTCTCTGTGTCTTGGTATCATGGTCTAATGTAGTAGGTGTCCTGTAGGGTCCAGTGGCACAGCCTCTGCTATTACCCAAGCTGGGTACTTCAGTTGCGTCCTTTGTGTGGGCTGGGTATACCCTCCTCTTGTAGTTGAGCCTTAGTTGCTGTTGGCAGGTCAATGGGTGGGATTTACCCAGGCCAGACTGCTGCAAGAATTGGCTGTGACCACTGACCACCAACTTCCACCCTCTGTGGAGGTTCAGCTGTGCAGGGGCAGGGTGGTGGTCTGTAACTGTCTATTTAGTGCGCTGGCCATGGGGTTTCCTGAGTGGTACAGGCCAAGATCAGCTCCCAACTCTGTTTTGTCTGGGTTAACCTTGCCTGAGTTGTAAAGCAATCTGAGATAGCTGGTACTTGTGCTTGGAGATTTCCAGGTAAAGCCAAATTGTGAATCTAGGCTGCTAGTTCCAGGCCTGGGGCTCATTGAGGCCAGCTGCTGCTTGTTTGAGAGGATTTAGGAAGTTGTGAAGCAGGAGCCAAGACCAGCCATTCATATGGAAAAGCAGCTAGGGTGGGCCCATAAATTGTGTGGGGCGTAGTCTCTGGGGATCTCCAAGATAAATCAAACTGTTAGCCAGGTTGATGGAATCTTAGATACGGCACTAGCGTGCAGGCTCAGTCTGGATGGATCTGGTTTCTTTAATTCTGTAGTTGTTGGACTTCCATTCAGCTCAATTGCTGTTGGTTCTGAGCAACAGTTTTTATATTTTAGTTGTAATTTTGTTGTGGTTGTGTGAAGAGGCAAGCCAGGTCTGCCTATGCTGCTATCTAGACTAGAAGTCCCTTAATGAGCCTTCTTTATAAAAGTCACTGCACTTTAAACTTGAGAAACACAGAAAAAGCCAAAGATAATACCTATAGCATTTTGGCACTTTTTTCATGTATATTCACACACACTTTTTAAAAAACAAATTATAAAGATGATACTATATTATTTATATTTTTATCATAAACCTTTCCTCAGATAAATAATGTTCTTCTACAATTTAAAAAGAGATTACTTACCTGCTTTCATACATCAAGTCAGCAAAAAGGTTGAGGTCCAGGACAAGTTTTGCTTGTCTTCAAAGCCAGAACCTTTTTTCCTGTACCAACCCCATTCCCTACTCAAACAGGAAAAAAAAAACAAAAACCAAAAACCAAAACCAAAAAAACTCAGCACAGATGTTTTTAAACCCACCAAAATGTATCCACAATAGCAATGATGCTTGCCAGCTATGCATCTCTTCATAGTTCCCTGCACTCATTCACATCCCCAGTCCTAGGATCATCCAAAAGGTGTCTTATGTTTTAGTGTTCCACTTTCATCCTTCGGTTACTTACATAGCAAATAGCTGTGACAGCCTTTATTTCATAATATTCTCTTCAGGAGACGCATTTAAAATAGTGCTTCATGGTGTACCCTGGACTCCTTTTTAAGTGATAATGAGATATGTCAGTGTACGAGTCAATCGACCCAATCCAACCCAGTGGATATCTGAATATCCACTGTGCACAAGATTCTACATTAAAAAGTCTTGGGAGTGTAAAGACGTGTATGCTAAATCCTTGCCAGGAAGGAACCTGAAGTTCAACTAGCGAGAGAAGATGAATATCAATACAACTATATTTAGTAGCCCCAGGTGGTCTGTGCTCTGTGGTAGGAGTCAGAGAAGTACGACAGGCTTTTATTATCAGAAAGACTTTGTCAAGAAGGAGCAACTTGAGCTCAGCAGCCAAAGGTGCAGGGGCTGTGCATGGAACAAGTGTTTCTGGCAAGAGAAATAGTATTAATAAAGATGCAGGCACAGGGATGTCTTAGACATGTGTGGTGGATGGTGGAGAGAGGAGTGTGGTTAGGTAACAAAGAGAAAAATGGGTAAGAAGTTAGGTGAGAGAATGATGGTAGAGAGACTTGAATGCCATATCCAGAATAAATTTTAATAAATGAGAAGCAACTGGGTCAAATGAGAGCCAGGCCCTATGTGGGAAATGAGGGAAATGAGAAGTTTCCCAAAGCCAATTGGTAGAGAAATGAAGGGGAAGAGGAGTTAGTGGCCCAGTTGAAGCTGTTAACATCACTGAGGAAGCTGTGTACTCTTGAAAGCTGAAGAGACAGAGAATAACGAGTGAAACAAACTCTCCAGTGAGGTGAAGCGACATATTGGGTTGGCCAAAAAGTTAATTTTTTTCTTTTTTTCAGTGAGATGGCTCTGGTAGTGCTTAGCTGTCTTGAACTTCATTCGTAACAATTTTGTTAGATTGTATGTGACAGCTGGCATATCAGCATGCATTAAAAAAAGACATCGAAATTGGTGAATTTTTGTGTAGCCATTTTAATATTGAAGATGGAAGAAAATATGCAACATTTTCGGCATATTATGCTTTATTATTTCAAGAAAGGGAAAAATGCAACTGAAATGCAAAAAAAAAAAAAAAAGATTTGTGCAGTGTATGGAGTTGGTGTTGTCGACTGACCAAACATGTCAAAAGTGGTTTTGAAATTTCGTGCTGGAGATTTCTTGCTGGATGATGCTCCACAGTTGGGTAGACCAGTTGAAGTTGATAGCGATCAAATCAAGACATTAATTGACAACAATCAACATTATAACAAGTGGGAGACAGCCAACATACTCAAAATATCCAAATCAATAAAAGTATTGGTGAAAATGAAAAATATATCTTTTATTATATGGAAAAAACCATACAAACTTTTTGGCTAACCCCATAGAATCCAAAACACATCTTGATGGAGAAGTTGAGGGAGAGGATGTCTTTGAGAGAGAGGGAAATCACATACTCCAATACAAGAGGGACAGAGGCTGGCCTAAGTAAAAGATGGAATTTGAAGCAGAGGGAGGTATCAAAGATGTGTTGTTCCAGGCTAGACCAAGGTTCACTGGGTTTAAGGCAGCAGGTAAGGAGAGGTCTGGTTTGGAGAGTGATGGTAATTATTTAAAATGAGGTTGAAAGGTGAAGGGATTAAGAAGTACTGCTTGGTAGTTTCAAAATAGGCACAGGGATATAAGATAAAGCACAGGAAGTCCTGTCGACAATATTGTGGTGACCGTCTATGGTGCCAGGTGGGCACCTAATTGTCAGACGGGATGCTTTGTAAAATGTAAGTGTCTATCTGCCCTGGCTGTTGTGGCTCAGTGGATTGAGCGTGAGCCAGCGAAGCTCTGAGCCACTGGTTTGATTCCTTGTTGGGGAACACACCTGGGTTACGGGCCAGGTCGCCAGTAGGGAGTGCATGGCAGGCAACTATACAATGATGTTTCTCTCCCTCTCTTTCTCCTTCCCCTCCCCTCTCTAAAAATAAATGTAAATATTTTAAAAAGAAGAATATATAAATGTCTATCTGTTGCGGTGTACATCTGAAACAATACAAAATAGTGTTGAATGCAAACTGTAATAAAAAATAAAATAAAATAAAATAAAAGTTGATGGCTCAAGGGAGAAATGAAGGAGAAGAAAGCCAGATGAGAGACCACAAACCTACACAGGCAATCCATGCCCAGAACCCCATGATTAGTAACATTTTCCTATAAGTGTGAGTTGGGGCTCTCCCTGGGGTGGATAAATTGTTCCAGCCCTTGGTTTTTCCTTGTTCCATGGACTTGATGTTCTCTGGGGCTAGGATTACCCAGGTTCTCCGGCAGTAGTGTTCAAAAGAATTTTCTGTGATGATATAAATGTTCTATATTTGCACTTCCCAATATGGTAGCCACTGGCTACATGGTGACCTGAGCACATGAAATGTGGCTAATGTGGCTGAGGCACTAAATATTCAAAATTTATTTATTAATTAAATTTAATAGCCACACACGATTAATGGTCACCTCACTGGACAGAACAGCTGTTGCATGGCCCCTTTCTCCTTAGTGATGAAGGAGAGGCCTTCCACAGGAGTGGAGGAATGCATGGGGTCAGACAGAAGATTTTGCTATTTGTTGAGAGGTACTAGTTCTCTCAGCAACAACTCTGGTTGATCCTCCCAAGAGCAATCTTGTAGTTTCAGAAATTTCACATTCTCTTCTGTTTTGCTCATGACAACACACTTACAAAGATCAATTATTTGGGAGAATAATTCTTTTCATGATTAGATTCTGAGTGTTTTCTCACCTTAATGACAGTCCTGTCCTCTAATCCATATACCTGAGAAGCCACATTAACTACCCCAAGTCTTCGTGATGAGGAAATGTGGAAACACAGGAGATTATTTACTCAGGCTAAGGTAGCTTTTGTGTTTCTTTTGTGGTCATAGGGAGAAAGTCTGGAGTTCTAGAAATAGTTCTGGCTTAGTATCAGAGACCTTGATGCAAATTTTGGTCCTCAGGAAAGTCATGCAACCATTTTAACTTCATACCTATGAAATGGAAAGAATAATACCTATTAGATCTGTCTGGAAAAAGCCCAGCCATTGTTAATATAATAGGAATGATTTATGCGACATCAATGTAACCCAGCAGCCAAAGAGAGTGGACTGGAATGTGCATGTGTGAACACTGCTGACTTCACTGTACTAGTCAGTGGGGCAGCAGATGCTGTTGAGTGGGCACATGTACTCTGTGGCCATTGTATTCAAAATGACTGAGCAAGCACAGCAACAAATCTGCATCCAATTTTGTGTTAAGCTTGAACATCCTCTGCAGAAACTATTCAGATGATTCAGAAGGCTGCAGTTATAGGCAACTCGTGATTGGCAGCTTCATCATGACAACACGCCCACTCATGTATCACATCTTATGTAGAGTTTTTGGGTGAAACATCAAATCACCCAGGTGACTCAGCCTCCCTACAGCCAGATTTGGCACCCTGTAACTTCAGGCTTTTGCCAACACTAAAATCACCTTTGAAAAGGAAGAGATTTCAGACTGTCGATGAGATTCAGGAAAATACATTGAGGCAGCTGATGGCAATTGGGAGAACTGTGTGAGGTCCCAAGGTGCCTACTTTGAAGGGGACTGAGGCATCATTGTCCTATGTATAATGTTTCTTGTAATATTGTATCTTCTTCAATAAATGTCTATTTTTCATAGTACATGGCTAGATACCTCTGGACAGACCTCACACTTAAATGGGCTGTCACTGGTGTTAAATATAATTAGTAACTTATTTATATTTATTGCATACTGATTGTCAGCTAATGTGCTAGGTATTAGGAATAAAATGGTAGGCAAAAGCAGATATGCTTCTTGTTCTACTAGCTTATGTTCTGATGTGGGAAGATAGACATTAATCAAATAATCATATATATACACACACACACACACATATATACCATATACACATATACTATACTATAGAATTATATACTATATCTTTATGTTATATAAACTTTCAGACTTTGATAGTCCAGGAAGAGAGAGTACAGATGATTTCTTAAATGTTTGCAGATTTTTTAATGCTCTCCCTCTAAAAGGTAGAATCTAATTCTCCTCACATCCAACAAAGAGAATATGGTAGAAGTGATGCTATGTGGCTTCTGAGGCTAGTTCAGAAAAAGAGTAAGACTTTTTCTCCCTCTCCCACTCCTTCTCTCTCTCTTAATGCTTGGCTTTGAATCCAAGTTGCCATGTTGTGAAGAAGTCCAAGCTTGAGAAATATGAAGAGGTCCACGTACAAAAGAAACGGAGCCCTGTTTCCACAACCAGCACCACTTGCCAGCCCTGTGAGTGAGCAGTCTTGGAGTGGGAAGTCCAGTCCTGTCCTGCATTCCTGGCTGACATCTGACTACAGTCTTATGAGAGACTAACCACAGGCCAGAACCACCTAGCCACGTCATTCCCAAATACTTGACCCCCAGAAGTCACAACAGATGATAAATGATTATTACTGTTTTGGGGATATTTGTTATCCAGCATTAGAGAACTAATACAATAGAAAATCATGTGATAAAATCTGAAGATATGGGAACAAAAACCTCACTTGAAATAACATTTGAGCTAATAACAGGAGGAAAGGAATGAATTAGACAAAAAGGAGAGAAAGGTATTCCAAGGAGCTATGCACACACAAACAAGGGCCTTGTGGACAGATGATACATCTGAGGAACTAAAATTATCCAGTGGGCTCCAGGAACACCTAGTTTAAAAGGGAGAGATGTGAGATGCCTGAAAAGGTTGGGAGGGGTTGGCTCACGCAGGATTGTAGATTGACTTTTGCTTTCTAGAACGTCAGGAAGGGCATTCGGCAGGTAGAGAATGTATCAAGCCTGGCATCTAGGTTTCTGGTGGTCTCCCCAGACATGGGAAACGTGATGAGGACCATATTCATGGTGGAAGATCAGAGTTTGGGACAGGTTTTTTGACATAATTTTTGAGATACCACGGTGATACTCTCAAGCAGAAAATTAGAAAGATACGTGTGGACTTCCAAGGAGAGGAATGGATTGCATGTACACGTTTGAAAAGACAACAAAAACAAAGAGTAATTAAAATCAATGGAGTGAATTTCAGCTGCAGACTAGACAGCAGGTGAGAATAGAAGGAAACCTAGGATCCAGAACTGGTAAGATTTAACAGATAGCTAGAGGAGAATGGGTCAGCAAAGGAAAATGAGACAGAGCAGGCAGATAAATAGGAGGAAAAGGAAAAAGTTGTGCCAGGGAGAGAGGGAGATGGTTTCAGGGAGGGGATGGTCAACGATGTCGAATGATCCAAGACAGGGTGAATGAAAGGCCCATTGAGCTAGCTGCACTGAGTAATGAAGGCTAGAGAGACACCTATTTTGATAAAATAAGTGATGGAGACAGAAGTCCAGTTGGACAGGGCTGAGGAATAGTGGGAGGTAAAGAAATGGAGGTAATCAGACAATTCTTTTCCGAAGTTCAGCTGCGAAAGGGAGGAGAGAGGACAGTAGCTGAGGATGATGTTAGAGCAACAGGTTATGTCTGTCTGTCTGTCTGTATGTATGTATGTATTGATGGGCGAGAGACTTCTGTATGTTTAAATGCTGATGGAAAGGGTCCAGTACAGAGTGATGTCAAAGATCTAGAAGAGAGGGAATGATGCGTACTAAAATGATTGTGAATATGAGAGAGAAGATAGGATTTAGAAGCAGTCAAGTCCTGGGCAGATAAGAGACATTTGAATATTGGCAGCTGTCTTCAACATTAATTTTTAATGTTTAAAAATTGTGTAATATAACATATGCAGAAAAAAGTGCTTAAAACAAATAGGTAGCCTAACGAATCATTACAGTGAAACCAGGCAAAAATATAACATTGCCAGCACTGCAGAAGCTCCCTCTCGAGTTTCCCTTCCTTGACACATGCCCTATCCCTACTGATAACCACTGTCCCTGACTTGTTGTAATGACTTCATGCTCTTCTATTTTTTCCTTCATTCTAGTTTTGCCACCTGAATATATATCCTTAAGCAATGCTGTTAAATTTTGCTTGCTTTTAAACTTCATATAAACACAACTATACTACATGGACTCTTTTATTTCATGCTTTTTCACATGAAAAGCATGTGAAAAATATTATAATATAATATTATATTATATTTTTCAGATTTTAATACTATATTTTTCAGATTCATCCATGAATGAAGCTATGAAGCTATACCTCATTCATTTTCAGTACTGTGTAGTGTTCCACTGTGTGATTACATTACAATTCACTTATCCCCTTTACTATTAGTGGACATTTGGTCAGCTTCTCATTTGGGGTTATTACAAAAATGACCCAGATAACATTCTTGTATATGTGTCCAGGTGCACAGACAGGTACCTGAGTTTCTCTTGTCTGTATTTCTAAGAGCAACTTCTGGGTCATAGAGTAGCATATCTTCAACTTCACTAGCCAATACCAAACTTTTCCAAAGTGGTTATACCGATTTACACTCCTTTAAAATAAGGTGCTCAACTTTATTAGGAATGAGACAAATTGCATCATTATTACAGAGACATCTTTACTTGTCTTACAAAGTATTATCTTCCTGTGCCAGGTGCTTCCTTAGGGTAAGTTCTAATCCAGTGATTTTTCAAGCTTTTTCATTTCATGGCACACACAAACTAACTGCTAAAATTCTGCAGCACACCAAAAAATATATTTTCTGCTGATCTGACAAAAAATAGGTATAATTTTGATTCATTCACACCAAACGCCTCATGTTCGCTATTGTCATTTTTTAAAAAAAATCGACAGTCTAAGGGAAAAGAGGTCAGTGCCCCTGACTATTTACTGCATGTTTTAAAAATTCTTGTGGCACACTGGTTGAAAATTGCTGTTCTAACCTACTGGCTCTCCTTTGTAGTTTAAAGCCCACTCAAGAGTTTCCATCTCAGCATGATTTGAGACCATTAAGTGAGTTACTGTTTCTCTAATGTGTAACAAGTTAGTTTCTTCCTTATTAATACTTGGTAACAAACTGTCTTGTATCATTATGATACAAATAATTGTTATATCTCAGGATTGGCCACTCCGGCAGATGGCTGATCTTTAGTATACTATTCTGTATAGTACTTACTGTCTTTAGGCAATTGAATGGACAGTGAAGGGCCTGAAATCTGGAGCTGGACTGCCTCAGTTTGAATCCTCACTCACAAGAGTTATTTCCATTTATGTGTAGTTACTGGGCAGTGTACATGTAGCTGAATGAGACCCAGTCCACTTTCTAGAGGCTTAGATATGGAGGTATCACCCAGTACACTGGTAATTAACTGAATACAAGTAATATGTTTGGCACAAAGAGCTTCAAGGGTCTTAGGGAGGAAATATCTAATAGAGCAGTCTTCCTGGAAGAAAAAATATGCATGCAGATGGGAGAAATTGGAGTAAATACTGGTCAGGAAGTCACAGTACATCACAAAGAGCTTTGAATCCCAGGCCAAAGAATTTTTTTTTCATTTCAGTAAGGAATGGGAGACCTTGTATTGCCAGGTGGCTGTGAGATAGGAGCTAGACTCCGAAAGGCACCCAGGTGCACTGGGCCAACAAACAGTGGTTTAGAAACCATATTGTTTGGCTGCCATTACCATCAGATTCTATCAGGTACTTTTATAAGACGAGAATACTTTGAGAGATACGTCTAGTACAGTTTTAATGTCCAATTATTTATGTTTTTACACATTTCCAAAAACCAGTGCCTAGGTGTCTGGGGTCATGATTGTGAACCTCATTGTATTACCTTACTGCAGACAAACTAGAAATGAAATACATTAGTACCTTACCATGGTGGTGGATACTTACCAGGTGAGGAAAATTGTATAGAACTAAATACAGGTACATGCAAATGAGTACAAGTAGGACTTGGGAAATTTAAGTTTGGTGGATTGTATCAGTGCCAATATCCTGATTGTGATTTTGGAAGACATTACCACTGGGGAGAACTGGGCACAGTGAAAAATTTCTGTGTTATTTATTATTTTTTTTTTTTACAATTGCATGTGAATTAACTCTCAACAAAAATGTCAATAATAGTATGCTCTAGTAAGTGAGTCATATTCCCCTTCTTCCAGTTGTCTATATTTAGGGGATTCCTGGGGCACATAAATTAGGCATCGTTATTTACATATCCCGAGGCCCCAAATAGGAAGAAAGAGCAAAGTGCCTAGAAAGGATGAGGTCAACAGTACAGGTACTGTTTTGCTATTTTGATCTAAATAAAACTGAAAATTACAATTACCCCAAATTTTTGACAGTTCTGACAGTGAGTCAACTTCACCCAGCTGTTTTCTGATTTTCCCACTGGGTCTGCTAAGTAACTTTTGGGTCACTACCTCCAAAGGTATGATTAACGTAATTCTCTTACTATGGAAATTAAGTGCCCCCACCACCACCCCCACACAAAGGTGTGATGTGACATATATAGCATTTTATAATTTAGGGAGCTTTTACTTGACCCATTACTTTGGAAAAGTACATACAACCCACAGCGAGGAGTGAACTTAATTTCTTGAATGACTTAAAGAAGACCATGCTAACAAGGTAGGGTTATTTCGAACTTTATCATTATTTCTCTTCTGTGCTAAACGTTTTCTTCCCAACAGTAGGGCCTACTTAGACTTGAAAGAGGACCCTGAACTTTTATAAAGTGAAAGAAAACAGGGGAAGAAATGGCAGGCTGGGAATCCGGCCGTGGGAAGGCGTCCACCACGCTAGAGGACAACCACCTGAATTTCCAGAAAAGGAACTTCACTTCCCCTGACTTGCAGATTTTCGTGAGTTCAGAAGCTCTCTTTGTGGCCGCCTAAAGTTCCCGGTTGCGGAGGAGGGAAATTGAGGCAGGGCTGACGCGGCGCACGCAGCCCCAGCCTCGGCGCCGCCCCAAAGAGAGAACCCAGGCTTCCAAGGTTCTTCCGCGCGGACGCAGACTCCTCCAGGCCTCCATCCTCCAATCCACCCCGCCCAGCTCGGGACAAAGCCCGGAGCCCCCGCCTGGAGGAGGCAGGGCAGCTCCCGCGCGCGCCCTACTCCTCCGTGGGCGCGAGACTCCGCCCCGCCACCGCTCTGTGGGGGGAGCCCGCGCCCCAACAGCCTGGCAGTCCAGCCAGGCCCGCCCCGAATCCCCATGACGTCACCGGCGGCGGCAGGCCACGCCCCCGGCCCCGGGCGGCCGGCCGCATGACGTCACCAAGGCCCCACCCCTCCGGAGCGAGTTCGGTCCTGGCGTTCATTTCATTCCTGTCCTCATTCCGAACATTCTTAGCATCGCTCGCGCCGCGCCTCGCCGCCCGAGCCGAGCCGAGCCTCTGCAGCCGCCGCCGCGGCCCCGCCGCCCGCCGCGGGCGCCCACCAAGCACTTTGCAGACTCGCTTCCACCTTGTGGGTCAGTCCGCGCGGCGGGGCCCGGGCCCGGGGCGGCCGAGTCCGGGGACAGGCCATGCAGTGAAGCCCCCCCACCCCGTCCACCTTTGCCCGGACCCGCGGGCAGTAGCCCAGTGTGCCCAGCCGGCCCCGGGGCAGGAGCGGTGCTAAGTAGGGGTGGGGTATCCCAGCTCGGGGACCGGGAGTCGGGGAGGGAGCCGGGCACCCAGCTGAGGGCGGGGGAAGCGGCACCGAAGTTTGCCTTGGACTCACCGGGCGCTGCGGCGGCTCCCTTCGCGAGGTAAGTTGGCGCGCGGGGCTGTTGCTGGGTGCGAGGGGCGCACGGGGCGCCGCGGGGTAGGGGGCCAGTGGCGCGTTCCGCTCTGGCCGCTCTTTCATTCCGGGCTCTGCTTTGTGTGCGGCGGGCGGGCGAACCGGCACGCGGAGGTCCGGGGCCGGGCCCCGGCCCCCGTGCCTCCCTTCCCGCGCCCCCTTCAAGGTGAGCGGCCCAGCGCCGCCGCGTGAGTTGCCGGGACGCCAAGTTGGGCTCCGCGCTGCGGAGCCCGCGCGGCAACAGGCGGCCCCCGATGGCGGCCCTGGAGGCGCCGGGCCGGCCGCGCCGCGCCCCCCGCGCCCCCCTCTCCCGCCCGCACGCGCACACACACACGCACATACCCTCACATCGTCCGGCCGTTTTCACGTTTTCTCGGAGAAGTCAGAAGTTCGAGCAAGCGCGGGCGGGGAGATCCGCCTGGGAGTCCGAAGCCGGCTCGACCCCCCCCCCGCCCCAGAGCCTCCCGGGCCGCCCCAGTCGTCTGGGCCCCCCCGAGGCCCGCCCAGGGTCTTCGCCGACTTGTGCCGCTCGTGGGGGTTTCGCTCCTTTTCAAAGATGAAAGAAGGCACGGTCGTCTTTGCCGCTTCTCCAGGACTGTTGCTGCCGCCGCCGCTGCTTCATTGCACATTCAAGTGGAAAATTTTCAGGAGTCAGCAGAAACATTGTGTCCAAAAAAGACTGAGTCGCAGTTACCACCAAACCCTGGAGGAGACTTTCCCTGGAAAACTTCCCTTCGGTAGGAAATACTGGGAGATTTGTTTGTTTATTGGAAGAGAAATGATCCCCAGGAGGAGAGAAAAATCAGGGTGCACTTCTAGTCTTTGTTCGTAGTAGCAACACTTGTTTTCAAAAGTCCAGAGGCCCGCTTTAAAGAAAGTTCAACTTCTGTGAGTTTCCTTTTTAAAAAAATGTGTATTTTTTTTAACTGAGGTAACATTTTAAATGAGTCGAAAACAATGGAGGGCTCACAGCTCCCTATTCTCCTCCCACGAAAGAAAAAAAATCCAGATCATAATTTCCCTTGCTTTTTAATTATTTTTAAAGATTTATTTAAAGTCGAATGGTGTCACTGGACAAAAATATTTGTGAAACAATGAAATACCAGCCACCAGCATTTCTCAGAAGGCTTGTTAACTTCTCAGAAGCAAGTGGCTGCCTGTGATTTGCAGAAATGAAAATTGACCTCAGTAAGCCCTGGAAACTTAGAGACAGATGATGTTGCAGGAGCGGGTAATGTAAAAAAGCCGTCTTTTAAAAACAGTGCCTTGGAGGAAACCCAGGTCTTGGGACAGAAAGGTCTGCAAAACCTATCAGATTTCAAAATAGTGTAAAAATAAAAATAAAATGCTACAGATACTGCAACGGAGGATTGAACACCATCCGTTCAGGACAACCACATGTTCCTTTCTCCCCCCTTTCAGTATGATTGTTTCTGGAAGTTTAGGTGGTCTGATCATTTGTGGTGTGCCAGGTTCCTGCAGGTGGTTACCTGAGTAGATAGATCCCTTCAGGAAAACGCGATCTCCCTGCATTGTGAATGCAACCAGTGGGCTCCTTGTCTGCAGTCTGCCATGGATCTTGCTTGTTTCTTATTCATGGGGGGGATTCTCTGCTAGAGGACTCTGGAGGCAGGGGTTGGGGCACAGACCTCAGGCGGTGCCCAGTGCTTCATCCTTTCACAGTTGGGTTTGTGCCCTTCCGTAAATAGGATCTTTGGGCCCAATCACATCTGAATGCTTATACGGGCCAGACCGAGATCCAACTTTGGTAAGAATCTTTTTTTCTGTAGAAGGAAATAGTAGAACTAATTACAGAGTGACTCAGGAAAGACAAATGGATTAGTTGAACCTTTGTCAACAGTGAGGTTTTGAATTGTTGATAATATTTTCGGGGAAAGGCTTATTTTTCTAATCTCAGTATTTCCATAAATGGTCACAGATATTTTTGTTTAGCATTTCTTTGTATGTGCAACTCTGTGTTGAACTCTCAGGTTTCAGGTTTTAAATGGAGTTTACAATTCTTTTATTTGTTGTTGGTATAAAAAAAAATGAACTGATAAGCAGTATCCGTTACTGGTTCTTGCTGATGGTATAAAAGTGCCAATGTAGACCATTTTATTTCTACTGAAATGGTAAGTATTATTTGATCCACAGTTTTAGGAGACTATTAGAATACCCTTTCTCTTTCTTTCTTTCCTTTTTTTTTTTTTTTTTACAACTTTGAAACAAAACCAGTGTGACACTGCGCTGACAGTGAGAGTAAAAATATATTATAGGAAAGAATCTTTGTTTAGAGTCCTCTGTGTGATCTTTTGTAAGGTGACAGAATTCCATCCAGAGAATATCCTTGACAGATTATTAGAGATTTTTTTCTTTTCCCAAAACATAAACCAGGACTCACCATGACATAGATTTAGTGAAATTTAATTTAAGGGGGGGGGGGGGCAACCTAACTTGGACTGAGCCAGACTGAAATGAATTTCTCACCGAGAGGCGCTTCCTTGCATTGTGGTACAGTGTGCGCCTGTGCTGCAGCAGCAAACTAATTACACAGAAGGGAGAGTTGGGGTGGGGGTGCAGCCCGGGGGGAGGTTAGCTTTCTCCTCCCTTCCGTCTCCTCTGCCCATCTTTTGCTTTATACAGCAAGAATTCTATATTTATACACTTATTTTGGGGATTGGCACCCCCCTTTATTTAGAAAAAGGACAAGCTGGTCATAAGGAAAACCAGTTTTCTGTTTTGGGGTTTTTTTTTGTTTGTTTTGTTTTTTGTTTTTGCTGCTTGAGCTTCAGTCATTTATAAACAATTTTGAATTCTGCTGGCCCTGACAATACGGAACAGCAAGTATAAAAGGGCATTTCTCAATGGGGAAATTTGGGAAGGATATACTTGTGGTTGTCTATCATCTGTGTCTCGATCATATTTGTTGTTACATTTTCAGCAGAAAAGTATGTAACAGGGACTGTTAGAGAAAGTAGATCCCAAACATTACAGAGGCTGTTGAAATGAGCTGTGCCATTAACAATACTTTAAGGTTTCTTGCTTCAGAAATGGACTGATTATCTCATACGCAGTGATTGTACAAGAGCCTGCGCATCTGTGGGATTAGTCTTTGCTCTAATCTCACATGTTATTATGTGTTAATTGTGAGCATGATTATATTGCCTGCAAATGAAAACTGTTGTGTTTTATCACTCAGAAGGTTGGTGCAAATAACTGCATTGCATGCATGATCTAATGTACGCACGATGACCATGTTCACATGCAAATAGTACATAAGACTTTCAAGCTTATATTTTAGGCACCTAGTCTTGTTCCCAATAGATTGCAAAAGGAGAAGAAAATATTGCTGGGTGAAAGCTGTGCTTCAAGGTTGGATCTATTTAGTGATAAAACTTTTGGGGCCTGTTTTCTCCAAAGACTGAAGAATGCTGTCCAGCTTTCTCTGTAGAACTGCAAGGAAATCAGAGCCCACCTTGCTGTTGATAAATGCAGGCATTACAGCTTCCCTTTTAGAGTTCAGTGACTGGAACAGCAGAGTGCTCATGTCCTACTTCTGAACTTGGTAAGAAGAATATATTTTAAGCTTTTTGCCCTTTAACAAACTTAGGCTTTGCCGCTGGGCTCTCAGGGACTGACTGATGGCTGGAATAATCTTCTATAGCTGCATGGTGCTTTTTAAAAATTTTATCTGTAGAAGACACAGATTACCCTGTGGCATTTAAATTAGATCCCAGTCATGTTGGAACAATATCAGTGATGTATTTTATTCTTTCATATTCACAAAGGTGATACCATCAAATAGTTCAGGTTCATGCTAAGCACTTAATGTTTCAGGGTTAGGCTTTTTGACAAATACCAAGTTAGGCCCCCTTGTCCTTTGCAATTAGTGGACACATCTGAAATCAGGGAGGGTAGGGGCCTTCTCTATTCTGGGGTAGTTTTTGGAAAGCTAGAATGTTTCTATCTAAATATCTGGAGTGTTTTGTGTGGGTTTTTATGTTCTATTTCAAAGCTGTTAAGTATTGAGAGTCCTTAATGTGTAACATACTCATCACAAGCTTCCTTGACCTTGTCCTATATTTACACTCACAGTTGAAATTCCTCCATTTCTTCAGATTCGTTTGGGCTGTGTAGTGGTGCAGAATAAGAGAATTTTAAAATATGTATTTTTATTTTAGTTAAAGCGAACGGGATGCCCCTGAAGAGTGGGTTTTTGGGATGGTGGTCCTTACAGGGTAGCTCACTCTTAGCTCTTAAATTCTTTTGTTCACTGACTTTTTGCATGGTTGGGAGGATTCTTAAAAAATAGTTTCCATCGTCTGGGAGTCTTTGGCTAACTGTGAAACCACTGGTCTCTCTTCTGATTGGATTTTGGTGGGGGAGGTTGGTTCCAAGAGGCTGTCTTTTCTACTTTTGTGGCAGGCCAAGGGAAGGCTCCATGCTGGCTGTATTGTGAGCCCCTCTCTCCTCCCGCCCCAGCTTTTTAAATCAGTATTTACTATCCTGATGCAATGGTTTCTGCCTTTTTCCACATTAGTTTAAAAACTAATTAATTAAAGCTCTGCCCTAGGATTTCATTAGCAGTTTTAGTTGAAGGGACAGACAGAGCCCAGCATTGGAAAATGGGTTTCCAAGGAAAAGCCAGCTTATTGATGAACAAGTTAAGTCGCCGTCATCTCCAGCGGGAAATTCCGGTTGCTTTTAGGCCGGGACAGGTTTGGATGTATGTGAAAAGTGACTGGAACACTATTGATGGGAATATACAACAATGACGAGTGCTGTTGTTTTTACTGATATATAAACTGAAAAACTGCTGCTAATGGTGGGAAATGTTAATTATGTGAGAACATATTGAACTTATATTCTCTGGCATGAACTTTTAAAAAAATGCATGAACTGCGCTGCATTTTTATAGGCACAGCTTTCTAATTATCATAATTCAGTTCAGCTCTGCTCTTGGATGGAGTTCAAGTGCAATCTCAATTTAACTTGAAAGGGTTTTTTTTTTTTTTACTGAGAATGTTTAAGAAAATTTGAAAAGTTCATCTAAGAATGTTGTCTGCTGAGGTGTGGGTAATTTGGGGGGATGAAATAAGTGCCTTTATGTAATAGTTAATTAGATCTGAATATTAGGAGATTGTCTTTTATTTACTTTTTTTTTTTTTTGCTTTGCACCTATCCAGACCTGCATCTTGTGCATTTTTGCATAACCAGATGTTGTATGTTCTGAGTTCTTTGAAAACCAGTGTTTTCCCCCAATAGATAGTAAACTAAATAATGAATATTTTATTACTATCAATGCTATCATCTCTGCGAAGGCAGGAACCTTTTTAGAGAGAGCAGAAAGTAGAAAGAAATGCAGAAATCTTACGAATTCATTTGACACAAGTCCCCATTAATCTTTTATATCAACCAAGCCTTTGGAAAGTGATCTCCTTATCTGGTCGTCTCTACACTTTGACTTGATGGCATTTCGTCAACGGAGTCATCTTTGACAGCATTCATTCCAGTGTCCAGTGTCCTTTAAATTTCCTGTGACCTTATTGTCTTTTCAAGGAAAAAAGTTAATAAGCCCAGGCACCAACTCCTCCGTGGAATCAGTTTTAATTGGAAGAAAGAACAACTTCAGCTGGACCTTCCGACTCTTGTCTAGTCTCACTTCTACTGCTAGAATGCAAAGGGAGCCCGCGGAAACCAAATGACTTCATTTGCTCTGGCACTTCAGAGCCGAATTCGCTTCCATGGTGGTGAAATAAAAGGAGCCAAGTGTTTTAAATAGCCACTCCCCAAGGCCCGCCCGCCCGAGTGTTTTGAGAAAAGAGCATTGTCTGCTCGAGGCCCTCGCTGGGAGCCTGCCTGGCTCGCCCTCCCCCACCCGGCAGCTCCGGTTCTGAAGTTGACATCTGGTTTTCTCTCCGTTCACCTGATGTATACCCATTCACATGCACCCATGAGGTGTGCACACACATGTCTGCAGGTAACACCTATTTTTGACATTGAATGTGTGTTTCAAGTCCCTGTTGAGGTGGGGGTCCACAAAGCTAACAGCACAAAATAAAATGTAAACACTAGCCGCCCCGCATGCCACTGCTGCTGGGTTTCTGTCCGATGGTGCTTGCTGGGTAGGCGTGTCTATTGTTGTGGCAGCAACAGGCGGCAGAAGTTGGGGCACCATATGGCGGATGTGGGCCTCAGATAAGCTGTCTGGTAATTTAGCTTATCAATAGCATTTTGATATGCTTCATTTTCAGATCACCCATCACCGTGGTTGGGGGTGTCATGGGGGCTAGCTGATTCCAAAACCATTGAAACCATTGTGAGCGATGCTTCCTTTGGTGGAATCTCTTTCTCAACCCTTTCTCCCTCTCTGCCTTTTCATCTGAAAGCCTTTGGGGGACAATGGTGGTTAGAGTTGGAAAGAGCCCCATCAGCTGAGGGAACTTTCAGTCCCCAGCCCTCAGCCCTGCCTTGAAATCTGGGACACTTAGAAGACCTCATCAGGTATTTTCATTGAGAGGAAAACAGAAAACAAACTACTTAATAGCATTTCATATGGGTAGAGCCAAGAAAATCCCATAATTCAAAACCTGCTTTTGTTTTAAATACTGGAGAGATAAGGCTGATAGTGTTCTTATTTTGAGAGAAAAAGGTTTCTAGTTTTCTTGTGCATTAAAAATAGACCCCTAATTTTCTTTCACCTTTACATTTTACCATAATCAGAAAATATAAAATGCAAAGATGATTAGCATCTGTATGACTGGAGATCAGAGGGAGAGTTATTTGTGATTTGGAGCGGGAAGCAGCTTCCTTTATGACTAGGAATTGTTAAATAGGGAAAAGGGTGTAGAACACCTACTCAGATGTCAGATGAAGCTGGAGAAAAACTAAAATCGGTTCCACTGTGAATTGAGGGAGGGGAGCAGGGGCGGGCGATGCTTCTTGCCTGAGTTGCCAGAACCTGCTCAGATTTTCTGCACACAGTAGGTGGCTCTGTGGAAATTTGATGATGTGCATGACCATGTGCTTATCAGCCATGTGAATTTCATTCAGCAAATGTCGGTGTCCCTGATGCGTGCCAGGTCCTGGGGAAGCCAGGGCAAGATGGTCTGTGCCTTTTCCAGCCCACCTCCTGGCACACTGTCTCTCACCTTTCCAGGCCCCTCACCTTTTCCAGATTTTGACTTTGGGGTTAGTAACTAACAGTACTTGGATCCTTTTACATGGCTAATTCAGGATGGTTCTGACTCAAACCCAGGGCAGCTTTGTTCTGCTCCTGCCCCAGGGAGCCTCTGCCACACCAGTGGTTCTCACCTGAGCCAGTGCATGGCAGCCAGCAAGAGCCTCCTGCAGCCTGGTGATCACTCCTGTGGACTTAGGAGGGTTGGGGAGGTGCATGGTTTCTGTTTTTCTAAGAGACCCCATAGTGGTGTCCACCTCTGATTGGGAACCATTGTTCTAGATGCCCTGATTCTTATCCTTAGATTGAATCAGACAACATTTGGCCATGTCTTCTAACTCTTGAATTGGGATTTTTCTTCCCCTATATTGTGAGGTGATGTGCCTAAGCACATATACTGAATCTCTATGGAATACAAGAAGATGTTCTTGGTTCAGTTTAAAGACACAACTGCACAAAAATAAGCTTGTACCCTTTTATGCCTGAGAAGCAATAAAATGAGCAGAACCCCCTCCTGTGTGCTCAGCTCTCATCTGTGACCCCTTGGGAGTGTAGCAGTTGTTTCCAGATGTGGCTGTGTCAGGCTTGCTGGTGACGGGTATAAAAACTCATTCTTGCCTGTCTGTTTGCAGAGGCAGTTTTCCTTTTTGAGTAGCAGGGATGTTCTCTGAGCTCTCTGAGCCCCTTGTATGGTTTCCCTTGACACTAGAGTAAGGGGATTGGAAAGGTTATCCTGATAGCATCCCAGAGACAAACCTGCTGCTGTTAAACCATATGTGGCTTTTCATTCTTTTGTTTCTTCTCTCTTCTCTCCACCTCAGGTTCCTTGAAATTCAGATGCTCTCTGTCTTGCACAGAACTGCTACTTGACCCTGGACATTTAAACATTTACAGGTGCTACTGTGTGCCAGGGATTTGGTGATCTGTAAAAGGTGGTCAGTGAATGGTGATCAGTAAAATGTACAGGAAGGGAAACAGGCATGTAAGAGTCATCACCGTCCAGTGGGAAAATTGTGTATCCCATATTTCATGAGCTCCAAAATGCAAATGTCGTCTATACTTGAACATGTCCTCCAGTCATGGCTGGCCAGGCTGTGGTAATGACCCACGATGCAGTTTCACACACCAGTCAAAACCTGTGGAGCAAATGCAGAATGCTCGTTGTCACAGAGGGCGATGGGGTGGGAAACACAGCATGGATGTTGATCTCTCTGAGAAGTTGTTTTAAGAATACTATATGAAGTTTATTTTATACTTGATGTATGCACAAGGTGGACATGATGAAAAAGTTTCATATGTAAAATATGATTTCTAAGTGATAAGTAAGCATACTGGGATGGTTGATTTTGCAACAATATTTCTTAGAAAGAAAATCATGTTGCATCTTCCAATCAGTGGTGTCTTAGAGTTGATGAAACATGTATACATCTCTATCTAAAAGCATCTCGGAGATTGTGCATTGTTGACAAGGCTTGCTTGGAGGCAGTGGGTTGGGCATGAGGAGGGACTTTCGTTTTTTACAAATTTGTATTTTTAGGAGCATGAATGTTTTTTTATGTAATATCAGAATAAAGGGAAAAAAGTCAATGGAGTAGGTGCTTATGACATTTCCAAAGAGCTTTGTTGCCTAGTGGTAGAGATTGAGGAAAGGTTTGCAGAGGAAGTAATGTTGGAGTTGGGCCTTGAAGGGAAAGAGTTTTTTGTTTTGTTTTGTTTTGTTTTCCTTGCTAGATACTGTTTGGGAGTAAAGTGGGTCTAAGTTGTTAAAAAAAAAAAAAAAGACACCCCCTCCCTGAAATACTATCCATAGTAATGAATTCAACCTTCTAATAGTGATAAAGAAGGTTTATTGCTACTCATGAGCTAGTATAGATCTGAAACTTGGCTGTGAACAATTAATTGAAAGAAGAAAAAGGAAGGGAGGGAGAGAGGGAGGAAGGGAGAGAGAGAGGAGGGAACTGGTTAACATGGGGAGTAGGAAGTTGCCTGATTTTGGTTTGGGAGAAGGCAAACTAATCGTGCATGTTTAAAAACACAGGTTTGGGAGGTGGGTGAGGGAAGGTGGGCAAATAGCGGGGGAACAGGGATGGAAAGAGACTTTGCTTGGAATGATGGGCACACTATGTAGTGTGCAGATGATGCTTTATTGAGTTGTATGGTTTGGCAAACCAGTGTTGCCCCAATAAATTCAATCAAACAGACAAAAAGCCCCCACAGGTTTGGAGTTGGACACACCTTGGTTGGACTCTTGGCTCAGCTACTTGCTGATTTTGTGGCTTTAGACATAGTACCTCCTCTCTGAGCCCATGGTGGCCCCATTCGGAAATTCCAATAGAATGCCTCCTATATGCCTCACACTTGGTAAGTGCTCAGTAAATAACAAATTCAAATGTTATCTAGCCTACCAGGTCTTCACAGGTTTCCTGCCAGGTCAGCCTGGACAGGGACTCTTGAGGAACACCCAGGGCCGAGGCAAAGTTACTTAGAAGGACTGGATTTCTGGTCTCAGGCTGGGGCAACCCATGAAGTCCTACATTAATCGCTTTGTGCCACACTTCCCCTATAAATAAAGTAGAGGAAGTCCATCAGTAAATACATCGTATTTGAAGTTATTCTTTGCCAGATGGTAGCATAAATTAAATGGCAATGCTTCTAAAAAGTGGGTAGCATGATATACCTTCATCGGCCCCAAAAGAAGCCTCTTTCTTAGGTTCTGGCTTAGAAACCATACTTCCCATTTTGGGATTGGGTTCTAAAAGTTCTTCTCTAAGGTGGCTGTAAGGAACTCTTCTTTGAGAAGCAGTGCTTAGGGTCCTGGCTGCATAGCGGAGGAATTCCTCACTGCTGGTGTTGTGAGGGCTGTAAGCTTCAGTTGGGTGATAGAACAAAAGGTAGAGAGGAACCTCCCCCTACCTTCGCCACCTCCTGCAGTTCTTAATGCCTGCTTAGCATGGGCTGCTTACCTTGTCTGTGCCCTCTGTTTTCTCATCTGGAAAATGGATAGGACGTTGCCTGCTTTGAAGAATTGTGGTCAAGTTTCGCTAAGAGCTAGCTCAGTGTGACTGCTGTTAAAGGCCAGACCAAGTAGGTACTTTAAACTCAGGAATTAGGTCTGCTGCTCTCTTTAGACTTTTTGCTTTGGACCTTAAATACGATTTAAATAATAATACTGTTATGTGAATGGCAGCCCGTCCCTTTGCCAGTGTTTTTTGCATATGTAAGAGCATGTTTGTTAATCCAAGATGAGTGTCTACTTGGGTTAGTAGCCAGGTACTTCCTGGGTAAGTGAGCTGAGTCCTTTCTGGAAGCTGGTGGTTAGGGACCTGTGTTTTCAGTCAGTTTCCTGAGCTGGCTGTGCTCTGCTCAGATTCCCAGCTACACTTCAGTGTGCATCAGTGACCCCTAGTTTTTTGACCTGGGCCACTGACTCCCAGTGACTGGTTTGAGTAGTTAAGATTGCAGCCGTGTGAGCCAGGGCCCAGAATCACTGGGATTTATTTTATCCACTCCTATTGGAGTGGAACATAGAACTGTGTGGAAGCTAATGTGGCCTCCCAGTCTTTATGTTAAAGATTGCTGTGGGGTGAGTCAACTTCTTGGGGGCAGGGGCTTTCAGAGGCAGCCAACTGACAGCTGAAGGGAGAAAGGTTGACTTAAAAATAGTGATTCACAGCCTTGCGAGTCTACTGAAAGCCACTGAATTCTACATGGCATGTTCTCAAAAAAAAAAAAAAAAGTCATCTTGTTCAACGTTGTTTCATTATAACACTGAAGAGATGCTCTAGGAGCTCAACTCTTGTTTATATCGATTAGCTTATCTTATGGTAAAATTGGTTTTGTTTAACATCTTTTTGCTTAAAGCCGTGGAACCTGTGGACAATGTTAAGTGAGGGCTTACTGCACTTGAAAAGGGTGAATTTGTATGGTAGATGAACTTTAATCTTATAGAAAAAATAAGGTAGTTAATGTAGTTTCCACGTGGAGCAATGTCAGTCCTGCTCCCCACTGTACCCCCAGCGCTCCTCACACTGACTGTGCATTCGTTTTGCTGGCCAAGTGATTAAGCTTCGTATTCAAAGTGATGACCTAATACGAATCTACATTTCTCCCAGTATTCTGGTTTTAGTGAGGAGCCTACAGGTATGTCTAAAATGGAAAATTTTTTTTTTCCTTTGTAAAGAATGATTTCAATGAATTGGAATGACTTTCTCCTTAATGAATAATGTTGATTGTGTTTACTGCCTGTGTGGCTTATACTTTAAACAGTCCAAGAACTAAATCATAAGGGATGAACTAGGAGTTCACAAGAAAGGGAGACCCAGAAGGCACATGAGGCTGCAAGTCAAGTATTGAATCTGATTTGTAAATTGGCGGTGGGGGGGGGGGGCACTCCCAGAGTCAGGTTAATTTATACCCTGCGTTTCAGGCTGTGCCCTGCCTAGGTTTCTTTTTTTCTTTTCTTTTTTTTTTTTTTAATTTCAACTTGGTCTTTCTAGTTCCTGTCCCACCAAGTGCTGACCGTCTTTCTCATGACAACTGTTTGTGGCAGCTTTTATCCATGTGTGTTTTCTAGAGGGTTGTCCTTTACTGTTCCCTGTGGCTGTGTAAACTTGCCTGGGACAGGCCTGGTTTCTGCTTCTTGTCTTGGTGCAATCCTTCATCATCAGCGCCCCTTTTTACTTTCACAATGTCCCTGCGGACAGTAAACTGCATGGTCATTCTACTCATAGGAAACTGTTGAGGAAACTGGCCGACTCCCTGTAATTAAGTGGAATGGAGAGAAAATCCGGGCAGGAGGCCTTCCTGGTGCCCTGGCGGGGAGCTCACGACTGCCTCCTTGAAGGAGTGTCCCGAGCCGTTGTGAGCCTGGAGCTACAGCAGAGGGGAATTTCAGGGAACAACTTGTCCTGTAAACTTGTTCTAGTTTCAACCAAATTGTTTAAAATCCTCTGTTTTCCTAAGGATCAATTCCTAACATATTAAGAAAAAATTCTCATCATTCATAGGGGTGATTCAGCTTTGGTTCATTTCCTTTTTGACTAGCAAAGTTTAATTTAGGAAGTTTTTCCTAGTGGAATTCTGGAAGGTTGGTAGCTGAAATTTGTAACTGAAATCTGATTACGTTGCTGAACCTGTGGTTTTGGAGCTCCCGACTGTCTGTGGTTTCGAACTTGCTTATCTGTGTTCTTTGGGAGAGTGTAAAAATGTCCTACAGTGTGCCTGAATACTTAAGGCAGGGAAAATGGAGTGGAATATTAGGAATTACAGAAATTTGAGTGCTTTGCCTAAAACCAAAGGTAATTGTACTGACACTGCTCAGTTCCAGGTGGGTTTCTGGACATCACTGTTCACTGAGTTGTTTTTTCCGTGCTCGAGGCAGCCACTGGGGCAGGTGTTCAGGCCCCTGTAGTGTCTTTCAGGTCTTGCCAAAGCTGTGGTGTCTGGGCTTTGCTGTTGAGAGTTTGGGGAACTTTCCCTGTTGGGGCAGTTTATTTGGGAGAAGGCCTTTGAGGGTCCTCCAGGGGCTGGGATCTGGGTCCTCCATTTCCAGCTGTGTGGAAGGAAGGTTTGGTTGGATAGCCTCTGATATTGGCTTTCCCTGTGACCTTGGGAAGGTCCCTTGAAAAGCTTGGGTTTCTGTTTCTGGGAAGGTGATAACTGGCCCACCTGCCCCTCTAGCCTGCTTTTAAGCTGAGGTTCAGATTAAAGAGATAAAATGTGAGTGCCTTAGGCAGAAAAGTTTTGGAAAATTGTGTTGTTATCTGAGTCATCCCATCTACCACCCCACACTCCCCTCCCCAAACCAGATTTTGTGGAGGAGCTGCAAGTCTGCTGAGTTCACTCCCTATCTCTTCTTTTAGAGGCACTAAACCTGTGGGCCACTCTGGGAGAATTTGGATCTGAAAGGAAGGCTGATAGGCCAGGTTCTATATTAAGCCTGTTTTCAGCATTACCTTATTTTGAAACCTAAGAGCTCCATGTGTAGTTGAAGAAAGTGAAGTTCAGAGATGTTTAGTAACCTGCCCAAGGTCACATAGCCAGTGTGACAGGGCCAAAATTTGAAGCCAATTTCCTAGGTCTGTGTGACTTCACAGCTCCCAGGCTAACAGAAGTCAGTATATTAAGTCACCTGGATTTTATTGTGGCATTTGAATGGATTTAAGACAAATTGTTACATTGAAACAAAGGTAGACTTCCCCTCACTTGGAGCATCTGCTTAGGAAAGGCAAAGCACACAAAACAAGTACACAAAGCACAAAAAAACCACAAAGTGTTTTGTGTTCTTGGTGGCCCATTTTACTCCAGCTTCAGAACTTGTGGCTAAGATCCTAAAAGGCAGGGTGTGACCCAATCAAGCTTTTCCTCGGGGAATTGTCCCACCCTAGTCATTTATCTTCCAGGAAGGGGCAAGATCCACCTTTCCCCTTTGGTTTCAGCCCTCAAAGACTCTGGAGACTCACTAATACCCCTTACCCCTCAGACTGTTTATCTCAGCCATTGAAAATGAGAGGGTAAAGCTACTACTAGGGACTGGATTGATCCAGACTGCTCTGTGGGCGGGGGTGGTGTGGTGTGTGTGTGTGTGTGTGTGTGTGTGTGTGTGTGTGTGGAGGGGCAGATGAGGGGGCTGATGTGGTTTTGAAACTTGGAACTGGACCTACCAGTTTATCTGGTTTTTCTTTGGAATGTGCTCTGTTGGCAGGCTGTCAGAATAAGTTAGCCCCCTCTACCGCCCTGAAGGCTTGGATATGGAAATTGCCTCATGCTGGGGGTAGGGTTTAGGCAGATGACCTTGACTTTACTCAGTACTGGGAGTGCTAGGGAACCTGGGAGATGGAGTGAATTCCTCCCTCCCTACCCAGGTGACTTAGGCTCTATCTTAGGCTGTGATATGTGATGGGCAGTGGTAGGGGTGTAGGGGAGAAGGGACTTAAGGGCTTTCCTTAAACCCCTTAAAAGTCAGGCTTCTGAAATAAGACTTTGAAGGCTTTGAAATGGAGTTGCTAATGGGATTGCTAGCCACCTTTGACATCTCGGTGGTTGGTTTTTAGGGGAAGGGAGTGGACTGGTTGATACTGTCTTTTCCTTCTGTTCACCTAGTTCTGGTCACTGTGGGCTGAAAGGGGTTGGCCACTCGTGGCCAGTTTCTGGGACTTGTGCTCTAGTATTCCCCTCCTTCTCAGAACTTGTCCCTTTCTTAGTCTTTCCTACTGCATTTCTGCTACTTCTACTATTGGCCATCTTGCTGTTGCCCCAATTTTGTATGGTTCCCTAGTGCTTCATATATGTAGTAAAGTAGTCTACAAGCATGGCTTTCAAGTCAGACCCGAGTTCTGCTTATTGGCTATGATATCGGGTAAAGTAATTTCTTCGGGCTTCTATCTTCTTACCTGGAACATGAAGAAAATAATGCTACTTCCTGAGTGTGAGTTTAAAGTGAAATATAACGAGATATGGTAAATGGCTCACAGTGAGCTTCTCCATTGGGGCCCCCGACCCATTCTGAAGTCTCCTGCTTCTTTGGCCCTTCAGTTTTCCATCCAAGATCCTGAGGGTTTCTCCCAACTAGACTGGACTAGTCTGACAGGAGCTCATTTATTTGCTTTTCCATCTTCCTCCTCTGGGTTTAGTTTTAAGCTTTTCCCCAGCTTCCCCTCTTGCTGGGCTTCCTGTTCTGTTGTTTTTCTCTCTTTTCAGCCAATTTCCCTTTTGCTTTCATGGTTTTACACACACACACACACCCTTATACACATATACACTTGCATGCACACATGCTCCCATGTACACCCACCACTTGTCATGTTTTCTTCTCTGCTCGTATCACTTTGAGATTTTAGAAACTCTGCCTGTGCGGTTCCCTGAGTTTCACCAAAAATGGTCATCAGTAAAGCACCACTTCTCCGCTCTTGAACGCCGGAGAGCATGGACGCTTTTGGATTATGGAGTTAGCCAGCCCTCTTAAAAGTTGTGACTGTTTTGAAAAGATGTAACTCTTTCTGATTCTCGTTATGCTTATGAGCTTGTAGTACCACACAAATTTCATTCACTTTTCTGTTTGTCCTTGAGCAACCTCTTTCATCTTTCTGAACCCCAGTATCCTTACCTGCAAAATGGACATAGGAGTGCTCTCCTTATGGGCCATAGCAAGGGTTAATGGAGGGTCAGCACATGCCTGGCCCAGCAGTAAGTGTCCCATAAATGTTAGCTGTGGGTGCAGTCATGACTGCGATTGCCACGCCCAGCAGCCACAAGGCTGGTGCCAAGCACCTCTTCCTAGAGCATCTTTCTCCTTTTGAAGGAGGGGGTCGGGAACAGTGTCTGCTTTTCATTTTATTTTAGGTTTTTAAAATTTTTGTTCTGGAAAAATTCAGCACAGTGGAAGGTGAGGAGCCCCCATGGACCACCGTACTTAGGAGTTGTCATCAAGTCCTGGCCATTCCTGTTTCTTCTGAACCTGCCTCCCCTCCCAGGTGTCATACTGTTCCATCTGTAAATTTTTGGCATGTATTTTTAAAAATATTTTTTTAAAAGCACCAAGTATAATATCATAGGAACATGTTAACAATAATTCCTTAATATCAAATACCTAGTCACCGTTCAGATTTTCTTGGTCATCTCATAACTGTTTTCCCACAGTTGCTTTGTTCAAGTCAGGTTCCAAGCAAGATCAGCAGGTTACATTTGGTTACTGTGTTTCTTAAAACTCTTCAAAGACCTCCTGCCTTCTTTTTTTCCCCCCTTTATTGCAGTTGATTTGTTATCAGAAAGCCTTATTGTTTCCTTCATTTGGATTTTGCAGTTGTGTCCTCATGGTGGCCTTTATCATGTTCTGTTATTGTGCATATTTCTTGTAAGTGGGAATTTAGATCTAGAAGCTTGATCTGCTTCAGGTTTAACTTTTTTTGACAGGAATATTTTGTAATTAGTATTCCTGTACTCCACCAGGAGGCCCCTACTGGGTAGTCTTTGTGATATTAGCAACTACTAATTTCATGATCTCTGCCTATACCTGTTATTTCATAGGAGCCACTGGTAATATTCCAATCCTCTAATTCCTTCTTCATTTACTCCTACAATACCCTTTTAGAGAAAGAGAGACTTTTTCTCATCAATTATTCGTTTAACCTGGTATATAATTTATACAGGAAGGGCAGATTTTCTGTGTTTTTTTTTTTGTTTTGTTTTGTTTTTTGGTATCCTTATACAATCAGATTTTAAATGATTGGATGCTTTTAAATCCATTGCAGTTACTCTTTTTATTGATGCTCAGATTTCACCATCTTTGGCCAATGGGAGTTTCTTTAGTGGACTCCTGTGTCCTTATGATGTGAGCCTAGTAGTTTTTGATAGCTTACTTGATGTCCAGTTCCTTCTTGTATATTCTTGGACTTAGAGCAGACCATTTCTCCAGAGTTTTGGTTCCTTTTAGTGGAAGATGGTATTTCAAGGCTACGGTGTAGATGCTAGGGTCTGCTCCCCCCACCCCCTCCATGCCTTCAGAAATGGATTCCACCTACCATGTCAGCTTGTTGATCCATAGTCAAAAAATTCCCTTTCACACTTGTCTCATGCCAACCCCTTTGACTGTCATTTGCCACTTCCATGCCTGTGCTTGTCATCTTGTCCTTTCTCCCTGAAGAAAAAGGCCAGATTGAAGAGTTCCCCAGGGTTTGACTGTCATCAGTAGGGCCAAAGCTCATGGTAATGTGGACTTGACAGAAGACTTGAGTGATGTTTGTTCTACTCCGTGTTTAAATAAGCAAAAGGTGAGAAATTTCTTACCTTATTACCTCTCTGAGCCATTCAAACCATAGTTTGATGATGTTGCTGGGGTCATTTGCACACATCTGTTTGAATAAATACTTGTTAAGTTTTATACCTTCCTCTTCTGAAGTGTTTAAAATAGAATACATTTAATTTTCTAGTCATTTAAAGAATTTATCACTAACACATTTTTTTAGAAGCTGAAAGAATTTTAAAGCTTTGTAGTTTTGGTCAGATTTATACAGTGGAGTCTTACACGAAACACAGCTGGTATGCTGTTGTTGGGTATACTATAGAAAGCCTGTAAGTCTGAAATGAGTATTTTTTTTTTGTTTAACAGATCTGCTATTAGAGCTATTTTTAGCAATTCCTGTCTTTGCTTTTTGGAAATTGTGTTATGCTCACGTTGGTGCATCACCGAATATGCACTTAGAAAAAAACCAAACCACAACAACCACCAAAAACTCATTTTAAAGATAAGCTGTAATGCTTTCTTTGGAGGTTCCATTCAGGCCTGGAGTTTCAGCTTCAGTAATATTTTTTTTTGTTGTTGGTGAAACAAAGCCGTATGCGTTCACAGTCCAGCCAACACAGCCTCATAACAGAATGAGTGAATAGTCCTGAAATTACTCTCATTCATGACATCCCTGAGAAATTAATTAGTGTCCTGGCCTGTGAAATTTTGCCCCCCACCCCGCCTCTGGGCTTTTTTTTTTTTTTTTAAAGGCAGTTAGCTTCATTTAATGGTTCTTCTGTATTAAGGAAAGTACAGTATTGTTACAGTTTATGCCCTTCCCGTTCCTCCGTGGGCACAGAGAGAGGGTGAGGAGCCTGTAATTCATGGCTGGCCTCTGTGCCCTGAGGTAAACTTGGTTTCACAAAGGGAATTTTCACTGTGGTCCTGTGGCTCCCTAACATAGTAGAGGCTTCGGGAGGCAAGTGGTAAAAGCTGCTAAAGAAAAAGCTGGACTGGAGCCACTGACGTCATGTCAGTAAATCTGTTGGAGGAGCCCAGCCTAGCAGCGCCTGCCAGCCAGCCCCTGCACTTTGGCCTTGCCTGGTCAACTGTTCTCACTGCTTCCTCCACCCCTGCCCCCCACCAGCCTACATTTGTGTTTTCTTACCCCCTTTCCCTCTGTGCCACTGAGCTTGTGTTGAAACCTGTAAACACTTTGAAAACCACCCCTGAAACTGGTCCTGTGCTTAATGTCCTATATTGGGGAGCAGGGAAAACCCAAGGATTAGCAGGTGAGGGAGGACTGAAAACCGTTCCCTAGTGGGACTTCCTGATGATGAATGAAGCCACGGGGACATCACAGGGAGCAGCCAGAGGTGCCAGCTCCCGACTTTGTACTTTTAGAGCGCTTTGCTCTTCAGGACTGGGTGTGTGTGTATTTGTGTGTGTTTGAGGGTGGTGAAGAGAAGAATGGTCTGAAGGTGTGTGGAAATAAAAAATTGCAGTCCTCTGTAGAGGACGACTTAAGAGAATGAATTCCACCTCGAGTCCTTGATTATCCATTGCTCATTTGACGGTTAACCCGGAACTCTCCCTGGTTTGCAACTGTAACAGTTAAATCTGGAGCTGCACGCTCCTTTACATCTTGGGTATTTAGAGTCACAACCCCAGATGCTCCTGAATTAAAATATGGCTGTGCTAAATCTATTTTTACATCTAGGGGAATGGCATCTAAAAATAAACCTTGTCCCACCTGTTATCGACTTTTGGGAAGTTTGGACACTGTCAAGTCACAGCCCACGGATTAGGCTTTTGCTCATGGCCTCACATGTGATATTTTCATTCTACTTTTCCTGCCCTTGGTATGATGTTTTCATTGTTTCACTAACCATTGTCCTCCTGTTTACTTTGCTATTTGCTATGGCTATTCATTTGCAAATAAGAGTGAAACGTAGGTTCAGATTGGTTTTGAACCTATGTTCAGTTCTTGAGTCTTTGGGTCAGAAGCATATTAAAAGCAGTATCTTATCCATGAATCATTAGATGAGTCAGTTCCTGAAACCACTACAAGCCTCATAGTTCTTGGCTACAAGCAAAAGCAGGAAATCCAGGCTTCAATAACTTCCTTTCCCAGTCCTGGCTATAGTCGCATTGGTGGTTAGGTTTTGCTGCCTGCGTTTGTAAGCGGTAGGAAGATGTATGTCTGAGGAACAAAGGCACTCGAGTCAATTTACTGAAACTGGTTATAATTTGTGGTCTTGATCTGATGTCAGGCTACACTGGCATACCCCACTCTGCTGTGCAGCCCTGCACGGCTCAGCCAGAGAAGGTGGCAGGCTGGATCTGCCCAAAGGCTCCGACAAACGCATGGCAACGTTTCAAGGAGCTTTAGTGTTCCAGTGAATCCTAAAACTTGTGGGCATGCAAGCTGACATTAGGCAGGGAGCTCTGGAGTCCATATGTATAGCTAAAGTGTCAACTCCTTTTGTTTTGTTCACCCAGTTGAGAAACAGAAAGGAAGAGAGAGAAGGAGGGAGGGAGGGAGAGAAGGAGGGAGGGTGGGAGGGAGGGAAGGAGAGAGGAGAGAACACATGCGTGTGCCAGCCGCCGGAGCTCTGGCCTGTCTCTTGCTTTTGCTTGCAGTTTATTTCCTTATACACAGGTTCTTTGATCAGGGGTGGGGGGTGTTTTTGCAGTGTTTCGGGGCAGTCGTACAGATTTCAAAATCAGTTTGATAACTTTTATTACATATTTTTAAAAGTAGGCAAGAAACATGAGGTGGTTGTTTCCCAGAATAATGGGTCTGCTGCATTTTTGTTTATTCTTCTCTGTTAGGAGCAGCCTGCACTGGTCTGAGTTCTAAGTTGGAGCAGACATGGGCTGGTGTCTATGTGTGGGGTTGGTGCTCACTGCTGCTTTATGTTTTGCTTGTGCATTTATGGACTTTCTTATCTTAAAAAATTAAAATTGAGTGTGATGTGTTTTCATTTATTGACTAATTCCTCTGTTCTTTTTCTGCACTAGCTGTTGGATTTGAGAAAATGGGACTAAAACTAGACTTTTTTTCCACTATAGGTTTATGTGGAGTCATTGGGAGTTCTGATAAAAGTCTAAAAATAGACTGGGTACACAGACCCTGTGGAAAGACTAGGAAAAAGAAGGGGGAAAAAAATGAAATGATGAGGATTCATATATTGATGCTTTCTTTTAAATGGAGCTTGTTTCCAATTCATAATTGGCAATAGCACAGAAAGGTCAAATTCTACTTCAGCCTTTGTAAAAGGTAAAATAAAAGCAAATGCAAGAGTTTGACTGCCTTTTTAATGAAGTGTGGCTGGTTCAGAGCACAGCCAGGCTGGTGAGTGCCACTTTGTTCTTTCTTGTCATGTGTGTTTTGTGTTCGGGTAATTCTCTCTTCAACTTCAGTCCAGGCTAAAAGGTTCTGATAAGTTTTTGAGAAAGTTGAGCTCCGTTGATTTTAGAGGTTTGACTAAGTCGTAATAATATGACTCTGGTTTTCCAGATTTCAGGCTTGTACAAAAAAAAAATCTTACCCTAGGTGAGTCTGTTAGGAAATCACTGAAAATACATTCCTCTTATTAATGTGTGAAGAGTTATTGTCTAAACTTGGAAGTGATGTTTCTTTTTTGTTTAGAGCTACAAACCTAATTATTTTTGTTTGTCCTGTATTGATCTGAGAATTAACTTCTTTTTAATGTAGATTTTAGGCTGGGAATACAGACTGAATCTTGAATTGCTTACTGTCTCTGAACCAAGTTGTTCAGGGCCAGGGATTGATTCATTAATTAAAATCAATGTAAATGGATTTGTAAGCCTCCTGTAACAGATATCTTATTAGCAACCACACAGAGCAGCCCAGGATCAGTGAGGAATGTGTGTGTTGCCCTCGGTGAAAGAGACCCCCCCCCCACTTATGGACTCTTTGGGGCTACTTTGTGAGAAACCCAGTGACTTTTGTAAGGAAGGAGCTTTGCATAACCTTTACACTGTACAGATTCTACCTATGGAAAACTATTTTTCATACATCTGCCTCAGAAGGCTTCAGTTCTGTGTGTGCTGTGTGTCTGCACCACGGCTGCCTCTCTCCCCCTTGTATTCATGATCTCAAGGACATTTTCGTGAATTGTCCAGGTTTTGCTCGTTTCCAGGCAAAAGGACGAACCAGAAATAAACTCCTATTTGATAACAACAAGATGCTTTTTTTTCTCCCACCCGAGCAACCAACAAGCAAGCTACAAAGAAGACATTTATCTGTTATTTGAGGATCTGGCTGTACAGCTGTGCTTCTTTGGAGTGATAATAAGAAGTCAAAATGGTACCTTTGGAAAACCTTGTGTCTTTAACAAAGGTCAGAGTTCATTAAGCTGCCATTTGTACTGTTATTTTTTTTGTAATTATGCTGGACAGGTAGATATCCTCTATAGTTAGACCCTAAGCTCTGATGTTTGCATCAAAGGTGGACATCTGACCCCAGCTGAGTTAAACTCTGTCTCCTGAGTATTTTGGGATTGAGAGAGCAATCCTACTTTGTCTTTGATGCTCACACTGTAGGTCAAGGAAAAGGCAAATGGGGAGTAGATATCTGACCCTCGGGTGCAGAGAAGTGTGGACTAAAATGGCTTTGCAGAGAGAAAGAACAAAGCAGTGGTGCAGAGGAGGAGATGAGAGACCTTGGGAATAGTCTCATTTCCTGATGGTTTTCCATTTCCTGTTTTTCATTTCCCATTGGAGCTGGCTGCAGTTCTTGATTCAGAGGTCTTCTGCTAGAGCCCCTGGCCCCTACCTTTTTTTCCCCCTTAGGTTAATTGAGACCGAATGGTCTCTGGCCAACCACTTTGCTGGAAAACATGCCCCGTGTGGTATGCTGGAGAGGCCCCATTCACCGAAGGTAGCTAGCTCAGTGTGGTGACACCTGGCATCTGCCTGGTTGGCCATGCAAGGCCGATGTCCTGCACCCTGTTCTCTACTATGGATTTAGTCCCAGGGAGCAATGTTAAGATGTTTAGCTCAAACTGGAACATTTCAAGGTCTGACCTAGGCCTTTCTGCTGCCTGCTGCACCTTGTGGATTTAGGTTATGTGGTGCTTGGTTCCAACGTGGCAGGTGAGGAATTTTCCTAGTCATACCCTGTGGGCACTGAGGAGTTCTGGTTAGCTGAGCACCTGGAGAGAGGGAAGCCAGGTGTGTCATTAGACCCGAATGTCCTGCCTGTTGGCGCCACCCCTCTCTTTTCCCCTCCCATCTCTGAGCAATGTGGAAGGCATGCTCTCAGTGGCCCTTGGCAGATGCTTCCCTGTGATAAATCCAGTGTGTATGATGGGCACGTGCTTCAAGCTTCCTCTGTCAGGGAATCTTCCAAATTCAATGGATTTTATTAGCGAATGGATTAAATAGCAAATGCCTCTCTTGAGACCAGTTAAGATGTGTGTTTGTGTGGGTGGTGTCAAAAACAAAATGCCTGCTTTCTCCACTGTCCCCCAGACTTGGAGGTGGGGAGATGTGGCAGTGTAAATGAGCAGGGAGGAAATTTCAGGTGAGACTTAACATTTAGAAATAAAGTAGAAGTTGTTTAAGAAGGTACAGTTTGTTTTGGAAAACTCTTAGCATGTGCATAAGCAGACATAAGGCAGTGTTTGTTTGTTGGCATGTGCTACACACTTAAAGACCTTTTCAGTTTAGGCTCTGTATGAAATATTATATGCCACCTGTTCTGCTCATAGAGCTCAGCTTGTGTATTTAGAAAATGGAAGCCTGGAGAAGGTTGTTTTCCTTAAACTGGGATGGGGAAGGGGGTGATGTAGAAAGTCATTGGGACGTGGACGTGAGGGGTTTGGACGTGTGTGTGTGTGTTCCCAGACGTCATGTATCTAACATATAGCTCATGTTCCTGTGATGCTTTACAGTTTACAGATTTTTTTCAATGGGTCAACTTGTTTATCCCTTACAACAACTCGGTTTTTGTAAGTGAGGAAGTGGAGTCTGAAAGATTAGGAGCCTTGCCTAGGATCACAGAGCATTAGTGGTTAAACAGTGACCGAGCCAGTGAGCCATCACAGGGATGCTGGATGTCGCTTAACCATGATGTAGTCCTCCTTTGCTGTGTTCTCTCCTTTTTGTCAGCCTTTGTTGTGGGAGGAGATTGGACAAGGCTGTAGAAAGATGACTTGGGGGTGGGGGAGGGAGGGCAGGTGGGGTCTTGGGAGGGGAAAGGAATGGTTTTAGCTACAAGTTCAGGCAGGTCTCTCTGCAGTATTCAGAGCACAGGAAGAGCAAGGGAGGGACTCAGATGACCCCCTCTACTGGATTTCAAACCAGGCTGAGTGTCTTTGTCACCCAGGGAGTTTTTTAAAAAATACGGATTCCTATTCCTGCTGTTCACCCTTAATCTAAATCAGAATGGCTCAAGATGAAGCCTCTGTGAGTGTTCTGAAACCTTCCTAGCTGATTCTCTGGAGTCATCTGAGTCCTACTCAGTTCAAGCCCCAGTCTCTTCAGAAAAGTTGTATAAAGTTTGGCTACATGACATCTCCTGGGAGCTTGTTAAGAAATACAGAAGCTGAGATCTCCACTCCAGGCCTGCCGAATTAGAATCTTCCTTTTAACAAGATTCCAGGCGAACAATGCACGTGAAAATTTGCGAAGCACCAGTGATATCTCAGGGACGCTGTAGGGGTGGGGTAGTTGCACTTATTCTTTCTACATTTGTCATGGGCCTCTTCACTTTCCTTGTTATTTATATAACTTTTCCAGGCACTCATTAATTTTAAATCAGATTTATCAAATCTTCCTTTATGGTCTTTGGGTTTTTTTATTTGCATGCCAAAGACTATCTTACTTATTGGAAAGAAGTCTTCTACTTAAACAAAAACGAAGTCATAGCATACTTTACATAGTTGCCTGTGTCTAGAATTGGTCTGCTGTGGTAAACAGAGGGAGGTAGGGATCCAGATGTTTCACCTAACGCTGCTTGGCGTGTCCCAGCTGCTCACTGAATCTTTTCTCTGTGGATCCATACATTACATTTGTATGTTCCACTCTCTACCTGGAGCTTCAATTATTATAGCTCTGTGATGGGTTTTCATACCTAACTCAGTTACTCCTTTCTCATTACTCTCTTTTTTAAGATTTCCCTCCTGGTTTTTCTCACAAGTTTACCCATCTATTAAATTTTAGAAACACTTCGTCTAGTTTAAAATTTTTTCAGAACCTGTGTTTATTAAATTTATAGACTAGTTTAGCCTCATTCTTTTTTAAAAAGTATTTTTGTCTTTTCTAAATTATGTATACTAGTTATTGAGAACTTTTTTCAGTAACAGTTACGCCATCCTTTGTAATAGTATTTAGAAAGTTATGAGAATACATCTTCTGTGGGTTGTATATTCCGAGGAACTCTCCCTTAACTGACCTTCTCATCTGGGAGAGATGTAGATCCAGTGCCCACCTCCCTCCCCCTGGCCCAGCTGCTTGTTATTCTGAATTATGGCATCCTCTTCATGTATTTCCCTCAATAAAATTAATAAATTAATGAAATTTACTGATTGCCTAACTTTCCAGCTAGATTGTAAGCCCCTCAAGGGAAGGTTCCATGTCTGTTTTATTTGCCAATATCACTGCTTGGTGTTGAGAAAATCCCTGACATGCCAGTCGGTACTTAATTAACCATTTGTTAAGTGAGCTGGAATGAAGGAAATCCCAGTAACCAGAACTCCTTGACCCCTCTTATTGAAGGTTAGCTTCAAGTAGGATCGTCTGACCTTGAGTCCCACTTTGAACCCAGCCCACTGTTTGAGAAATTATTCAAATGGATTAAAGTGAATGTGTGATCTTTGGGGGGGGAAGCTTTAGTTATCATCCATTGAATCAAGCATAGGCCTGGGAGTGTTTTAATCTGGTGTCATGAATCCATAATGAAGAATGGAGATTAATGACGATCAGTATCTACCACAGGCCTTGTCACCTAGTAGGTCCTTTGGTGAATAATGCTGTGATTCAAATGCCACAACTTTGGGTTTTGCAGTATCTCCCTTTTAAAGGATCCTTCTGGGAGGCAACCAGTCAATGTATCTCTCTCACCTCTATGTTTCTCTCCCTATCTTTCTCCTTCCCTTCCTATATCTAACAATGAATAAATAAAATATTTTTAAAAACTAAAAAAAAATCCTTCTGGTTGCGTTAAATTTTTTTTTAAGTAAGGAGAATTAAATACTGCTGCAAAGAACTTTGGACCTTTTTCTATTACTAAAGATTTCTTAAACCCTTTCATTTTAGGTACAGATACCCAACTTGTGAGCTCCTTGTGGACAGGAGCAGAACTGTATTTGGTTTTTATAATTCGGACATCCAGGTGTTTGAAAAATGCTCAGGTAGTGAGAGGACCCAAATTATAAACACAATATATTTTAAAATTATTAAACAAAAAGTGACATTTTATCTGTGGAATGACATGGAAATAAGTTTCACATATATTCTAGTTTTTGCTAATGTTCTGAAAAGGCACACTGATCTTAAAATCTTGTCTTCCTGTGATGGAAGACTTTCTAGAGATTTTATTTTGTAACTAATTTATTTTCTCCCAGGAGAGAAGTGTGGGATGTTTGGATGGAGCTGGTCAATCATTTAAAACACTGCTGGTTTCACTCCTTAGTTTATGATTTCAGGTCTATATTTGGAATAAATTGAAACTCCCGGAGTGTTTGAGATCTTTTTTTTTTTTTTTTAAGATTTTATTTATTTATTTTTAGACAGAGGGGAAGGGAGGAAGAAAGAGAGAGAAACATCAATGTGTGGTTGCTTCTCACATGCCCCCTACCAGGGACCTGGCCATACCAAGGCATATGCCCTGACTGGGAATTGAACCGGCAACCCTTTGGTTCTCAGTCTGGCACTCACTCAGTCCACTGAGCCACACCAGCCAGGGTGAGATCTTAAACACATTTAATGCCAAGGGGCTTGGTTTTGTGGATGATGCTTTAGTTCAGTTGATTGTTTCTTCAATAAACATAATTTTGAAAACAGCCACAGTAGCTACATTGCATGATTCTGTAGTCATCTCCTTGAGCTTCTTTTGAAGGTCGTGAGAGAGACTACCTCAGGAAGGGTAAAGCCAGGGGTCTCTTTCTAGCACAGGCGTCTGCCTTATAGTTCAGTTTTGGAGCAGCAGCGTAGCAGTCCCCCACTGGTGACTCTTGTTGTCCCTTGGAGTTTGTGTTTGCTTCTTCGTGTGTGCAGTGTACACTATTGGAAGAGAGTGTGTAAGCTCATTGTGTTTTCTTTAATAAAACTGCATTTATCCTTGTGTGGACAGATTGTGTCCTTAGAGCCTAAATTCTTAGAGAACACTAGGAACTGTGTACTTAGATTTTTTTTCTTTCTTTAACTAAGGCTTCCTCTGGTTTATCAACTTAAAAACTGTTGAAAGTCAGAAGAAAAAGTTGGTTGAAGTGAGAAGGCACGCTTCTGGAGTGTTTGGAATTTAGTGACTGTATTTTGGAGTGATCAGGCCTTTTACTTTTCCAGAACCTGTATCGAACAAAACTCTAAAATAAAACACAATCTAAGACCTCAAACCTAAATTAGGAATTTCTTTTTAAACTGGGAAATCAGGTTTTTGGAAAACCAAACAGGGAAGGCTTGAGTAAATGCTGTTTTGTTGAAAGTCTTTTTTGAGTAAGGGGAAAAGTTGAGTGATTGGAGAGGGCCTGCCTGTGGGTTCTCACTGTCTTTGGGTGCCAAAAGGTGGGCAGAAATTTCAGTGTATGTGCCAGGGTCTGTGTTGGGTGGTAGGGGGTCAGAGAACAATGAGAACTCCAGGCTAGTGGGAGAGAGAATTGTGTTAAGGAGACCCTTCCAATCTATGGTGAGTAGTGGTGTGAGGATGAGGCGCGGGGTCTGCCAGAGGAGAGAATTGGGCTGGGGTCCTGACTTCAAACTGAAGCTAAAATAAAGAAAACTTACATAGGAATATGAGCTGCTGATCTTTATGGTTTCCTGGATTGCATTGACTACATACACTCAACATAAAAAAGATGAGTTTCTGTAAGGAATCCTACCCAGTGAGTGAGGAGATAATGCAGGAAATGTAAACAAACACGTGGTTACAGTGAAAGGCAAATGCTGGAGGGCTGCCTGCTGCTGCCCTGGGGCTGGTTTTCTGCTCCCCGACTCTGTGGATGGCTCCAGAACCTTTCTTTTGATCCGTTCACAGGCTTTATAACTGGAGAGCTGGAGGCAACTGGTATTATTTTCCTCTGGACTTCCTTTATCTCTGGTGTGCCCTGGAATGGTGAATCCTGCTGCCTGTGCTGGGGGCTGCCTCTTGGGCTACCCTGCAAACCAGACCCTTCACTTGTCCTCTCCGCAGTGCCATGGCAGCCTCAGGTGTCAGGGGTCCTGGGCTGGCACCAACCTGTAGCTGTGCAGGGCGAGGAGTGTTGGAATTGACCCTCAGTCTTGCTATCTGGGAATGCCATAGGTGGGCAAGGTTAAGCCGAGTTTCCTCTCTCTCCCAGGGCTCACTCCCCAGGCTGATCCCGTGTCACAACTCTTTTTTGCTTCATGCCTTTTATCTGTACAGTGCTTTCTGTCTTAACGTTCTGTGGCCAAGCCCACTGTATTTTTTTTTCCCCAAAAATGCCAACAGTAGAAAGGGTAAGGATTGTTAGTTCCATTATAGAGATGGAAGACCTGAGGCTCAGAAAAGTGTGTCTGGATGTGCAGGGAGCACAGTCCAGCAAAGAATCCTCCGAGTCTTTTGTGGCCCCCTCCAGCGGCTCTACCTTTTGCCCAGGCTGCAGGCCTCCTGAAACATCTCTCTTCCCGTCCCTAGTTCTCTGGGATTGGTTACTTCCTTTCCATTCCCCCAGAAGCTACTACCATCTTCTCTTGTCTGGATTACTCCAGTCCTCTCTCAGATAATGCCAACCTCAGTGTGTCTCATCTGGTTAATTAAGTTGCTGCATCATTATCACCATCATTATCTAATAATACTTCTATAGCAGTTATTATGGGTAGCATTATTCTTACTGCTTTGCAGTTCATTTAATTTTCACAATAATTCTTTGAAGTAGGTATAGAATTCTCAGCCCCATTTAATAAATGAAGGGGAGGCCCAGAGAAATTAAATACCTTGTGCATCGTTCTACACAGCTGTCAGAGCTGGGATTCAAACCCACACCGGCTGGCCCCCATGGCTCTTAGTCACTACACTGGATCCCGGACTCTCATTTCCCGAAAGCTTCCTCTTCCCTACCTGCTTCATCACCTAAGCAACATGCATGTTCTCCTCAGCCTGGAGTGTCAGCCCCTGCAGTGTGGTCTCAGTGTCTTGTTTTAGCCTGGTGCCCCAGGAGTGAACCTTCCTACAAACTGTCACTTTCCCAATATGCTGTCCTCACAGGAATGCTTTCTTTAGCAGAGAAGGAGGCCTTTGGTTCTTAGCTCTGCCACTGATGATGTGTGTGACATTGTGCAAGTCACTCACGCTTGCCGAGCCTGGGTTCTTTGCCCAGTCCATGGGGATAATGGCTCCTAGCGCACTGGTTTGTCGTGAGGTTTGAGTGAGGCAATGCAAGTGCCATCTTTTCCATGTGTTTTGTCTGTCAAAACCAGTGTTTTCTACAGCTACTTCCTTTGGCAAGTCTCACAGTCTGTTCTTCCTTTACCAGAAGGGGATCTTCACTTCCTCTGGCTCATCAGTGTCTTCCTGTCACTTTTACCATCCGTCTTGTTTAACCGGTCTTCGTAGATGTTCTCTCTTCCTCCTAACCCATGAGCTCTTTCAGGATACAGGCGGTAGCACATACAACTTGATAATCTCCATCGTGCTTTTGATATAATAGACATTCAGAATATATCTGGTGGAGTGAATCGGGGGCCACTGGAATTTGTTTCTGGCATTTCTCGGAGAGCTGGGCGAACAGCGCCCAGCGTGAGTTGACCTGCAGGAGCAGCCATCTATCACAGGGGCTCCAGCTTCTGCTTTTTATTAAATTCTTTCCTGTTATTAGCTGGAGATCCCTCCCCTCCTTTTCAAACCCAGGCTCATGGGGTAGTGCAAATTTGCACAGCCATCTTCTAAGCAAATTGGCTAAAACTGAAAATCCCTTGAAGCAGAGTGGCCCTGGACATGCTGTTAAAAAACTGCATGGATTTTATTTTAGAGCATGGAAAGAGTTATGTTGGAAGAACTCGACTCCTGCCAAGTCAGAGACATGCATTATTATATTTATCTTCTATTACAGCCGAGTCAGCTTTGTGGTTGGTTGGTTGCTTGGTTTGGGGAGCTCCCCTCCATGTACCTAGACCAGAGGAAGATGATGTGTGTATTGGACAGGACTCCTGACAAGTACAGGGAGAATGCCGTGTGACCACTCAGTTTGGCATGTGGAATTTGCTGAAGGAGCCACTCTTTCCCACTCTGAGGTGTTACAGATGATTGAGGTGTCTGACACCAGGTGACCCCAGTCATATTAACGACCAATGGGAAAGTCTTGGTCCTCTCTTCCAACCTCCTCACCAGCCACTCCCACCCAGTATTCCTCTGTCTCAGCCACAAGTCAGCCATCTCGCTGCCTCCATGCCTTCTTCTCTACCTGCACTTCCCTGGGACACACTCTTGCCATTGTGCACTGTTCTTCTAAAGAGAAGAATGTCTATTGTTTCACAGAAGCCTTCCCAGCTCCTATACCATAGTGTAACTAAGCCTGCCTTCTTTCCCTTAGTGCCCCATACTGTGACTCTGTGTTAGCATTAATCATCTATCCTCTACATCTTGAATTTACCCCCTTCTCTGCCTCTGAGCCCCATGAGGGCAGTATCTGTATCTTATCTTTGTGCTCTGCCTGGTGCAGGGAAGCTCCAAGCATGTGCATAAAAGTGAAAGTATTTGGATGTGATAGTAATAGTTAACACTCCCAAGTGCTATAACTGTTTTTACTAACAGGAGTGAGTCATGGTTCTGATATTGGTCACTCATTTCTGGTATCTTTTAAGGCAGAACTCTCCAAAATAAAATGTAACAGAATTTATGCTGCTGACAATATATGCCATGTGTATGTTCCATTTGTCCGGTGGATATCTGTGGAATGACTGAGTGAATGAATGAGAAGAGCTTCCACCCTCTGGGAATGAAAGGACAATGTGGACTAAATCTCTACGCTTCTCTTGAAAGCTGAACTTGTTGCTTGGCTTGAGGGCTGAAGCAGGAGCTGAGCTGACAGAAAAAGCCACGTGTCTTCTTTGTGGTCAAAAATGTCCATTTTTTTGAGAACAAACAGATTTTCATTATCTTCTCACGTGTTCTTAGACCCCAAGCTTTTACCCTATTCTTCAGAATCCCAGAGTTCTGCCATCAAGTTTCAGTCTAACATGAAAAATGCACTCACGACTTCAAAGTTCTCATCTCACCATCCTCTGTGAACATAGTGGGTGTCATTGTACAGTGACGCAGGACAGAGAAGAACCCGCGTGCTCACCCTGGTTAGGGAAGGTCCCGAGGCTGGATGCTCCTGCTCTTACAACCTATCTCCACGGAAGTGTGGGTGTTACAGTTGCCAGTGTTTTGCTGGCATTTGTATGTGTGTGCTCAACATGAGAAAGACCCATTCTTTCAAACACTTGACACGTAGAGAAGTGAAGAAAATCTTATTTTATGCTGTGAGAACAATGACAGTGAAAATTACTGAGATGCTGGTTTGTATACCTGCTATTACCAGAAATTGTGTCTTGTATACACAGAATCAGCTTAAGTAGGTAACCTTTCCGAACAATGCTGCACATGTGATACGCAGTGTGCACATTATACTAAGATGTTGTCCTTTTACTTTTATGAGTCACTTGTAGAGATGTGGATAATAATTCTTAGGACTTTACTTTTTCATATTCTGTAGGTTGTTGACTACTCAAGAAAAGGTTGAGCTACAAGTATTTCATATGAGGTGATACATCACTTTCCTACAGTGACTGACAGAAAAGTTCCATTGCTTGAATCTCTCAAATATAATCTGGTTGCCCTCACGTGGGTATGTTGCTGAAACTTTTAAAGTAAGTTGAATGATCTCCATTAGGCAATATGGGCTTGCGTTTTCCCCCTCCTTATTTACAAAGGCTGTACGGAGTGTCAGTGATGAAATTGAAATTTAGTTTGAACTTACTGTGTGAAACAAAATACGTTTGACTCTGGAAATTTTGCGTAAATATCTGTCATAGCCTGGTACTAAGTATCAGAAGGTTTTTAGAGCTGACCTCACTGCTGTTTGAATTGTGTTCTAAGATACATTTTAACAGTGTTTTTCTAAAATAAGTAAATAAATAAAATAAAAGCTTCAGCTGACCAGGTAAACAACTCTTCAGCTCTATCTGAATTGAACATTTTCCAATAAGTTTTACCTAGCTTAAAAATTTTTTTATTTGTCAACCTTCAAGTTTCTGGGTTAGTTTAGCTAATTGAATTCCCAAGGCTGCAACTAAAAGGTTAAATAGATATCATTTGCAACTATATGTGAATCAGGACTTCCTGTACATAGTAGTTAAAAGAAAATGTATTAAATGCATCACTTGAGATTGAAAATTACGTTCATAAGGACAGTCTTATTGTTGTACTTTTAAGTAAACACTATACCTTAAACAATTAAGTTCTAGTAGCACTTTTTATGTGTTTTATATATTAAGGTTCTACATAAGGTTTCCTCTGACAGAGGGGGATTCTTCTGTGAAAAGCCATTGCCATGGTTATTTCCAAAGCTAGCAGTGGAGCTCGTGGGCCGCAGCCCACCATGGTTGACTTGGAAACATGTCATTGCTGTTCTTTTCTTCCTGGCCCCTTCTGGGACTCTCAGGAGCCTCTGGTGTGGCTGGACCAGATACGACACCCCCGATGCAGTCGTTCTGCAGCTGGTGAACGCTCCAGGCCCGAGTGGGCGGCTCAGCCTCGCAGACCCCCTTCAGAGCAGTGGTGGTCAGAGTCATGTCACCTCACACTCCCCGTGGTGGCCCCCTATCCTGGAGAAGAGCAGGTGTCACCCTTACTTGACACTAATGGAAAAACCAGGCTGGAAAAAGGGGCATGTGATTGGCCCAAGCCCATCTCCTGATCTTGAACCTACCACCCTCCTCACCATGCGATATTGTATTTGTACATCTCAGTTGGTGTGCCTAGAAGGAAAGTTTTGGTTTAAAAAAACTCTCCAAATTGTTGGCTAGTTCAAAAATCTCCAGACAGCTTAAAGGAAAGAAATAACAGTGATGTGGTACTTTTTTAATTTTTTTTTTTTTAGCGGCAGCCTAATGCCAGCAGAAGGCTTGTTTACTCGTGGCGCTGTACTTCTATGACCAGATGTACTTCTGTGACTGGATGTTTTGTCTCGCTTGCTATGGAGGAAAGTGGGTGATGTGTTCTTTTGAAAACACTAGGCCCAAGACCTAGGATCACCTTTCTCCTCCTCATGATTCTTGCTTTGGCGGCTGGCCAGCTGCCTGCTTCTATGTGTTAAAAACAAAAGCCCTCCACCAAGGGCGTGACAGAGCTCTCTGCAAGCCATTTTAAGGCACATGATCAGATGTAAGGATGGCACTTGGGAGGGTTTCGTAAAGTCTCTGCAACCAAAACTTAACCACTTCACTCACAGGCGATCTGCTCAACCTTAGCTATCTTACTCATAATGTATCTGCAGCTCTGCTCTGCTTAATTTCTGCTTCTCCCAGCATGAATGCCTGGAGAGTGCTGTTCATGGCTCTGCAGTAGAGAGGGGGTGATAGTTGATAATGTGGGAAGAGATAAACATGATAGTAGGCACATTTAAAAAGTATATTAAGCTGGGATTCTTCAACTCTTATTGCCTGTTGTTTCGAGTGGCCAGTGCCATCCTCTAGTAGTGGGATGCTGGGGGCTCATAATAGGACAGTGATCCTCAAGTAGCAGCATACTTCTGTCTAGTGAGCTCTGTTTAAGAAGACAGGGAAGAATTCCAGAAATGGTCTCCAAAAAATTAAACAAAATTTTTGATGTGCATAGTCCTGGTCGGTATTCATACTGAAAGTATATTAACAGAGAACAGTTTTTCCCTAAGGGTACTGGTAACTTGAAATCTTATGCTATACTGATTAGTGGCAGTGGGTTTTATTTTAAAGAACTTTCTTTTCTATTGCTAAAATATGTGCTCTTGGCCCTAGCTCTGTTCTTGCGGTTTCCAAAGCCCCTTAGAGGACAAGGATGATGAGTGGGGATGCATGCGTGCATCTCAGCTCCAGTGGCTGCACGTTCATGGGGGTCTGTTTTGCAGAAGCTACAGACTCTCTATTTGTTGACAGAGTCCTATGTGTGTTCTCTTTGCATCGTGGTCAGAGTCCAGAACGGAGGACTTCTCTGTGGAATAGTTAGTTATCTTCACTTGAGGTCTGTGTAATTACTCGTCCTCTAGTGCAGCCCGGAGTTGACCCTGGTAAGGCTCTTGAACCCTACGCAAGTATAATAAAACGGCTGTTTTCCTCGAAGAGGCAGAATTGGGGAGGTGAGTGTGGATGAGTGCCAAGGGCCATTTTGTGGGTCAGGGAGTTTATCTCGCTGAAGGTAAGAAGGTACCTTCTACCTATGCTGAAGGTAATTAACTCCTTTGATCAGAAATACCCTTGATTGAGGTGAGGGTGGGGGAAAATTTTATACACTACTGGCAGGAGTCTGAAGTTACATAGCTTTTCTGGAAGGCCCTTTGACAATAGAGATTTGAAATGTCAATGAATGTACTCCACAGAGTCATCCTAAGGGAAGAATACTGTAAGTGTGTACAAGGAAGTTCCTCACCGAACTGTTAGGTGCAGTGATAAATGGGGACTTTAAAACATTCATCAATAAAGGAATAGTTAAATAGCCTCTAGTAAAACCATGTGGTGAATGTTCTACAGTTGTTGAAAATGAGGTCAACTTCTGTACTGTTGTGGAAAGATGGCAAAGGAATTACATGAGAAAGTTAGATTATAGATCAGCATTTATAGTGTGATTCTGTTTTCAGTATAAATTGTGCATTACATGAGTACGTATTTTCATGTTTTTATATGCATTAATTTTGCGGGGGAGAATAGACAGACATGAAATGTCAACAGTGACCATTTATTTAGGATTTAGGATTACGCAATGAAGATTCTCATTTTCTATCTCATATTTCTGTATCATTTGAACTGTTTATAAAGAGGTGCCCGAGGTGCCCAGAAAAAATTAGATAATTGATTTTTAGAAAATCAACCAGCAGAGATGGTCAGGCCATGTCAGAGTGTGGAAGGAAGAAATAAGTAGTAGAATGTGCAGGACTAGTGATTAGAAGAACAGAAATCCTGAGCAGAACAGGAATTGGAAGAGATTGACCTCGTTTTGAAATATGTGTTCATTTGATCCAGATTTGTCTAATGCTACCTCGTTATTTGCCACTGGCCCCTCTAAGACCAAACTCTGCCTCTGGGTGTACCGTACATCATGGACTGCTCCAGGAACCAAATGGACCCTTCTCCCAGGAGTCCTGGCTGGTAGGGCTGAGGCCTGAAGGCCAGACCAGTTCCTGCCAGTACCCACAGCAGTCCTTTAGGGTCCCCTCCCTCATGTCTGGGTGTGAGGTGCAGACTTCTGTCTCCACTTTTGTCTCTTAAAGATTGCAGACAGGTCCTTCACTCTCTTGGGTTTTACTGAGAATTACTGCAAAGAAACCAATAAAGAAGTAAAGGTTACAACAAAGGTAAAGTAGCAGAGCCAGCGAGATAACAACTAAGGGAGCAGTGAAGCAAGCATGGGGTCCCTCACAAAGGTTCTGCTCCTCCTACAAAGCCATTGTCTGTGATTCCTGGTTACACTGCATTAGGTTTCCTAATCTCATCTATCATTCTCCAGGGCTGAATGTGCCAAACCCGCCTCTCCTCAGCTCCCTTTTCCAGGTCCTCCCTACCTCTTTCTCCACCAAGGCCCCACAGCCCACTGCTGGGCCTAAATGTGTAATTAAGGTGCTAAACGTGGAGTGTCCATTTCCAGGACCGCTTGGGCAGTCGGCACCTTTTGAGGGGCACTGTGTAATGGCCCTATATAGAGTCAGCCTGCTTAAATTATTTCTTCATGGAATCTCCCTTGTTTTCCTTAAAAGTCTTCCACCTCCTACCCACCCATCAGCTCATTCATCCTTATTGGAGCTCATCACTGTTTTTAGCCTTCAGATATAAACATGCCAAGAGGCCCTCGGGTTTCATCCCACCGTTCTGACCACTCGCCTCTGGAACCTTTTGTCACTGGCACTGCTTCCTCCTGTAAGGCCCAGTCACTTGTTCTGCACCCACCCGACAACTTCACTTGATGCTTTGTGGGGGTGACTCCCATTCCAGCTCTGCTACTTGGTGGCTTTGTGGTCTTGGGCAAGTTACCTAAACTCTGTCTCACTGTCCTCATGTGGTAAAATGGGAATAATAGTATACTTACCTCAAAGGTTGCTTTGAAGATGAAATTAAATAACGTATGTAAAGTACTTGGCACACTGGCTAGAATATATTGAGTGATACATGCCACCACCATCACTACATCAGCATTGATGCTGTCAGGACCGATCTTCCTGCCCTTGGGGCGTGTATTAATCACGTGGGAGGCACTAGGGGGCAAGCACAGCGAGAAGCCAGGTTCTTACCTGGGTGAGAATAAGTCAGATCCAGTATGGTTGGGGTTGATTACTGCAAACATCAGAGAGTGATTTTGAACTGATCTGGGAAGACTTTATGGGGTGGGAAGTGAATCTTAAATAGTACTTGGGTCTGAGTTGAACAGGAAAAGCAACAAGCTTGGAGCTAAATCGAATTGGTAAGGTCTTTGACCTTCTGTCTAGTCAGAGGGGTCTCAAGTTGGGGGACAGATACAGCAGGTCCTTGAATGATGTTATTTTATAAGATTGATGAGAAAAACGTTGACCTCTTCCCACATGTTCTCCCAACGTCTGTGTGGGGTTTCTCTGGGAACCTTGGTTTCCTCCCACATTGGTGTGTTGAGAGGAGGACGGGGTGGTGTTCCTCTCAGCTGCTCCTGAGAAGCTTGTTTCTGGAAGCTGCAGCAGACCAGCCCCCACTGGGGAGCCCAGGGAGCCGTATTGGGAGTGCAAGCGGGGCTCCTAGAGTCAGGGTCTTAGCCAGAAAGCACTGGGGTCAGGGAGCCTGCATGGTTTGAATTCTACATAGTAGGGCTACCAGATAAAATACAGGAGGCCCAGTAAAGCTTGAATATCAGAAAAAGGATCAGTATCTTTTTTAGTATAAGCTGACTTACTCCATGGCTTGGATTTTATTTTTTACTTTTTAAAAAAGATTTTATTTATTTACTTTTTAGAGAAGGAGGAAGGGAAGGAGAAAGAGAAGTGGAGAAACATCAGTGTGTGAGAGATACATCCATCCGTTGCCTCTCGCATACCCCCAACCAGGGACCTGGCCCGTAACCCAGGCACGTGCCCTAGCTGGGAATTGAACCAGTGACTTTTCGGTGTACGGGCTGGTGTTCAAAACAGTGAGCCATACCAGCCAGGGCCCATGGCTTGAATTTTAGAAAAGCAATATTCAGGACAAAGTTACACTAAAAATTATTTGTTATTTATATGACATTCAGATTTAACTAGGCATCTTGTATTTGTATTGACTGAATCTGGCAACCCCGGCACTGGGGGTTCCTGGGTTAACGAAGGTAGTGAGGAAGATAGGGAAAAGGATAATCTGATATCATCTTTTTTAAAAAATACATAATCTCGACAAAGGAATATTGTGTTCACTTCCTAGTTCACCGCACCCCCCTCCCTCCAAAACTGAGACTTTGCACTGAGAAACCTCACAAAGAGGTCGTAGCCTAGTGACTTCCCGTCCTTCTCTGGCTCTGCCCGTCGGCTTCCTGCTGAGGGCTGGAAGGAGCTCTGGTTAATTCTCTCTGCGCTGCCCTCATTTTCAGTTTCACTGGAACCGCAGGACAAGCAGAACCACTGGACTCCAATCCAGCCTCATTTTCTCTCTCAGAACAGGGGCATGCGCTGCTGAGTCCTATTTCTAGCTGTGCTTTTTCAGTCGGGTCTGCAAACTTTTTCTGTAAAAGGCAGATAGTAAGTGTTTTTGACTTGGCAGGCCAGGTGGTCCCTGTCACCACTACTCAGCTCTGCTGGTGGGAAAGCAGCCATAGACAGTAGACAAGATGCAAACCAGTGGGTGTGGCTGTATTCCAGTAACATTGTCTTTATGGACACTGAAATGTGAATGCTATGTAATTTATTATTCCTTTGATTATTTTCAGCCATTTAAACATGTAAAAGCCATTCTTAGCTTGCAGGCCATAGAAAAGCAGATGGCGAGCCAGGCTTGGCCTGAGAGCTGGTTTGTCCACCCTGTGGTAAGTCAGCAGCAGAGAACATGAGATGGGAAGTTGGCTCTCCGTTTCCCCTTGGGCTGAGTGGCCTCTCCCCCTGAGGTCATAGCTTCTGCTGCTACCAAGTGATGGACTGTGCTGGGATCTTTAGTAATGGATTTCACTGTTCAGCTTCCTACGGTGCAGGTACAAACCCACATTTCATAGGTTCTCGTGTGGATTTGTACATCTTCCTTAGGGAATGAGCCATTAGCAGTCAAAAGTGTGGCCACGGAATCATTATTATAACAAAAGTAGTTTATAGTGATCATAGGCTACCGTATCGGGAGTAATTTTGCTCTAATAAATAAGTAACAAGCACAAGTGATTGTGGGACAGTTGTATGTCTGTGTTATAATGCTGTCTTCTACATACAGCAGTGTGCGTTTGGTATTGTGTTTTTAAACAGAAAGATCAGATTAGGTTTGACTTTCTGTCACCAGATGGGGTCTAGCTGCACTGAAACATGGGTTAGACGTCAGGGCCTTTTATTCCTGGTGTCCTGACTGATGGAGGTTTTGCATTTTATGGATGTAAGATGTGCTGGGTGAGGTGGACAATGGAATTACACTTCCCACAGAAATCACTCCTGGGCCGAGAATCAGGTTTGCACGTGTGCCCTGTAGCATTCATTCTTGCCGATGCTGGGAGATGGGTGGTTATTAGGTTATGTCAAAGTGGTGTTTGCCTTAATACACGATCTTCCTGCGGTAACCCAATAATGGAAGGTGGAAGGAGGGAGGGTGAGAAGGTGGTGACCTGCGTATTTCTGAAAGTTGGAAGCATGTAGAAGTTAAGGAGCTTTGTGTGGTATCAACAGTGAGCTGTTAGGGTCCTGTTCCCCACTCCTCACCCCAGTTCTGGGGCACATTTGAATCCACTGACACCGGGACCTGCCACAAGGCGGTGTAGCTTTATGGTCAGAAGAGCGGCAGCTGGGCTCAGACTTCCTGGCTCCCGGCCCACCGGTTTCCAGCTCTTTGCCTTTGGGCAAATTACTCAACCTTGCTGTTTACTGAATTGTACAATAGGGGGTATTAACAGGAGAGTCTACCTCATAGGGCTGTTGTAAGAGTCAAATGCGCTAATGAATATAAAGTGCTTAGAACCCTGTCTGACTCAAATTTGTCTTTATTGAGATAAAGGAGGAAGTGGTTTTCTTTCCCCCTAACCTTATACTGTGAGGTAGGGTAAGGCAAGCTCTGATAGTAGTAGCTCAAAATAAGCTCATGATTTCCCCCCTGACACCCCCTCCCCCCACCATATAGAGATGTGTGAACATTCCTGGGAATGATCACAACTGGTCTTTGTGATTAGTAGTTCAGGGACAATGCTTGGCCCTGGCATGACCTAAGGCTCACACGCTAGACCTGTCACTGGCTGTGGGACCTTCAGCAGGTCCCTTACCTCTCAGAGCATAATAGAGATAAGCAGGCATCCCACACCCCCCTCCCGTGACTGTCTTGGGGGCACCAAAGAAGGCATTGAAAGTGGAAGTGCTTTATAAACTGAAACGTTCCTCTTCAGAGGGAAGGATGAGGAAAGGCATCATTACTGTTGACATCACCCTCCCCGCCCCCCATTGCACTCTTGGCCTCCCACCCTCCCCTTGTGGGAGGGGGCTTTGATATGTTTATCGAATCATGTGGTTCTTCAGTAAAGATTAGGATGTCCCCCTACTTTTGAGGAGGTGGAATTATTGACATAATTCAAGTTTGAAGTTCTGTATGAATAACATTTTGATTTTGTGGAAGGGTGTTATTTCTGAACCCAGTTCTTTCCTTTTCTTTTTTCTTCTCTAAATTACACTCTTGTCCGATCCTTGTAGGGTACACAAGTACAGTGCAAGGCCAGTCCATAGTCAGATGATTTTTTAACGTCTGTTTTGTGGTGATCCAGGCTTTTAAAAAAAGTATACATTTCATCAAATTTTAATAACCTCCATCCTAATGTTACCTTAAGTATTTTCCTTCACCCTCATTTGGGCAGAGTAGTATAAATTTTGCTTCCATATGCTTTATATGCATTATATTCAATTAGGGGTAGTTTCCTAATTTAAGAGTTTGCAAACTTTGTTCTGGGGTGTTCTTGGGGATCCAGGGATCTTCTGAATGATGACTTCTAAATCGAGGTTGCTTTCTGGGATTTCTAGAACATGGGAGGCCATCTCTTTGACAACATTTCCAGGAATCAGGACAAGGTTCACTGCCCTGGCCTGGGGCATCCTGAGCTTGCCCCGCAGGGTCTGCCATGAGCAGCAGCCCCTGTTCAACCCTGAACAGAGTAAAATAGGAGCAGTGTGGGAAGGCGATGAAGGTGCCGGGGGGTCTGTGTGCCCAGGAGACAGGGGACTGTGATGGCGTGCTCTGGCGTGCTCTGGAGGATGTCCTTGTCCCACCGTGAGAGGTAAGGAGAGTACCTCTGAATATGACACACATTAATGCATGTAAGTTGTAAGACACTGTCCCACAAGCTCCCTGAGAGGGAGACGATGAGTCAGCCCCGCCTATCAAGAGCAGTCCCCAGCCATTCTGTGCAGCCCTCTGCCCCTCGCACGCCATGCCACTTGCTTCATTCCTACTGACTTCTCAACACCTCTCCATCTCTTCCCTTTCTGCTTTTTTTGGTCCAAAGGCCAGCCTAGGGACAGGGATCATTTTGCACTGAAAAGGGAAAGCAGTGCTGAGATAAATTTTGGTAACCTTTTCAGGATTTAATCTGGGAGAAGTTCTGGGTTGGTTGGGTGGGAGTACTGGTTTAAACAGCATAGAGCTTAACTAGCTCTACTATCCTGAGCTGTGAGCTCTGAGATTGTGACTTGGAAATTATGCTTTGGGAAATAAACATTGAGGACAGAGCTACCCAACAGGGGGTGGGGGGCAGAGCCAGAGAAACACAAGTCAGGTAGCATTGTCTAGAATGAAAATCCAAACACTTCCACTTTGTAAGCCAGGTTGTGTTGGCAGCTGAAATCGGCTGTGACTTCCCTAATGTGTAAACTTTTTAAGGTACAACTGAGTCTTTGAATCCCCACAGCCTATTTTCTTCATCAATAGTTACTGAAGGGATCTGAATCATATAGCTTTCTTTTCTTTGAGTGGAAGGGATCTTTGAAATCTAACTTCCTCATTTTGCAGGGGCCCAGGCAGGCTACGTGACCTTGCAGATCTCAGCCAGTAATTGGCTGAGGTGGAGCTCTCGCCCCTGCTTCTCCTCCTGGTGAGGGCCGTTTCTCATCATATCATGTTGCTTGTCTAATTAAATCGTGGATGATGTCTGTGACATGCTTAATTTCTAATTAGATGACTTTATGGATCAATTTGCATTTAATGTTAAATCTAATGTGGAAATCATTAAAAAGTTAGATCCCTGGGGAGAGGAATAGGTACTTATTCCCTGCCTATTAAAAATAACAAGTATATGCCCTGTGTTAATACATGAACCTTTTTATGTGGAATGGGAAAATATTGGTAGAGGATGCAGGACCTATAGGAAGTCTGTGTGCTTGTCAGCTGGGGAAACGTCTGGTGTTCAGACTCTGTGAGGTAAGCAGTATTATCTCCATTTATACATGAGGAAATTGAGGCACTAGAGATGAAGGTCTTGAAGTGAGCAAATGGTGAAGCAGGGTGTGAATCCAGCCTGGCTGATTCCGAAACTGACTCTGGACTAGACTGTGAGGTGCTCTCGTGGGTGCTCAACGATTCTCACCAGTGGAACTCTACAGTGGTCTGAGTGTTAATCTGTGGGATTCTAAAGCGTTTGCAGCTGACAGTAATTTGGAGTGACGTCAGTGCTTCCATTATTGCTTTAAGGAAGAGAGATGGGCCCTGAGGTGACCAGCAGAGGCTCCAAAGGTGAAAGGATCAATCAGTTGCTCAGCAAGCAGGACTCTGGTCTGGGACTCGTCTGAGGTTGGCCGGCACCTCCTCTGGGGAGTCACTCAGCATGCTCCATCTTGAGGGTTTTCTTTGGACCTTGTATCCTTTACAAGATATTATTTTAGACTTAAATTTCTTTGTTATTTTTAAATTTTTTATCCTTACCCAAGGACATGCTTACTGATTTTTAGAGAGAGAGGGAAGGAGGGAGACACACACACACACACACACACACACACATGGATATGAGGGAAACATCTATTGGTTGCCTCTTGTATGTGCCCCGATTGGGGACCGAACCCCTCACAACCTAGGTATATGCCCCAACTGGGGATTGAACCTGCAACTTTTTGGTTAATGGGATGAAAGAAAAGTGTCTGGGAAACACAGATGCTTCTCTGTGATCTTCCATCATAGACAGTTTAACTCTGGGGTTACTCATTTGAGCATGTAAAGCTTGGAAATATGCTTTTCCCACATCCAGCAGGTTTTTATGTGTGTTGGTTTGTAAGGGGAGATGCACACATGAATTTGATGTGTTTCAGTTTGGCAGATATTGGTGTGATTCTTAGGCTAGTAGTTTGCAAATATCCGCATGCCTAAGAGTTGCCTGGATAGCTGGTTCTGTTTATTAAGGTGCTTCACTTCTAGATTCTCCTATTCATCAGGTTTGGGTTGTGGCTCACCATTTGCACTTTAAGCTGCAGTGCAGATGAGTAGGCTACAGGTGGTCTATGAACTGTATGTGGGTCAGATTCACACAAGGTGGGCCAGGGCTGTGGAGCAAAATAGTGTGGAGTCTCATCCTGTCTCTGTCATCTTGTTGTAGCCTCACACAGCCTCGGGTAGGTCGTCTGGCCCCTCCAAGCACTGCTCTGCACATCGGCCTGCCTTGCTGGCTGAGGTGTGATAGGAGGGACCCAGGCAAAGAACAGGAATAAAGACTCCCATGCTAAGTATTGCCCCATGCCCCAAACAAGCACACTGGCTACTCAGATTCCTGATTCATTTTTTAATGTGAGTTGGGCTGCTGCATATGCACATCATGATTTCTCGTTATTTCACAAGATAAAAGCTGTAACCACATGAAAGAAAATGAAACAAAAGGAAAAAAGTTTACCCACAAGCTCACCATCCTAACACCACTGTTTGCATTTTTCCTTTTAGCCCTGTCTGTATACAGACATATTTCTATATAGCTGTAATCGTATGTAGACTCAGTTTTGTATTCTGCTCTTTTCAGTAAACCTTAAGCAAATGTTTTCCAAATGGTTACATAGTCTTGAAGATGATTCTAAATGGTCTCACAATCTGTCATCCCACAGGCTAAGTTTATTTAACCAGTCATCTATTATTGGACATTTAGCTTGTGATCTTACAGTTTAGTGCTATTACTAAAAATAATACTTGGAGATATGTTTCATGCTTCTTATTGTAGACTATTTCCTAGGAGCAGTATTTCTGGGTGAAAGAGCACAACCTTTTTTTTTTCTTTCAGTGGATATTGCTAAACTAGATTCTAACAAGGTTGTCCTAGATTGCAGTGTCACTGGGAGTGCAGGAAGATGCCCATTTGGGTACCTTTGCCTGATTAGATACCATCGTTTTTACAGAGTCTTGGCCTGGGGTGCTTTATTGTTTGACAGGTGTTTCTTTGATTATGGTAAGGTTGAGTATGACTTTAGTATTATATTTTTAGATTTGATTTAATTTCTTTATTTTGTCAAATTTAATGCCTAGAATTTTTTTTTTTTTTTTTTTTTTTTTTAGATTTTGGACCTTATAGTTGAAAAAACAAACAAACCCAGAGCCCATCTGTATAATAAGTACTTTGGACATATTTTACGGTTGTGTTAGCTGCTCATGATCTTAACTTTCTTGCAGGTCACCAGTTAATGGGGTGACATTTGGAGAGTAGAAGGGCTTTTCTTTTTCTTCTTAGAGTCCCCTTTGTTCTTCCCCTCCATCATCCTCCCATTTCCTGTACCCCTGCTCCCCTGTAAGTACTGTTTTTGTCTCTTTGGAGATAAAACATGAAAGGATGAGCTTTTCAGTCATGCTCCTTCCACTTACAAAGCATGGGTTGCCTAAATTATGTATTAGTGTGGAAGGAGGATAAAGAAAATCACAGCATTGTAACAAATTGCCCCTGACCGAACTGCAAGAGCAAATGTCTCACGTGGTCTCCTGTGGAATCGTGGAAAGGCGCATTGGAGGGTGTAATCTTAGCTTGAGCTGAAGGGGAGTCCAACCTGTTTTTCAAGTTGGTCTTGAATAACTTTGTTCCTTCTGGAATGCTCGCCATCCTCAGCACGACAGAGTTTGCTTGACAAACTCTGCCACTCTGCTGTGCATGCGAGGCTGCCGAACTGGTTCGTTTGTTTGCCCAGCACACCCAGCGTTTGATGGGTGACTCTTGTACCCCAGGCACCCTGAGAGTGGCTCCTGTGGTCACCCTTGCCCCTCCACCCGCAGGGATCACAGAAGGGCGAAAGGACACGTACTTCTTTGGGCAGGAGACAGTTTGTTGAACATATGGGCTCGCTGTCCTTAGGTAATGCTGCCCCATTTGGGCACCTGTTAGGAGACTGATGTTGAATAGCAGGGTGCATGTATACCTAAGAGAATGGTTGCAGCACAATTTTAGTTTAATTTGTTAATGAAACAAGACGGAGCATGTTTTCTCCTTCCGCACACCTCTCGGGCTGTTTGATATGAGGCACAATTAATTTATTTGTGCTGTCTGTGGAGGCATATGCCAGCTAATGTAGTGCAAGAGCTTTTATCTTTCTGTGTGTAATGAAGAGGGGCAGGCTGCTGGCAAACTGACAGGGAGTACTGATGACTCATTCTCCGACTGCAGAGTGCTTTCTTTTGAAATCACGAAATGCGTACGCTCGCCGGTATACATGCAAACCTAGTTCCTGTTTGAAATCGGCAGAACCAGTTTGGAAAAGTTCAGCGGCCTCTGAAACACTCCAGAGGGGAGAAAGAAAAGGCAGGTGAAGCTACTTCTCCAGCTCCCTGGCCTGACCGAGGGCAAGACACCTTGTTCAGTGGGAGCCTTGCCCTCCAGGAACAGAACTCTCTGTTCCCTCAGAAGGCTGGCTCCTTTGTGCCGTCTCCTTTGTGCTCCAGCAGGCAGCCTTGCCCTACAGCCTCCTCCCAGTGGGGCCAGAGGGCCAATGCCTGGCCTACCTGCCCTTCTGGGTGGCTTCCTACGGGAGATCCCCCTGGCCATGAATTCTGGGCCTTTTGATGTTAGCCCTCAAGTGCACTGGGTTCCATCTGGCCTTGACTGTGGCTGTGCTGTAGGTTGCTCTGTCACCCCACTTTGGTGAGCTTCAGAAAAAATAGTTTACAAAGTAGCTAACAGTCAGTCCCTTGGTCCTTTATAGTCTATAAGGCATTCGGACATTATAACCACTCTGAGTTTGTTATATTGCTGTCCCACTTTATAGATAAGGAAGTTGAAGTGCACAGAAGTTAAAGAACATGTTCATGGTCAAGCAGCAAGCTGGCAAACAGGTAGTGCTGATGAAACCAGAACTTTGAAATTTAAAATCTGACCATATAGTTTTTTTATGACATTTATCCAGTAAAGGCAAAATTCTGCATTTTCTGTATAAGAAATGTGTAAGTGATTGGTCAGGGAAGCTCTTCAGGAATTATATGTGAGAATACACATTTCTATATTTTTGGGAATAGCGGGAGGGTCACAGGGTGTTTCTGGAGACCTAAAAGCAGTTTATTTTGCCCCATTTTACACTGGTCCAGAAAATTAAACTAAACTCTGAAGTGTTCCTGTGCCAGATGGTTGGTCAAGCTCATTGTGCAATGAGGACCAAATGCAAGTGTCCTATTTGGTTTATTACCTGGGCGTGAGTGACACAGATCACTGTGCGTGGCCCTGTTGACTTTTGGAGCTGGAAGGACCCATGGAGACTTTTACAGATGTGGAAACTATGGCCCAGAGAGGGAGAGATTTTTGTGTTAGGAAGACTTCCATTCAGTTACCCAACTATCCCTCCATGTATCTGGCAGATGTTTATTAAGCCTCTGCCGGGTTAGGAGGTAAGGCTTCGGGTATGAATGAAACAGACACAGTCCTGTCTTCAAGGAACACATGATAGTGGAGAACAGGGCAGAGCAGGCACTTAGAGTACAGCACTGTGATGACTGAAGTCAGGCTGCCCGGGCGCAGAGGAGGGGCACCGACCGGGGGGGGAGGGGGTGGGGGGCACATAGTCAGGGCAGGCTTCCTTGAGGGCAGGCTTCCTTGAGGGAGTGGTGCCTGAGACGTGACAGCTGGAGCTGAAAGTCGTCTAAACATGGGGAGCCAATGCCACCTGCAAACTGAGGCCTCCCATTCTCCAGTTCAGCAGAAGGCAGTGTCATGGAAAAGGCTTGCTCCATGTTGGTGCTTAGGCACCAGCAGGCTTCAGGCTTTGTGTGATGGGTGTGTGTGTAAGAAGTGCTCACTCTAGGCCCACACCATGCAGTATATAGTGGTGGCCACCAGCCACATGTGCTGGTTGGCTCTTGGAAGGTGTCATCTGAGATTGAGATGCACCACGAGTATGCAGTGACCACTGGACTCTGAAGACTTAGTACAAAAAGAATGTAAAATACCTCATTAACAGTTTCTTCTTTATACTGATGACAGGTTGAAGGGTTCATTTGTTTTTTTTTTTCTGTAAGATGGTTCTAGTAGCGCTTAATTGTCCTTAACTTCGTTTGAAAGAATTTTGTTCGATTCTGTGTGATAGCTGTCATATCAGCATTCATTTTTAAAAAACATCAGAATTGGTGAATTTTTATGTAGCCATTTTAATATTGAAGATGAAGAAAATAAGCAACATTTTCTGCATATTATGCTTTATTATTTCAAGAAAGGTAAAAATGCAACTGAAACGCAAAAAAAGCTTTGTGCAGTATATGGAGAAGGTGCGGTGATCAAACGTGTCAAAAGTGGTTTGCGAAGTTCCATGCTGGAAATTTCTTGCTGGACAATGCTCCATGGTCAGGTAGACCGGTTGAAGTTGACAGTGATCAAATCAAGACATTAATTGAGAAAAATCAACATTGTATCATGCGGGAGATAGCCAGCATACTCAAAACATTGAAATCAATAAAGATATTGGTGAAAACGAAAAATATGGTTTTTTTTTTTACAAAAAAAAAATGTGGACTTCTGGGCCAACCCAGGATTTGGATGTGCTGGATAACAAAAGAAGGTGTGAAATGATTTTTACCTGTTTCTCTGCACCTTAGTGAGGCTCCCAGAACATGTATCACAACACTCGTGGCTCATGCCGCGTTGCTGTTGGACAGTGATGGTGGCGGGAGGGAGGCCCAGGAGAGGAAGCTGGGCTGCCAGTGCAGCGGTTGGAGAGAAGAGGTGTGAAGGGTCCCAGGGGCATACTCTGTGGTAGGCCCTCATGTCTCTGGACCTCCCTGCCCTCTTCTCTACCGTGGCAGTAACAGCCTCCCAGCTGGGGCTGAGGATGAAGTCAGAGAACCCATGAAAAGCACATCCCATTGTGAGCTGTGGTTCTCTTTGTAATTAAACAGTTCAGGGTTGGGACAATATATACTACACAGTATACTGGTATTTTAAAGGACCGTTGAGAAATTCGGCCAATTGCAGAATAACAGGCTGGTATATGGGAAATGCATTTAGTACACAAGGAATTAATTTTAGACTGGGGGAGGGTCTGTGTGAGGTGCCACGGATAAGAAACTTCCATTTTTGTTGTCCCTGGCTCTCTCTGCTTCAGGAATTCCCTCACCTCTCACATCGGAGTTTGCACCCAGGCTTTCAGAGTCCTCCTTCCTTGTTTTGTTTGAAAAGGCCAGACACGGGATTTCTACTTCTTTTTTATCTTCAGGTATTTAATACTGTATTCCTGAAACTCAGGACTCATTACATGCTTGATGAATGAATTGTTATTCTACCAATATTTACTGAAAACCTGCATGTATCAGGTATCTGCTAGGCTCCAGGGACCTGCGGTGAGCAGGACACAGGCCCTGCCCTCACGGTGCTCCCTGCAGGGAGTGAGGACGGTGCCAAGCCAAGGTGGAGACCTGTGGGAGACATGGAAGGCGTTCCTCCTGGTTAAGTCCTGTGACTCAAAGGATGACTTGATTAAAGATCACAAAGGAGGGAGCTGGGGGACAGTGGCAGCTGATGAGAGTTTACTTTCTTGTAATTTCCTTTTGCACGGTGACACTGAGGAGTTGTGTTTACCAAGGACGCTGTCAGCCCTCAGGGGTTTCCAGCACTGTGACAATGTTTGATATTTGGGTTGCACCTGTATATTAATTACAGTTTTCCTCATCAGTTACACACCCCAAGGGTGGTACACATGGACCAGATGGCCCTCCCCAGTTGGGAGTGACCAGGGATAATTGGATGGCTTGCGGAGGACCGTTGGGGCAGAGCTACTTGCGGAGGACCAGTGGGGCAGAGCTACCTGCTCTGCAGGGGGTATTTGAGGGACACGAAGTAGCTGTAGTTGTGACCTGGCATCGAGGTGGCAGTCAGGCAGACAGTCAAGCCATTTCAGCGGGAGATAGCATCTGATACTCATCCCTTCGAGCTAGTCTTGTCATAGTGGCAGTAAATACAGCTGCCTCCAGTGTGTTCCCAGAATATCTCTTTCTGCAGAATGTCTTTGAGGGGATGTTTGACTTGCAAGCATGTGGTTGATAAAATAAATACATTTTAAAAATGTAAACCTCTCCATGAGAGGTTTTAGTCTCTTCTCTCCCCAGGGAAAAATAAAGCCCTTCTTTAACCTCTTTTCTTCCCTAAGTGTAGAATTCCTGCCATGCTTTATAAGAAAAAATATTTTTGGAATGTAGCACCTGCAGGAATATAAAGGGGCTCTGCCCAAACCGCTGGGCCGTGGCTACTATGTGGGTGGTTTCTTGAGGGCTGTGAAGAGATACCCACTCTGACACCTGCAAAACATTTGAGGAGCTGGTCCAGGGTTGTAGGAGTGGGGATTCAGAGCCTCTTAAATTGTTTTCAGCTCAAGGCTGTGGACAGGCAGCTGTAATAGACAGTTCTGTCTAATATTAGAGGAGCCTTACCATTTAATGACACCTGGCTAGAACACTGGGTGCCTAGAAAAGTTCCTGGCAAGATGTAGACACTTAATATTCAGGGTCCTGCGGAAGTAACACCACTAGTGTGGTTGGTAGGATACGTGACTGTCTGGCACGGGATGGACAGCAATTTGAACATTTTACCTAAAATGTCATATGGTGTGCTTGGGTGAGATATTGTTATGTTACAGAATTACATGCTTATGATTTTGTAATGAAATATTTTTATGTAATTAAAAGGGGCATTATTTGTGCTGGACCCTGTATAGTTGTTGAATGAGTGAATGACCAAATAAAAGAGTGAATGAAGGATGGAGGCCCATTTCTGGGCTTTGGAGATCTTGTGGAGGAGAGTGTCACAGGCCTTCCCCTCACTGCCTGCCACTGCCTGTGCGTCAGCAGCACCATCACCTTGTTAGCATGTGCATCAGCTGGGGATGCAGATTCTGAGTCAGTGGATCCAAAGCACCTGCCAGTCGTGCTGGTCCATAGGCTGAACTTTTAGTTGCAGGGCTCTATTAGGGTCAGTCAAATCATCGATAAGTCTTTAATGAATTCCCAGCGGCACTAGGGATCTTGGATAAAAATGAAAGCCTTCGTCATAATCTCAGAAAAAAAAATGTGTAGTCATAGTAAAAAGTTAAGACATCCTTAGAAGCTGGAGGGAAAGCAGTTCATTGCTACATGCTGTGGTGTGAATAGTGGTCCAGGGAAAGCTGAAGGAGTGAAGAGCTTTTTCGTGAATCAAGGGATTTTGGAGTTAAAGCTGTGTCTGGTTTCAATCCAGTGGGATTCCTACAGCCACCCTGACAGTTGGCCATCCAGCTTCTGCTTATATGCACTCAGGTCAGGAATGTGTTTTCTCTTGCTCGTGTAGTACTGCCATTTTACAGATGCAGAAACTGAGGCTCCTAGGGATTAAGTGACTTGTGTAAGGCTGTATTCCTTACAGAGGCACTGCAGGGATCCAGACCTTTGGATGCCAGTTAAATGCTCTTTTAACTGCACTCCATTTGGCCCCGATTTGGTGAGAAAGCAGAGAGGCAGATCCTAAAAGTTTGATTGAGTAATTGAACTCATAGGAGAGAAGAAGTAGAGGTATTGTGGATTCTGGAGCAAAGATGACTCAAGCTGTATTGAAGGAGTTGGAGTACAGTAAGCCCTCACTATTGACGTGTTCCATTACTGGAAGCCAAATGACATAGAAGGAAACCAGTTTTACTACAGGCTAATTGGCATAAACAATAGTTAAGCTCCTATAGCATTATATCGATGTTATAACAAAATGACATTATTTGAGGACCTGCAGTACATACCTTGAAGGTAATTTAGGAGAAGCTAACCCTGAACTCCATGGAGGCTTCTCCTACATTGCATTCTCAGTCTTAATATATCCAGAGACACAGCTCTTTTGATGGGGATTTCATTATAATTAAAGGGCTCTTTATTTCACTGATAGACCGTTCTCTTACACCGAGCAAAGGTTCTAGGTTTTCTACAACCTTTACCCATTAATCCTAATCCTTCCCCTCCTGCTGAAGCTACAGCACAGACCTCTTTTCATATGCTAGAGCGTTTAGGGTTTTTCCTTTTGAAAAATCTAAAATAATTTTTCTTACCAGATTTGGAATATATGCCCATTATGACACATTGAGAAAATACGGAGAAGCAAAATGAAAAATAACCATCAGTAATTGCAGCACTCGTAGATAATTAGTCTTGTAGACTGTTTTCAATGCAGTATCTATTTGTCGTCGTTTTTGCAAATTGAACTATATTGTTTGTGAATGTTTTATAATTTTCCTTTTCTGGTGCATAGAATTTTATCTTTCATTTCAATAAATATTTGATATTGCAATTGGTAACATAATTTCATAATGGGATATGTAATTTACTTCCTTTTGTTTGATATTTTGCCTATTTGCTCTTTTTTTTTTGGCAATTGTCAATCATGCTGTAATAAATATTCTTAGAGGTCAATCTCAGTGCTTTCATTGTTTAGGTAAACTGTATCTCTGTCCTCTGTTCCTGGAAGTGGAGTGGTCAAGTCCAAGATTAGTTTGACAGTGACTCTCATGGCCCTCTAGGTCATTCATTCTCCAGCCTCATATCCTCATTCCTCTTAAGTTGTGGCTTCACACTCGTGTGTGCTCTCTGAAACATGCTCACTTTGACCATTCCTCTCTCAACAGTCTCTGGGATCCAGACCTGAGATCTCACTTTTCTTACTGTGAACGTAGCTTTTCTAATCAGGGCAGCCTCATAGTACATTAGCTTTCCCAGTAGCCTCGTCACACTGAGTCATTGAGCTTGTGGGCAACCCAATCCCTTAAGACTTTCTCATGTGATCTCCTCTACCCTATACTGGTGAGTTCATCCCCCCCGCCCCCCCCCCCCCATGCCTTTGGACTAAGTGCATGACTTGACATTTATCCTTATTAAATTTCCACCTTGTTAAAGTCAGCCAGTCATCATATCCTTTGAGATAGTATCAGCAGCAGACTCTATCATCCTTCATAGTCACTGTCCCTTCCAATTCCCAGTCACTGGCAAATTCCAGTGTCAGATGATTAAGCAAATCCCAGCAGTCATTTTCATCTCTGTTGTCCTCACTGGTTTGTGAGTTTTTCAAGGCCAAGACCATATGCTGTTACTTCTCTTTTAAAAACCCTGTCCTTACTTCCATTTTATTATATATACCCTAGCAGATAGACAGAAAATGTTGCCATGTGAAAATTTGTTTTGTTGAACTCCGGGGATGAAGGCATGGTGGTGGTGCTAGTATCACACTGATGAACTGCAGAGAAAGAAGTCTAGGCTGGGTCTCTGGGTGAGGAGCTTATAATGAGGTGGAAGAGACAAAAAAAAACACACAAAAAACAAAAAAAACCGTGAGTAACAGATAAGTAACTGAGTAAAGCTCAGTTTAGATGCTCTTCTGACGTTGCACGGGGTTGAGTGTTTGGGCTTGAGCACATTGCTGAGATGGATCTTGATGTCTTGCAGAAAGGCAGGCAGTGGAGGTATTTCTCAGGCACCGTGGGTGAGTGCCCAAGGCAGTGAACACCTGAGTTGGAGACAAGAGGGATGGCAGCAGAGATGTTTGCTTGGAGACCCGATGACAGAAAACCACCCACCCACTGTGTTGAGAATTGTGTTGAATAACGATCTCATAGAGGAGCCTTATCTGACTCTGTTCTGTGAGATGTAGAACAGAAGTTGCCCTCCCTTTTTCTTTTTTATTCATTGAGCTCCAGATGCATTAAGTTAATGCCTGCTCATGGTTGATATTACCCTTAAATCAGAGGCTGACCTGAAATCAGAACCCAGGAGCTCAGATTCTTCTCTGCTGGCCCATACTCTGAACAGACTAGGTTCATGGTGTGAAGGCAGTGTGATGGCTCCTCCATTTATCCACTTTGGGGCCTGCCTGGAGCCCCATTGGCATTTCGGAGTTTTAGACCCTCACCGGTGAAAGCAGAGCCACCCCATCTTGCTTGCCTTTCTGGGTGGTGAAGTACACTTGAGAAGAAGCGAGCTCGAGCCCTGGACTTTGGGCACCTCTGCTGCTGAGGAAAGGCCTGCTGCGTGAATGACAGTGAACTGGGCAGCATTTCTTAGCCTCAGAGAGTTACAGGGCAGGAACCTGAATGTTCCAGCTCCCCTGGTGTGTCTGTGGTATTTTCCAGGTGGCTCTGGGGCCCCTGTTGCCCTCCATAACTGCTTTAGCTCTCCTGGTTACAGCAAAGGCCCTTGTTCATCAAAAGGGAAGTTTTTGTCCAGGAAGGGAGACAGGTTTCTTTGGGGCCAGGTACAATTACAGGGACTCTGAGCACCTCAAGCCTTGCCCCAGTGGTCATCTTGGAAGTTTTGGGGTGTCTTCATTGGGTGGGGCTTAGCTGTTTGTGCAGTGTGAGCCTACAGGTTTCTGAGGTAGACACAGTTTATTCCTCCTGCTATCTTGCTGGTACATGGCAGTGTTTGTCATAGTCCCCCAACTACCAGAAGCCTAGTGCATATTTCTGGGGAGGTATATTCAGCAGTGCATACCTTCTAAAGTCACACATGTGTACATGTGAATGTACATGTGTAAGTAAACAAATGTGCATTCACAGCTAGATAGAAATATGCAAATACACACTCACTGATTTTAAAGAACATGTGAGGTCTAAGATTATGTTAAAGCTTGGTTTCGTCTTTTGTGTTGATCAAGTGTTAATGTGCTGCAATTATTTTAATTTAGAAAAGGAAATTCATGCAGGGAGATGGGGAGAAAATAACTCCAGCTAATTGTCAAGAACCCGAGGCAGTCCAGAAAAGCAGTGTATCCAGCAGAAATTGGAACCTTTTCAGTGTCTGGCTCAGGAGTTTATTATTGTTTTTTTATCCAGTTTAGAACTACTGACAGCTTCCATTCCAAGGAATGGCTCACTCCTTTCTCCATAGTTAGAGGATTCTCTTTTCCTCTCCCTCCCAATTCCTTTTTGCTACATTCTCTTTGAGTCAGCATGGGCCCAGGGGCTACTGCAGGAAGGATTAGAAGAGAGATAGGAGATAGAGGCAAAAAAGATCCTGTCCTACCATGGTGGTTCAGTGTCATCCCAGGTCCGTGCCCCAGACAGAAGGTAGCTATGGGGATGGTGGGTCTGTGGGGGTGGGGGGGGGCGGTTAACATGTTGGCAGTCATGGGCATTTCTGTGTATATTATCTCCTCACTGCCCTAGGAGAGAGCACACGAGGACACTGAGGCATGGCAGCAGTAAATGCATTGCCCTGGTACACAGCCTCAGAGTGGTGGAGTGGGCATCAAAACCCAGGCCTCTGTTTGAGAGCCTGGCTTCCTACCAAATTCCCAGTCTCTTGGCAGATCTCTGCCTGCCCTCCCTGCCTCCTAACCTGCTTTGTTTTTTTGAGCGCCTACTATGTGTTATGCACTGCTCTGGATTGTGAGGTTACAGCTGTGACCAAGGCAGACATAAAGAGTCCATGAAATGTGCATCCTCTGGCCCTGTCACCACTTTGCTCCCCATGTTGCCAACACATCTTTCTATACGTACAGTTACCAGGTTGTGTTTGTGTTATGTGTTCATGTGTCATCCTTCTCCTGGACTTTGAGGTCTTGAGGGAGGAACAAGTTTGTTACTCATCTTTGTCAGCACAGAGCCTGGCCTGAAGTTGGCTTCATGCCTGTTTGAGGCAGTTGAATGAATGCTTTTCGGTGTTGTGCGACACCAGCAGAACCAAATGATCCAGGTACTGCTGCTTCTGTGTCTCCATCAGCACCACAGAAGTAGCCCTGCCGAAGCAGACTTTGTAGCTTGTGCTTCACCTAGACAATTAGAGAAGTGGAAGGGACAGTCCCTTAAGCAACTGCATCAGTATATGTGAGTTGTGAACAGAAGTCAGTCTTAAAGTGTTAATGTGGTTGTGATCATTGTTTACTCTGGCAAATAGTTTGAAATAGTTTGAAATAGTCTCGCAGAAATGTTCTAAAATTCCAAATGCATCCTTTTTCCTTCCTCTCATTTACTATCTCCATTTAAAACTGGAATATGTTAATATGCTTACAGCCCATTAAGACCAAAGAGCTTTATTTTTTTCTAGCCTTTTGTTCTTTCCTTTTTCCCATTGCCCCGCCTAGATCAAAGTACTCAGGAAAGGCAGGCTTGCATGGGAGCAGTGTACTTTACAGCAAAAATGAATTCCGTTTGAAGGAGGACATGGAATTAGAATGTTATTTGCATTTAAGATTTTAGATACTTTGTTAAACTCAAATAGCTCCTGCTCTAATGTTGGATACCAGTGATCACCTCTCTTCCTTCGAAAACACATTTTATCAATGATTGTTCTTAAACCCACCTGTGAATCTATGACTATTCACTGTGTGTGTTCCAAGTTTCAGGTGCAGATAGAATCCTCAAAGCTTATTAAATGGTGCTTGAACATATTGATTCAATATAGAACTTTTATCGAATTTGGTGGTCATATGGGATGTGGTGGGTTCCAGCTAGAACCTTAATTTTTTATTCTTATTCACAAAGAAATGTCATGGGTAAAGCAGGAAAAAAAGAATTTTTTTTTTTGAGATAGAGAAATGAATCTTGCTTCTCTTTTGCATTTAATTGTGCATGAAATATATTTTTTGAATTTTACTTATAATTTTCTTAATTTTAAAACATTTATAATCACCATCTTTTATTGTTTTGTCAGAAACAGTCTGCTTCTTTAGAAACAAAAATGCTGTTAGTATGTACATACATATAAAGCAGTTACTAATATTTTGTGGGACTTTAAAAAGATTGAAGTTTTGCCCTGGTTGGTGTGGCTCAGTTGGTTGGAGCATTGTCCTGTGCACCAAAAGGTCATAGGTTCGATTCCCGGTCAGGGCACATACCTAGGTTGTAGGTTCAGTCCTTGGTCAGGGTACATGGAGGTAGGTGATCAATATTTCTCTCTTTTTGTCCCTCTCTCTCTCTCTCTTCTCCCATTTCTCTCCTGCCTCCCTCCCTCTCTCTAAAATCAATAAACGTATCCTCAGTTGAGGCTTGAAAAAAATTACTTAAATTTAAAAAATAAAATTAAAATTAAAAAAAAATAAAAAGGTTTAAGTTTTGGACAATCCAGCCATGTGTGGGCCAGAAGTTTACTTGTTCTGGTTGACAGGTGAATGGCATAGAAACAGAATCTTATACTTGAGAGCTTCCTACAAGTCTGGTTTTAGCTTCCTTGCGTGTAAGCACTAGGAAACTGAGGCCCAGGTTGGAAAAGGAAGGAATTGCTCAAGGTTATACGATATTTGTGTCTTACCAGCAGAAGTTAAGGTCCTTGGAGTCAGAGTGCGTGATGACATATCTCTGGCTCTGTAATTCACATGTGATCCATAATAAGGATGGTTTGACTAAATAAACAAAAGATGAAACAAAAAAAAGTAATCATTATTTACATTTAAAAATGCTCTCTGAGTTTCAGCTTCCCTATCTCAGATTCTCAAACATTCATTACCTGTGACAATTCTTTTTGAATGAATGAGAATCAAAGCCCAAGGTTCATGCAAGGACTTGGCTTACTTACGGAGGGTGCCTGGACAGTTCACACATAGGTACATTTCTTCCATTAACAGTGTCATTTCAGTGTTACCTGCTTGGAGCTGTAGTTCAAATATATGCATGTCCCATATGGGTTTGCCCTGAAGCCAAACTTAAGCCATGCTAGAAGTCATTTGTATTTTTTAGTTGGGTTGCTGTATACTCTGGCAGCTTGCTGCATGATGGGGTTCCAGTATGGATGAGCTTAGCTTATGCTTGCCTCTTAGCCTCACTCATAGTTTGCTCAGTGATAGGAAGGGGGTGGGGGATAAAGAAGCAACATATGTTGTTCAGTAGCAAATGCAAAGATTTATTTTCTGATGTGAAACAAAACAGCAGGGGTAGACTTGGAAGTGTGTACAGCAGGGTAGTTTTAGGGGTGATTAAGTAAATTATATGACAGAAACACATAAAGATGAAATGCTGTACCCGTACTAGCTGCCTTAAAGAATGGAAAATGGACTAGGCAAAGAATAGCAATTATCATCCCCGCCTTCTGAGTGACCTGTCAGGTATCGATCAAGCGTTAGCAGCCTTAAAGAATGTTTTCTAATTTTGTTCCAAAGAATAGGTGCTTGACAAATGATCAGACTGCAATTTAAACTTTTGTACTAGCAAAGAAGAAAATATTCCCTTGACCTCAGGGGAGTTTGAAGAGGTAATGTGTCTGAACCCCTGTGCGGCTCCTGGTACCTGAGTCTCAGCCTGGAATATCAGAAGATAGGTACTGAGCTTCAACTCTGTAGGGGTGTAAATTATGGAAACTACCTTCCTCACAAGTCTTTTCAAAATAGATGCAGCTGTGGGCACCTGTCTGGGAATCCTCTGCAATTAGATACTTTTCCTTTCTGTTTCAGGTTAAAAAAATCCTTGGGTTTTCTGTGAGTTTAACTTGCCTTGTTAGCTACTCCTTAACACAACCCTGCATGTGAGCTCTGAAAATCAGAGCGGTATTCTAGCCTCTTCTTTTCTGGCAGTTAATTAAAAAATCCAGTGCTGACTGAAGGTGATGTGTGGTGAGCCAGGTCCTGAGGACACATTCGAGTAAGATAAGGGTGCTGCCTTCATGGAGCTCGGCACCGGGGCCTCGATGTGTTGACAGGCACTTAGGAAGGTGCTCGGCTACGAGGCATAATGCTGTGGGACCATGCAGCAGGGCACCCCAGAATTCGGTTTGACAAGTGGACAAATGACTCAGTGTTTCTAAGCTCCATTTTCTTATCTGAATAATGGACCTAGTAATATTACATCTCTACCTAATATGCTTGTGATGAGGATTAGAAGAAATAATAAAAGTCAAGTCCCGACCCTTGTGCCTTAGTAAGTGTTGAATAAATGTTAGCTGTGGATAGTATTTCCATTGACTCCTAGAAGGCATTTTCTTAAACTTTTGTCATTATGTTTGATTTTAGGAGCCAAAATTTTTTTTTTATTTTCATCAATTAGAAGTTGGCTGATTTGACAGAGGAGCTGCAGCTCATCCTTTAGCTCGCACAGTGACTTGGAGTTCGGAGCATGTGCTTGCGTAACAGAGGTGTGGACGGGCACTGTCTTTGACCTGACTCCAGCTGGGCCGTGATCCCAGCTGCTGAGCTGGACAGTGCTGTGATGTGTCCAGGCTAGCACCTTCTTGGTTTTCAAAGTCTGATTTTACAGGCCCCTTGTTTTTCCTCCATCCCTTTCCTGGCTGGTGTTCCAGCCCTGGCTTCCCCAGTAGAGGATGGACAAAAACATTACGGAGAAATGAAACTCTGCTTCACATATTAGTTACCTGTTTACTCCCACAGGAAATAGTTTAGCTTAGCAAAGAGAGCTAAGGTAGATGGGGTGGTCTGGGCATAGGTTAGGCTGTAGTTGACTCTTCTACTGATCACTGGGTTTAGCATTTTGATATTTATGCTTAAGTTTCTGAGAATATAGTTGATGATCTGAGAGTGTTTCAAAATCTCATGGGACTTAAGCAGATAACTTATCCTTGGGGAACCAGTATCACCAGTCCTAGGACTAGGTCCACAAATCTGATGATGATGATGATATTAATCTCTGTCTAACCCCACTTACTGTGCTTTGTAGAGAATCACTTAGTGGGAGCAGCCCCTGTTAGGCATCTTGGTAAGTGTTTCCTATTCATTGTTCACTTCACTTCAGTTTGAAATATAAAATATTGGGGAATTTAGTGAATTTAAGAAGCCATGCTGAAGTGATGGTAATTAAGATTTTAAATGTGGTCTCTGATTGGGGAGGGAGGCCTAGCAAAATTTAAAAAGCAAATCATAAGTTATAAGTGAACAGGGTGTCGTTTGACAGACGGGATAGATGTTGACACAGGGGAAACCACTGGAGGCCCCCGGGTGTCCACATACCCTGCACTTGTTGGAGAGTGAGGAGCCAAGGGGACAGGGGCAGTCAGCAGGCATGAACCACTGACTTTTTACCAACTCGTGCAGAAGTATTCCAGTATTTTACACAACCAGCATGGTTGTGCCAGTCAGGCTCTGACACGTTCCTTTATTCAGAAAACACCAGTGAGACAAAGTGCAGTCTTTGTCATCACGGATCCCCAGCCCACACCCGTGACTTCACATGTTTCCTGTCCTTGGGCTCCAGGAATCTGTCCTTAGGAAGTGATGATAAGGATGTTGCCCTAGCAGCGAAAAGTTGGGGCAAAATCTAAATGTTCAGCCATGGGGAAATAGCCAAATAATGGCAGATGCATGACAGGGAATACTCTACCTCTTAAAAATCACAAATACAAAGAAAATTTCAAGGCTCAGGAAAATGCTGAGTATGAAATGTTAGGTGCGCAGTAAATGAACCCAAAACTATAGGAAATAAGAAGAATTAGTCCAAGAAAATGCATCAAAATGCATTGTTAGTACTGGCTTTTGTTTGGTGGATAACTGTGGGAAAAATGTATCTTCTGCTGTGTATGTTTCCTATCTCTAGGGTATTAATTTTATCATTGGAACTCTTTCATAAATATTACATTTAAAAAATCCAGTTGAAAGTTTAAAAATTACTATAATCAGTGGCCATGTATGTTGAATATAAACGTGGAAAAATACATCTGGGGGTTGTGTTTGTCACCAGTAAAGGAAGCTGCTGAGTCCTTGGAATAAAAATAAGAGCCTGGGTCAGCCTGAGGAGGCTGGCGTGCCAGCCCCTCCAGCTTTCCATACTGCTGGGGTTCCGAGAGGCCCTAATGGGCTTGTTGAAAGGCTCTACTTGGCTTCTTATTAATGTCCCTCCCTGAGCGGTGCTCTGCTCTGCTGGCTAACCTTGTCAGAAGGTTACTCGTGGCTCTCCAGGGCTCCGCTAATTTTAAACCTGGTCAGCCAGTGCGGTGGCGTGGCATTGCTCTGTGGAGTCACGAACAGCTCCCTGGGAGACACGGCTGGGGAAAGATGAGCTGAGTCCCGGTTTTTTCTCTTCCTCCTGTAAGTGACCAGGCACGCTGAACACCCAAAGAGAACTGAGATAATAATGAGAGCTTTTATGGTAAAAATCAGGATTCTTAAAGATCTTTTAGCAATGGTGATGCTGGTTGGTAATTGCACGGTGTGATGTGTCGGGCATGAACTGTGTGAATTATGACAGCACGAGGAGAAGTGAGATGGCCGAGGTCCTGTCTTCCAGGAGCCAGACTCTGAGTGTTTTAAAGGCAGAATGAAACTGCTGTTCATTTTACTATTTATATGGTATTCTAAATTTACAGAACTCAAACTCCACTGGTAATATGTTTCTTCTCTAAAGTTTCTATAGATTTGATTGGAAGAGAGCTATTTCTTAAAAGTTAAAAAACACACACGCAGAATCTGCCTGTCTGCATGCATATCTACCAGCGTCTGGTCTGGCTGCCACTAAGAACTGTAATTTTAAAGCCCCCCCCCCCTTTTTTAAATATTTGAAGTTGAGTCCTGTTCAGGTACACTGCTGTGCCTTACAATGCTCATAACCCTGATTATTTAAAGTCAAACAGCAACTACGAAATCATGTGACATTGGGAAACCTTTTCCCATCAAAAGTAACTTTAAAAAAAGTAGAAAGCTCATCTATAAAAATTTTGGGGGAGGGGGTTTGGAATTTTCTTACCTCCTTATCAACACCTTCAGGCTGGGAATCTACTGTGCCCGTTAGAGTTAGCTCGGTCTTCCCCTGCGGGGGCATCCGCAGCAGCTCTTGCACAGAAGGGATTACAGTGGGAAACTAATCCACCAGGTGCATGGCCTGGTCTTGGTGTTCACCTGCCCAGCCAAAGGCATCTTTTCCTGTAGCTGGGTCTGTACCCACTCTCTTGTAAAACACTGGCTAGAAGCAAATTAAAGGGGCATAGCTTATGGAGTAAACCAGATAAAAGCACAGTGGATGGGGGATCAGTAACCTGCTAACTGGCCACAGTGATTGAAGTTCCCTGTATTTGAAATGCCGGGGCTGGCTCAGACCACATCAAGCCAGCAGTCTTCCTGCACGAGGGTAGCACAGGAGTGGACTTTGATGTCATTTTAGGAAAAATAAAAATGCATAAATGCTTTTTATTAGCTCCCCCCCCCCCTTAAAATTTACCCCTCCTTCAGTAGACCTAATTAGTTTTGTCATGCTTGGGTATAGTTTAGAGAAAATTAAGGCTGAGTGATATTAGGAATTTGTTGAATGGGAATACTTGTCAAAACCTTCACTGACCCAAATCTGACTTTTATAGAGAGCATTAAATAAATGAACTAAAAAACCTCCATCCCTCTCTTGTCCTAAAATAATGTTTTTAAAAGCACATTCAAAGTAGTTAAATATAATATAAGTGTAAGCTACTCTGGACTGGATACTAAATGAATGAGTTAAAAGTACATTTCTCAAAACCCAGTTCCTCTGTGATTCAAACTCAAACATCTGCTTTTTTTTCTTCTCCTGGGCCTCTATTTCTCTTCCCTTCTGCACTTGGCCTGCACACCCGCCTGGTGTTGGTCCTGTTATTTTTGTGGTAACCTGACACTTCTCCTGACTGTGCCCCCTAAGTCCCCCGGGGGTTGAACTGGCTGTGAGCTGAAAAGGCGGACTTACTCCTGCTCGAGCTGCCCCTCTCCTGGGTAGAGCAGCTGTGCCACGGGGTTGTGATGCCACAACTGGGGAGGGTGTGTGTCATCAGTTAAGACCTCAGGCTGTGGCTTAGTAGGTGATAGGCCCTACCCTGCAGTGGGGGGTCGGCAGCTTTGGTGTTGAGACTGGAGGCCCACTAGCCAGGGCTTTGGAGACTAGAGGGAGATTTTGGAGCCAGTGAGCTCTTTCTTTTATTCTAGAGTATGCCTGAGGCAGTCTTTGTGATTCCTCAGACAAGGATGAATTTCTTAATAGTCATAAAATTGTATTAATATTTTATATTAAATTAAACTGAACAATTATTTATTGTGAACGGGAGTGGGGATGAGGTACAGAAATAAATGGGACAGAATCCCTGCCTTCTGAAAATTTGCAGTATAGCAGGAAAGAGAGATATGTAAGTAGTAATTATTAATTATAGTTACACACATTTGTTCGACAATTATTTGAGAACCTGTGCCAGGCACAGCTCTGAGGTTTGTGTACACACACAGCCAGTATTCGGCAGGCATACAGGTTAGCGATGTACCTAATGACCGCCAGTGATCGAGGTGGCAGTACTTTACGTGGTCCTCTCATTCAGTCTTTACAATAGGTAGGTAAAATGATAAGTGTTATTTTGCACAGGAACAAAAAAACACTGAGACACAGGTAATAAGTGGAGAGCTCACACTTCAAACTCTTTAGGATTCCACAACCTGTGCACCCTTCATATATATTGAACTGCTTTGCTAGATAGACCCTCCAGTGTGGCCCCTCCAACTTTAGGGGTACCCATGAAGGAAAATATTTAGCAAACATTTTCTGAGCCCCAACAATTTGTCTATGTTGAGAGATGTTGAACGTAGGAATGTCAAGGAGTTGACTGATGCACTGTGAGACAGTATCTCAGAGAAGTCGTGGCAAAGTACACTAAGTGTGCTGTTGGAAGTTTGGGCCCTGGGGGACGCAGAAGCGACTGGTCTAAGTGGAGAAATCTGCTCAGGCTTCCCAGAGAAGAGATTGGTGGCTTTGGTCTTCGAGTGACTGTTAGACATTCATTAGGCAGGGTTGTGGTAAGAGGAGTGGCTGGGCAGAGAGATCCAGGGAGCTGAAGGGGTGCAGCAGGCAGCCTGCTGTGTCTGGGCACCTTGGAGTGATCATGTGGCTGGAATATAGGGGACTGGACAGATGTTTGAGAAGCAGACTGAGATCAGGTGGTTAATAAGGCCATGGGTGCCCTATTGTGCAGTGGTGTCCTAGAGGGGGGGTGGGGATCTGCTGAAAGATTTCAAATGAGTATATGATAAAAGTCATATTTGCACATTCAGAAAACTTCTCTGGCTGAGGAGTAGCATGGGAGAGTCTTGCTAACCATACATCTCCTAAGGATCCTGATTCAGTACTTGTGGCACCAGAGCTGGGATTTATATTTCTAAGAAGCCACCTATGTCATCCAGATGTATATCCTGGCAAAACCAGGTTGTTGGCAGTAGTGGTAGTGTGGGGATTTAGGTGACCTCCCAGCTCAGAGAGAGAGGTAGTGGAGTCCTGTTCATGAGAGAGGAGCAAAATGAATGGCTTGGAGAGGAGTGGAAGGGATATATTTGAAAAATGAAGGCATGTGCAGACATTCTTGGTGACGAGTTGCATCAGAAGGGATGGGAGAAGCCTGGGTTAATGGCCCAACTTTGGGTGCTGCTTCAGCCAGGTTCTGAGTAGAATCCCTCAAGAGTCTGTGGGATTGGGTTCCCTCACTCAAGACCTGGAAAATCCTTTTTGATGGGCACTTTCCCAAGACAGAGAACACTTTTCCTGTTTCCTTAGATACAGGAAAGTGACTTTGAAGGTCTCAGAATTCAGTGTGCCATGTCTGTGAGGGACACTCGCAGGCTGGATGTGATGGTTTGGCTTTGTTTGCTTTGCCTCTGTGCCTTTTGGCCTCTCAGGTTGCATCTCATTGGACTTGAAAGAGAGGGAGAGCTTCAGTGGCTTTGTAGGAGTGATGGAAAATGGATTACATTGTAGAGAGAGGAGTTGAGTTCCACCTCCTCTACCAGGGTTAGCAGAATCTATAAAAGGAAGAGATCCTGGAAGGAAATGTATAACCTTCTCTCCTTCCTCCCCCCTCCCTCAAAGAGATGCCTTCTGTGTGTGTGTGTGTGCACGTGCGTGCATGCGTGTGCATGCATGTACATGTGTGTGCATGCACGTACATGTACACGCATGCTGGGGAGCTGCAGAAATGTTGATGGAATTGTGGCCTTTTGCCATTTTTACTTGATACCTTTGTTGAAAATACCAGGACTGAGGAGGGAAGAGTCCTTTAGAACACCCTGGGCCTTGTGGGAGCGAAGGCAGAAGCAAGGCCTGATTTCAGAACTGGATGTTTGTGCCTCTCTGCCTGAGAGGGTCTCGCCCCACTGCATGCTCTTGCAGTGCTTGTGGACCACTTGGTGCTGGTGCTCTGCACACAGTAGGTACTCAAGTAATATGTGTTAATTGAATGAGTGGCTTATTGTCTAAGTGTCTAAAGTGGGGGCATTAGTTACTCAGTTCTCTTGCCTCAGCCAGTTTCCAGCCAGAGTGCCAAAGTTCTTTCCCCTGCTGAAACTGAACTAAGTATAAACCAAGGACCAGGTTTAAATTTGGAGGGCAGGGATGGAGGCCAGGGTGAGGCATTCATCAGCCCTGAATTTGCATCCCTTTTAGTGTAAGACCTGTTTTGCAGCTGTTCCTTCACTGTGTCATCATTAAGTGGCAGGCTGTATTCAATATTTCTCACCTGCAGGGTGGGGACTCAGTTGTATCAGTGAACATTGGGAACGGGGGGGACATTTTTGAATGCACATCATGTATTTTGGGTTGGTTGGTACATTGGCTCATGTGGGTATTAGCTGGTGTTTGCACACTGTGTGAGCATAAGCATTCTAGTCCCCACACAGGGTTCACGGATGATCACACTGTCAGCACACAGCCCTCTTTAGGGACCAGGGAAATAATGTAGAGTGCTTGAAGACAGAGTCTGATGAGCTCTTACTGGAAGAGCTGAGTGACTGGGTCCCTAGCAGAGCTAATCATCCTGTGGCTCTGGGCTGTTTAAACAAGCACACCTGTATAAACTGTCATTGTCATCTGGTGCATTAAAGCGCCTCCATACATTCGAAATGCTTTAAGGGATATGCCACTTTGTAACACTTGAATTTGGAGAACTCTTCTGGCCTTGGGACACATTGGAAATGTTTTTGATTAAAACATTCTGATCCCAAATTTATATATTTGTTCTTTACCCCCAGTTCCTTGTTGCCTTTGTATGATATAGTGCGGACCTTTTGTCACAGTCCATGAGGTCCCTTGCGATCAGGTCAAGCTTGCCTTTCCAGCCTTTGCCCCACCGTTTCTGCTTTCTTGCTTTGCCCTTTCTTCGCCACTCCTCCTCCATGGGTATCTTCTCTGAACAGGCCTCCCTGCTCAGGCTTCAGGGCCAGTCTGAGCGTCACCTGCTGCAAGGCTCTTGTTGACGAGCAGAATCCACTCCTGTTTCCATGCTACAGCTGCGTTCTCTCCATTCCTCCATTGGCATCGTGTATTCATTTACTTGTTCATTTATTGACTCAGGGACCCACTGTGGAGACATCCATTTAGTCATTGTTTTGGGGGAACATTTACTATGTACCAGATATTCAGGTAAATGTCCAGGACAGAAAAATGATTAAAGGCGTGGATCTCACAGACCCACAAACAAGGGTGACAGACACATAAATCATGCCTGTGCAGTGAGTGAGCAAAGGTGCTGCCTGCAGGAATGCTGAGGAGGTGGGGAAGTTGATGGGGAGAGGAGAGGGGAAGTTTCCCACCCCAGGGGCTTGAAGTCTTGAGTGATAATTAACTCACTTACCGGTCTCCTTTCTGGAAGGGTTCCCCTTGAGCGCAGGAAGGGTAACACATGTATTCATCTCTGTCTCTCCAGTGCCTGGTACATGGGTGGGGCATGTGAGAAAGGGAGATAATTATAAAACAAATAACTTCCCTGTCTCATTTCAGAATGAATTTAAGGCAGCTTGCCAGGATGAATTTAAAATAATGTACATTAAAAGTGGGGAAACGAAGGAAGAAAAAGAAAGGAATAGAGGTAGGGACCTAAAGTGGATTTTGGAATGAAACCAAACTTGCTGACTAAAATAACCTCTGTGCTTTCTCTGAGGGGCCTGCCAGAGTGGCTCCGTGCACCTTGGCAGCCAGCGAGTAAAGCCAAGGCCTCGCCAGTTGACCACAAGGCACAAAACACATGGTGTTGTGTTTATTATCAAGCTTTCCTTTGGGGGTTTTGTAAAGAGCAACCTGTGTGATGTGATGAAGGACACCCAACATCCTTGTGGAAACCCCAGAGACTAATTCATAGGATGTTTCTTACTACACTGATGGCATCACATGAAAACATAATTCAGTAAAAGCAACTATTCAAAGTTCCTGGAATAAACTTTCTCTAACGTATCTGTAATCAGAAAGGTACTGCAACAAACAGATTAGTTCTCTCTGTTCTATGTTGTCCCATCTTACCCAGTATTAATGCTACATGCCCCTGACCTCGGTCCTAGAGGTCACACAAGTTTTATTTCTGCTCCCAGGGAGTTTTATGATCATGTTTTGGGACTCAAAAAAATACTCTTGCACGATCAGAGTAGCATACGGAGATTTTGTTCTGACCTGTTAGGAATGGGTATGTCAGGGCAGACAGTCCAGACTCAACATCCCCGTGCACAAGTGATGTTCTGATTGCTGATGGTCGCAATGACACAAAGGAACCAAACATGTTGTGATGAGTGGTGTTCTTGGTTACCCTGAGTTGATAGGAAGCAGGAGTTTTCTCCTTCTGGGCAGACTGGAGAATTTTAGATTCTCTGATGTGAGTGCTGATGAGATCCATGTGGGTTAGTTGGATCTTTGGAGAGCGACTGAAAGCCAGTGTGTGTAACCAAGGACTCGGACTTCATGGTTCAGCACTTTAAAATGCCATCTTAGTTCTAGTTTTCCCTATTGATTGTCTTACAACCTAATCCAAAGTAAACTGCGTATTTACCGGTTACCACTGTCCCCAGCATGCTGTCTCAATAATCCTGGGTAGATGGCCAGAACGAGAGAGCCATCCTAAGTCCTAGAAGCTGCAGAAGGTGGTCCAGGACCATTTCTCTATGTGGAGTAGGGAGGCCTCTCCTGAGGAAGCAGAATTAGAATTTTGAATCAGCCAGAGGAACTACATCTGGGCAGGTCACCTGCTGGGACTCGGAGTTAGTCCAGAGCCAGCATGTCATTTTGTTGACTGTCAACAGGCTGTGTAAAGTTGAGCGAGTCTCCACTGGCCTTTTGTAGAAGAGGCGACACCTCAGGCATGGCCCACAGACACCAGGGAAGCAGCACTCTAAGTGTATGAGGCCTGTTTGTGGGCATTCCCTTGGACATGGGGATGGGCTGGACCCTCCTGAAATGCTTGTCTTAAGGTTTGGCTAAAGGCAGTGTTTGTGTTTATCTCACATGTTGATATCTTTTAAAATATGAACTGTCTACTTTTGATTTTGAATTTGTACTCATTGTCATTTAAAATGCTAAGGCATTGTGATAATCTGGTGAATCTTACCAACTAAGAAAGTGATGGTATCCATAATTTAGTGACTTAAAAAGAGTATTATTTTCTTTGTATTCTTCTTTGTTTTTAGTAAGCAATGTGATTGATGAGTGTATTTCAAATGTATGCTCACTCTACACACCTACTGGAATCGGGCGGTTAATTTGGGGTTTTCTTTGACTGTTACACCTGGGCAGGGGCTTCCATGTTTCCCTTTTGAAATGCTTCCCTGCTATTTTTTCTCTTGGAGCAGGAAAGAAACTTCTGTTTCTGGGTTGGAAATGTGTTTCCTGAGGTTAAGTTGTCCACCTCCTAGGATCCATGATTCAGCCTGCAAGTCATGTCATCCAGCACATGCTCCCCTTGAGTGTGCACTGTTTGGATGTCAGACTTTTCACTTTGGAACAGTCAGATGCGATGCACTGCCTGGACCTGGGTCATTGGCGGTGTCCTTTTGAAGGAGTTCAGTGATGAAGGAGAGCAGTGATTAGCTGGACTGGTAGTGGTGATGAGGGGAAGGAGGAGGCAAGAATTTCTGTTCTCAAAGGCTAACAGATTCATTAGAAGGATAGGGAACTTGATTCCCCTAAAGGCTGGTAATACAGAGCTGCATAGCATGAAATCAATCAAAGCTTTTCTTGAGCTGTCACCTGGGCAAGTACTTAAAGCTGATGGAGCAGAGAATTAGGGCATCTCAGGAGGGCAATGCTAAGTCCTCTAATGAGGTACCTAGCATCAGGAGCTTGGTGAAGAGGTATTGGCTTGTTGATGGATCCTGTTGGTAGGGAAGTGAGTTTTGAAAATGAGAAGGAGTAATTATCCACTCCTTCCTGCTGAAATTACAGGGAACCTATTGGCATTTGGAGTATATGACACCAAGGTTCACTGGCTGGTATTGGCTCCACAGCAGATGTGGCCTCAATTCTCAGCGTCAGTATCCTAAAAGTTCTGCTCCTTCTTTGGCAGTGACTTATGCTCTATAGTTCCATCTCTCTGGAGGCTGCCTTCAAAATCCAGGCTGCCAGTCCTCATATTTCACAAGCCACTTGTTAGCAAGTTTGGCTAGTGTCTGAAATGGTAGGAAAATAATAACCTGTCCCACTTTACATATGCAAAAGCAATTAACCGCCATTAGTGCCTGACATTCCTCCCAACTACCCAGGGAGGTGAATCAGTATCATTACTCTTCATTAAGAATTAATTAGACTGTGCTTGATGGTGTCAGTCATGGACAAAGCTGAGACTTCAGCACTGCCTACATTCCCTCCCTTTGAAATCCAGCCTACAGCTATTGAGCATGTAGTGCGAGTCTGATATTGGATGTGTATATCTCTGGAGGAATGACTCCTAGATTCATATACTGTTAAGTGTATGACTTTGGTCAACCTATGTAGACCTCTGGACCTCATAAGGTAGGGATAATACCCAATAAGGGTAGTGTGATGATTCAGTAACATCCTATAGGTGAAAGCTTCAGACATTGTACTTGAAATATGGATAACTGGGAAGGTACCAGTTCACTTTGAAAGTAAAGCTTTTTTCCTAGTCTTTGTTGGAGGGCAGCTTTTCTCTTAGAGAAAAATTTGAGCTTTCACTAAGATCTCCGTGAACTTTGAATCATCAAATGCTTGGTTAAGTTGTCTCCTACAAATGCCATTTGAACCATGTGATTCTTTTTCTTTGAACCCTGAAGTGGCTTCCACCTGTGCTTGTTTTCACATTCTCCCAAGTGCTTAGAAATCTTTTTTCTTAGCTTTGCTGTCAGTGCGACTCCCTGCATATCACCTTTTTCACTCACCTACTCACTCAAATTTGCCTTGCTACCACTTTTTACCTTTTTGAATCCTTCTTGGCCGCCTCTTTGGCTTCTGGTCTTTATGCCCTCACCAATTTGCCTGCTATACAGCTTTTCCTAAAGCTGTCACCTTCTGGTTTTCGTCCTCTCTGGTGGCCAGAGGAAAGGGGAAAGCAAAGGTAAAAGTACCATTCTGCTCAAAGTCAGGTTTGTTTGTGGTGGAAGAAGCTTGCCTGCTAGAGGACCCAACCCATATTTGTTCCTTCAACACAGAAGGACTGCTGCTTGTTAATAATCATGATTAATAATTAAGAAATTGGATCAGACAGCCAACTCTTGGTTATTCAATCTGGGCCAGACTTAAGTCTATCCTCTTACATCTTCCTAATTTGGGTGTTTCCTGTGGGCTTACTACCCGTTAGAACCTTGGCCAGAGTCAAGGTGAAGCTTGGTGATAAATTTAGTCATGTTATCAAAGAATGTTAATGTCATCAGGTTGTTGGTTTAATCTTTCTTTCTTTGAATATTTATTATGCCAGGTGATCTGCTGGCCCTGGGGATACTGTGGTGAGCCTAAGAGTCCCCGCCTTCTGGGACACTGGAGTGTGGATGGTGGGGGAAGCAACCATAATAATAAACCAACTTAATAAGTTCTGTTATAGGTTGAGTTTATGGAATCGCAAGGTGATGGATGACTAACACAAGGTGATGGATGACTAAATGGGCCTCCTTCGGTGTTAATTTCAGAAACTGAACACATAGGGGCTACACATACCCTGGGTTACTCAGGTCCAGACTGAGTCCTAACCCCTAGTCCAGCTCTTTTCCTTTTGCTTCATAGAATGTTAAGACATTGGCTAAAACAAGCTACATGGATTTTTTTTGTGACCTTCATATTCAGTATCATCCCATTAGTCATGAGGGTTAATTAAAGTAAGCTCTTATAAAGTTTTATTTATTAATTTTTGAGGAGGGGTTGGAAAGAGAAACATCAATGTGTTGTTCCACTTATTTATGCATTCATTGTGCCTTGACTGGGGATCAGACCTACAGCCTTGGCATATTGGGGTGATGTTCTAACCATATGAGCTACCCAGCCAGGGCTACAACTAACCCTTTTATTGAAGAGCTCTCAGATCACCCATAAGTGGGTGAGATGCTTATATTATGAGAGACCCACAGGAATCAAGATGAAGGGGGTAGCACATTCCTGTGTCCGGCGTCATATCCTTTGTGTGTATGTTCCGTAAGTAAAGCTGGTATCAGGGGCACCTGTATTTGACTCTCTCAGTTCCTTCTTCCCTCAGGCCCTTCTATTAAAATTCGGATTGGTCAAATATACATATGATGTCATTCCACTGCACTCATGTTACTCATTTTGGAGTGTCAGCGGGTAATTGTAAAAGAAGAATCTATTTAGGAAGTGTTGGATTGGGGCAGTTAGCAGGAATATATGGGTCCCTGCTAACAGATCTCTTTGGAGTTTATTTTGGTGTGTCTGAGAAGAGTTTCAGAAAACAAAAGGAACTGCTCGAGAAGTGTTGATGATGAGAACTGAGGCACACAGGGTCTATTGATATACAGCAGCTTTTCAGCAACAAGAGTTCCCTTCTGCTTTCCTTTTAGCTATTCATTAGATTTGGGGCATTTGCTTGAACCAAACTTCCCAGAAGAATATGAAAATTATTGAACCTGTGAATATAAGTTTAAATTCAGATGAGTATTAAAAGTAAAGGGGTTTTTACAAATCTAAAATTTCCATTTAGTCATCTGAAGACCTTAAAAAGGTAGATCCTTTTAAAATTTATTTCCCAAAGGGGAAACCATTAGGAAATCACCTGCATTTCTTCACCATCCCATTATCAGTGGGCATTTGGGCACCACAAAGTCCATATCACTGCCTAGAAATAATGGACTTGAAAATAAATGAACATCTGGTCATGGTTTCACAGATGACAGAGCACCTTCGCTCATTAGGTCTAAATCCTTACGGCAACCCTGTCGGATAGAGGCCCTCCACCCCTTAATGATTTTTCTGTGTTGAGAATGAATTTAATTCATTATCTCCATTCTATAAAGATTGCCCAAGCTTCTGAGAGATTAACTACTTCAGTCTGGACTGCCTGGCTAGTGGGAGAGGCAGGTTTGGAATTCAGATCATTTTGAGCCTCAGTATCATGTTCTCCCTCCACCCCCCAATTTTATATTGTTCTTTTTTTACCGAGGTGAAAGTTAACTCCCTTGCTCAAAGGAGGGATGAGGTGAGGGCATGAGCTCTACAGGCACAGATATTCTATGCATAATTCACGTAATTAGATCTTATTGTTGGCAATAAGCAGATAATTCTTGCTATGTATTTGGAAACCAGGTAGATTGGATGGTAGTGAACCAGTGCTGCACACTTTCAGGACACTCCTAATATGTGGCTGATACTGTGAACCACTATACACCAGGGCAGTTTCCAGGGTGAGGTGGGTTTTGAGCCAGGCTGGAAGGGCCCTGAGGGATGGAATGCCAGCATGGTTATTTTGGTATCTAGTACGGGGAGCTTTTCTCAGCCAGCCCCAGTCTTATGATTAGAAACTCTGCCCATACAGGGCCTCATCTTACAGTTCGGTTGTAAAACCAAGGGCCTGTATAATTCTGTGGATTATGTATCTGGCCCTATTCCAGAGTAGGTAATTCCATCTTGCTGAGCTCCACTTGACCATATTGCAAGAGCCCGGACACAGAGTTCTTGCATTTGCAATAAGTGAATAAAAACATGGGGGGCATTTAGAACAGTGCCCGTGCTTACTCATTGGTTGGATTAATTAATGCAAATATAATACTGCATTCCCCAAACAACCAAGGGCAAGGGTGTGTGGCTCCTAGCTTCAGAGGTAACTTCAAGGGGTTGTCTGCAAGACTCTGCCATCTGTCTTTAAGGCAGTCCACCTCTGGCTGAGTAGTTCTACCAGCAGGAACTTTTTTCTCATGTTGAGCCAGAATCATCTTAGAATTCTACAGAATGGGGTCAGTACCCTCTCCATGTGACAGACAGCTCTCCAGAGGATGTTCAGTGTCTAAGAACACTAAACTCAGCAATTATGATTCAAAATGGTCTTACCAGATTTGAGCCGTGGGTTTAAGCTACAATAATGGAATTTAATATGAATAAATATAATCTCCTGCTTTTAGCTCCTAAACCAGTTGTACTAGAGAAGAGAATTCAGGAATAGCACTTGGAGTGCAGCAGCTTAGAGGGTTTATGGATCATTGTCAGTCCCTGAGTGTCAGGTATGAGGGCTCTAGACAAACTGGGTTGCATTCATGAGGGCTGAACCAGGTGTGATGTGAGCTTTGTCTAGTCTAGGATACAATCAGGAACCCGGGGGCTGCTCATGTCTTATGGAAGTGGGTGCTTTGGTAGGAGATTTACTTCTGCAAGGGATGGATTAGTGTAGAAGTTAACCCGGACATGGGTTTTAGCCAAATAGATGGACGGATTTCAACATGTCAGTGCAAAGGAAGTGACTTGGGGGACTTAGTGGGTTTCTTGTCAGTGGTGATGTTCAAGTGCAGACTGTATGACCAATTGAGAAGGGTCAGAGGGGACTTCTAGCATTGGATTAGGGGGGTGTTAGTGTGTTTTGCTCTGAGGACTCTGAGGCTCTCAGTTATATGGTAATGTTCTTTTTATGCAAGTAAGTTTTCCCCGGTCCCTTTACCTGCTCTCACTGTCCTGGATTCCCTCCTTCTACCACAGTGGTTGAATGCTAGACACATCCCACTGTTTGCCTTAAAATGTGGCTCCCTGGAGTGAATTCACACTGCTCTGAGCTGCCCAGAGCTCAAGGACTGGCCTGTGTTTTTGTGTCTTTTTTTTTTTTTTTTTTTTGCTTTTGGGGTGTGAAGTGGTGAGGAAGACAGATAGTGGACTAACACTGCTCAAAGTGTTCACTCGTATTCTCATAATTTCTCCAATAAACTGCTTTGGAGCTAGAACAGACTCTAGGGGAGCTTGCAGCTCAGCTTGAATTTTATAAGACTCTTAGATTCCAACAAAAAATGTAATAATTTGAGAATTCAAAAGGCCCATACTGCAGGCATTGAAGAGTTCATCTGGGGGTCAATCACAAAACCCTTTCTTGTGGCATAATTTATACCTCAACATTTGGCAGTTTTTAAAGTCCTGTGTCAATGTACATGTGTTGGTAAGAAGTAGTAAATATTTTGCTGACAAGTTCTTCGAATGATGGATCTGTGGCAGCATTTAAAGGCAGACAACCTGGGGGTTTCTTTTATCCAGGTGCTGCCAAATCCAAAAAGCTGTCAGGGTACAAAGCCAAAATCACCCACTAGTTATACCATTAATTGTGTAATGTTCATGTGCCTCAGAGTTTTTGCACCTGGGATCTGTTGATATATACCAGTGGGGGAGGGCAGGGGAAAGGGATACAATTGGGAGGGAGAAGGAAAGAAGACAAGCTGCTTGCTCTCAGGTGACTGCCCTGGAGCACTGAGCAGTCCCTGGTGCCTGGTGGGGCTGCCAGCACCTGCTCCCCTCCTGGCTGCCTCTGCTGTAATGCTGCATGGACTTGATGGGGCAGAAGGCAGGGGGGAATGGTGGTCCCACTAAGCTCTCTCTACTAAGGCCCTGTGTCTACCTTCTTCGATTAGTCCCCAGGAGCAATTCCCTGCTTTTCAGTGAAGCCTTTGAATTAATGATCTGATGTCTTTTCAACAAAGGAATATTGATATGTTAGCATGTGGACAGCAGGGGGTACTGGATTAGATCATTTTCACATTGGTGTTTGTGCCAGTTTGACATTTGTTTGGAAGGCTTAGCCTTTTAAGACCATAGGTTTCATGCATAATTTAAGGGAAATAAATCTTTGAGAAAGATTTCTTTTGATTCTGTAATCTTCAGTGCTACAAAGAAATAAATGAACGTCTCCCCCACAGGTTTCTTATGATCAGGAATTCCAGGTAAGCTACCAGAGAAAGTGCCCATGCAGGTGTAAAACAGTTCTTTCTGTAAGTGTTCTGGCCACTTGTAGCTGTCCCAGAGAAGGCAGGAAAGTGGACAACTTGGTCCCTGCTTCAAGGTTACCATCTAGAAGCCAAGAGTGGCTGGGTGACCTGACTGTGCAGGATCCAAGTCCCACAGAGAAATGCTGTGGACTAGCAGGTTCAGGTCAACTGTCACTGCTGCCTGAGCACAGTGAGTATTTGTGATAACAAAATAATCTTCCTTTTTCCATCCTGCCACCATCTTGCATCTTGGTGATCTCAGTGACAAATATTAGGATGGTCTAACTTTCAGAGTTATTATGTCAATTGCCACAGTAAGGGCAGACATCTTTTTTTTATTTTATTTTAAATGAAATTGTTCTTCTATGGAGATGTGATTATCGTTGAGCTAAGTGCTCCTGGTAGATAGTAGGCATTTAGTAGATGATTTTGCATGGTTCGCTGTGAACTTGCAACTTGGAGTGACTACTGTTCTTGAATGAACAGTAGTTCATCCTCTTGTCTGCAAAGATTATACAGCTTTTGTCTGCTGGTGCATTTCTATATTGAGTTCCTAACATGAATACATAAAGAAAAAAGCCACTTGGATCTCAAAATTACATATTCTCGGTGAGAAGTTATGCTCCAAGCAAAGCTGCCAACTGAAGAATGTGCAATGAAACTAGCAAGAACAGTATGTTGGTGGTTACCTTGTCCTCACACTGTCTTTTGATTTCTCTCTTAGGTTTATTTTCTTGAAAAGGCTCCAGGCCTCGGCTTGGAAAATCCAACCGCCAAAATTGAGCCCAGCAGCTGGAGCGGCAGCGAGAGCCCTGCCGAAAACATGGAAAGGATGAGTGACTCTGCAGATAAGCCAATTGACAACGATGCTGAAGGGGTCTGGAGTCCTGACATTGAGCAGAGCTTTCAGGAAGCCTTGGCTATCTATCCACCATGTGGAAGGAGGAAAATCATCTTATCAGACGAAGGCAAGATGTATGGTAAGTGGTCTGGAATGTTCCTTTGAAACACTGCAACCTGCTTTTGTAGTAAAGGATCATTGTAGCTAGCCTTCTGCTTAGATTTGTTCATTGTAATGTGTTGAATGATCTTTGTAAAATTTTAGTTGGGCATACAAGGGACTGAGTCTCAACTAAAGAGGAGAATCTATAAAAGATCATTGGGAAATCGTTCCCTGAGGGTTTCTTCTTCTCCAAGCTCAAAGGCATTATATCAAAAGCTCTCGAGGTCTAGGTGGAAACATAGATAGTTGCAATGGCATTTGCAAACACCAGTGTGGGGACGGATGCACACCCATTCAGAATGCACACCCATTCGAAAGGAGGCATGGCTCCTTAGCTCCACATAACTAAAATGGGGGTCTGGTGCTGCCAAATCTCTTAATTTTTTTTTTCAGGAAGAGCTAGCAATCTAGATGTTTGCATAGGAAATTCCATTTTTAAAAGTTAGCGCTTTTTTCTTTTTTAGTATAACCTTGTATAGGCTAGTTAGAATATATATATGGCTTAATCAGACCCTTAAACCACCAGTTTACTGCTTTGTTGACAAGTTACAGTTGAATGGTAGTCCAGGCATTAACTCCTCCTCCCAGGCTTTTCTCATCCATCTGCCCTTCTTGATGGGGACGTCAGGCAGCGTGTTCTGAGGGAAGCTCCCTGAGTGTCCAAGAGGGCAAGACTGGTTGACCAGATGGCTTGGGATGCTGAAGTCTGGAGTTTGTGTGTTAGGTTTGGGCATTTCCTATATCTTCCACTAAGGCTTCTTGCTGCAGACCTGTACTTTTTGTCTGCTTACCTTTTGGGAAGCAGATGGCAGGTGGTTGCTTGTATATTCTGCTTGTCTAATGGGTACATTGAGTTGCCAGAGTGTGCACAATAGCTGAGTGTAAAGAGATGCAAACAAATAACCTCAACTCAAAGAGAACCGGCTTAGCAACCTACCTGAGGTTGTTAACTTATCACAAGTGTGGTTTATTTCTAACTAATTTGAAAGCTTGTTCATAATAGGGTGTTATACCTTTAATACTGTGTCTCCTCTATCAGGAGCTGTAGGAAGTTGGAGCTCAAACTAGCACACACTACTAAGGGGAAAGCAGATGGTGGTGCAGCTGCCACCAGCTGTGCCCCCACCCCACCCTCCCCCTCTCCAACTTGGATGATGTAATGGAAACAAGGAAAATTTCGCTCTCTGCAGCACTGGAGTCTCATAGCCTGTCTGTGTCACACACATGGGGGAGAGAGAGAACCCAAACCTTCAGCATTTGTTTAATGCTCCCATGTGATCCACTGTAGCCAGAGAAGTTTCTCTGGGTCTGCTGAAATGGTCAGGGTGAAACGTCTCAGCTGCTGTGGGTAGATACTTTCAGGCCTTTAAATTTCTCTGTGTTTGTATCTTTCCTGGGCTGCTCATCCTCAGGGATTTGCTTTCAGGGTCTTGTCTTTATGCCTAAAAATGTAACATCCCCATTTGAAAGGCAGAGAAAAGCACTTTAACCTTCAGGCCTTCTTTGAAACTGATTTTGTTACCAATATTGAGGGTGGCTTCAGGCCACTTGACCTTGTACAGCTCCCATTTGCTTACCCAGAAATTGTTGTAACCAAAAATTCTGGCCTAGTATTGGAAACCCGGGTGGAGAGCAACGATGTCCCTTTATTTCCCACAGGGCATACTGGGAAAGGTCCTGTCTGTCCTTTTAGGTTGTAGGGCTGAGAACATAATTCAAAACAAAAGTTAATCTTTTCAACTTCAGTTTTGTTTTCTCTGTTGAGTATACTTTTTAGGTAGCAGCCATGGTAGATATAACCAGTTTGCTGATAACTTCCATCATAAATATAATTTTTTGTTTGTGAAAACAACTGCATAAGAGCTCTTGTTGGTAATTGGATGTCAGAGGCTGCTGGCTAAGAAACAGCTGTGAGAAGGTTTGGATTTGAGTCATCTACCAGCAGTGAACTTAGACAGTCCTACCTTTGGTCTGCACCTCAGTTTTTCCCCCTGTAAAAAAAAGAGGGTGAAGTAGATGATGTCTGTGGGTCCTTGGGACTTTCCCATTTTATGAGATGTGATTTTGTGACACACACCTCAGTATGAGTGATCAGTTCGTTGACAAACGTGGTGCTGGTTGTTGGAGCATGTCTTTAATAGCCATGGTCATCAGATTCCAAGAGTTCCTTAGAGTACATGCTCTGGATAGATAGTTCCTTTTTTCCCTTAAATTGGCCTGCCATTTACTGGCTGTGTCAGTGACCAATCTGATTTAAAAATGGGGCTGTCTTTTTTAGCAAGCAGCATTAGGAATTATAGCTGCAGGGTCGTGTGTCCTGGTGTGGGGGTACAGGTGATGCATTTGCTTCAGTGGCCCTAAAGTCACCTGACTCCAGACAGCTGCCACGGAGAGAAAACATCCCCTCGAACTTACTCTCTACACAGAGCTTTGCTTCTACTACTACTTCGGAAGGAAATATGGTATAGTTAGCTGGGCTGTGGAGAGTGGAGACTGGACCCCTTAAGAAGAACTGCCTCAGGTGTCCTGGAGCTAGCTGCCTGTGACCTGCTTGCGACTTTGAAGATGAGAAAAGGTTGAGTTGGGAGCCTCCACAATGAGGCCCCAGCCACTCGGGGATGGAGTCATGTGAGCACTGTGGGCCAGAGCTACTGTTCCTTGGCTTGCGGCCTGTTCCCCATCTTGCCATGAGTGAATCAGGACACAAACCAGACCGGGAGTCGAGGTTTCTTAAGGTCCAGAGTGCATACTTTCTCTCTTAAGCATTTTGAAAATGAAAACATTGAAAGCATTTTGGATTCTATGGAGTAAAATCAAAATAATTTAATGGCTTTTAGTGAAATACCAAGTGTTTTTGACCTGAGGGGGTTATTTTGATATTTTTGAGCATTTGTAGAGCGCATTGTGATGTCACTAATCCTGAGCTATGGGAGAAGCAAGGTCAAGTGCAGCACTGATTTATTTTGGTAATGAAATTTCCTCTGTGGTTGGCAGTAGGGCAAATGCAACCTTATATTGGGGAAGAAGAGAAAGCTCTCTTTATGATGAGGTTTTGAGCCATCAGAAGAGATGGCTTACTTACATCCGTGGTTCTGTAGGGAAGCTGAGACTTTTATGGTCGCTCTCCATGTGGACAGATTTCTTCTGTCTTGGGCACCATATGTGTAGACAGTTGTTCTTGGGGGTAGTCAGGAGGAGGATGAGACCTCTTTAATTTTGATCCTGAGAACTTGCATACTCATTTGCTTTTGCTGTATTTTCCTTTCCTTTCCTCTTCTTTCTTTTTTTAAATTATTTAATTTATTGGGATGACGCTGGTTAATAAAATTATATAGGTTTCAATGACATAATTCTATAATATATCATCTGTATATATATATATTGTATTGTGTATTCACCACCCAAAGTCAAGTTTCCTTCTGTTACCATTTATTCCCCTTTTACCCTCTCTTACCTCCCCCCACTCCCCTTTTCCTCTGGTAATCTCCATACTGTTGTCTGTGTCTGTGAGGTGTTTTTTTCCCCCATAACCCTTTCACCTTTGTAACCCAGCCCTCCTGCTCCTCTCCCCTCTCAAAATTGCCAGTCTGATCTCTGTATCTATGAGTTTCTTTTTCTGTGTTTCTGTTTTATTTGTTGTTGTTGTTGTTTTCATTAGATTCCACATGCAAGTGAAATCATGTGGTATTTGTCTTTCTCTGACTGGCTTATTTCACTTAGTGTAATATTCTCTAGGTCCATCCATGCTGTCACAAAAGGTAAGAATTTATTCTTTGTAATGGCTGAGTAGTATTCCATTGTGTAACCATGCCACAGATTATTTTGTCCACTCATCTACTGACGGGCACTTGGGCTGCTTCCAAATCTTGACTTTTATAAATAATGCTCAAATGAGCATAGGGGAAGTTATATTCCTTCAAATTAGTGTTTTGAGTTTCTTCAGCTATATTACCAGAAGTGGAATTGCTGGGTTATAAAGCAGTTCCATTTTTAATTTTGAGGTATATCCCCACTGCTTTCCACAGTGGCTGCACCAATCTGCATTCCCACCAACAGTGCACTGGGACTAGGGTTACCTTTTCTCTACATCCTCTCCATCACTTGTTGTTTGTGGATTTATTGATTATAGCCATTCTGACAGGTGTGGGGTGATATCTCATTGTGTTTTTAACTTGCATTTCTCTGATGATTAGTGACATTGAGCATCTTTTCATATGTCTGTGGGCCATCTGTATGTCGTCTTTGGAGAAGTATCTATTCAGGTCCTTCACCTATTTATTCTTTAGATGTTGATCTGTATATTTCCTTTTCCTATTTCACACAGCTGTGTATCTCTTTCTGGTAGAAAGTTGTGAAGGAGATAGCAGGAGCACAAGATGGGATAGAAGTTTTTGATCAGCAATTGTCTGGAATTGCATTTCACAGGAGCAGACCGTTAATTTAAAGCAAGACAGAACAAAACAATGAACCATGGGAATGCCTGGATGTGTATCTGTGGCAACTGAAAACCCTAGTCTGGCTATATAGTCCTATATCTCCCATAATAGCCAGGGTAGGGACAGGAGCTAATGTTCAGTGATTGCTTCCTTTACAGACAGAAAAATGTAGCACTTCAAGTCTTGAACTTTGACATTGATATGAATCCTAGCCCAGCCATTTGTTGATATCAGACTTTGGGCAAGCTGCTTTTCTTTTGTGTGGCTCCATTTTCTCAGTTGCAATAGGGATTTAAATAGGTCCTATTTCAGTGGATTATTATAAGAATTTAAACTAATTGTGATCTAGGATCTCCCCTACCATGTTTGAACAATGTCTGGTTCACTCTAAAAACTATGAAAGTGTTTATGAACTAAAAACAAGTGTTCCCTGCCATGTGCTGGATTACCTGTAATTTTCATCTAATGCTCCCAGCACCGTTTTGAGGTGGGTATTATGATCCCCACCTTGTAGGTGAGGAAGCTGAGGCTAAGAGTGGTAAAATGGCTTGCACATGGCCAGTACAAATGGCAGAGCTAGAAAGTTGCAAAACCAGGTCTTTCTGACTCCAAAACCTGGGCTCTTTCCACCGGGTTTTCATTCCTTCCTTGGTGGCAGTCATTATATATTAATTCAGCAAGTAAGTACTGAGCACTGCCTATATGTCAGTCCTGTGCTAAGGGTTGTCAAGGACACAACCCTTAGACAGACATGGCCCCTGCCCTCATGGAGCCATCACAAGTTCATTTGCAGGAAACACTGACCTGAGGTCAAGGCTGTGTGCCAGAGCTTTCTGGGAAGTCTGAGGGCCCTTTGAAGATGGTCACCTTCTACTTAGCCTTTTGCAGCCTGTTCTTGGCCACAGATGTCCAGGGCACCTGGCCCAGTTGCTGGCAGGAAGAAAGCTTCTCAAATAACACAGCGGGAGGATCCTAGATCACAAGGCTGGCCTTGATGGTGGCCAGAAAGATGTCTGGAAGATTCTGGTGCCCTAGGATCCTACAGGCAGCCTGGGAAGAACAATGGCTAGACAATGCCTTTTCTCCTTTTTCTTGCTTAAGCATAGGTCCAGGGATGACCTCTTTATTGCTGGGATGCCAGGCCTACTGGTTAGCTCTAGGGAGCTCAGTTGTGAGGTCTAGAGAAGGTGAGGAGGAAGGGACCTCTGGGCCAGCTTTCCCTGATTGCTGCCCTGAGACCTGCCAGTCAGGGAAGCACAGGACTTGGGGTTGCCCCTTTGCTTACCTCATTCAAACACAAGACAGGAGAGGGAAGGGGGCCATTTTAGTGAAGTGGCGGTAGAACAGACAAGGGGATAGCAGAATGAGTGCCCACAAGCAGACTGAGTGTGCATGAATCAGTGTGGGCGAAGAGACTGAAATCTGATCTGGAGAACTGGTCAAGGAGATGCAGGAGTGCCGCTTCGTAAGACAGGGGACTTGCACAACATCCCTTTGAGGTCCAGGACAGTGGTCTGTGTCTGTGGAGGCCTTAGAGGCCCTTATGCAGAAATGACTATTCATACAGTCCGAGGGGAAAGTGCCCCTGGGGGCCTGAGCTGAAGTGTTCTTTCCGTCTCTTCATCTGAACGTCATGCGGTGGCATTGATTTCCTCCTGTACTCTGACCTGGGTTTCAGGGCAGTATTTCAAGTGAATTGACCAGAAATAGGAAGGACAAAGACCCTCAGAACAGGCTGGAAACTCCATGTGACAGGGACCCTATCCTGCTGTCTTGTGGGATGTAGGAAGTGTCAGTAATTTTTTCTCAAATATATGAATACATGAATTGTTGGTTAAAACAAAAGAAGGCAATTACGCCTCTAGGCCCCAGGGCCTCTACTGTTGCAGGAACTGGCTGAGAGGAAAGGAAGACAGAGAGAAAGAAAAAAGATGTTAGTATATTTAATGGTCTTTCCAGATGCAAAAGAAGAAAGCCTGCTTTTTGCTGTTTGAAAATGTTAGGTTAAGAGGTAGGGGAGATTTTTGCCCAAATTGGCACAGTAGTAGAGTAAGGGTTAATTCTGGAATCCTAAGCACAGATGAGTAATGAGGGATTTAGAAATAGTTTGGTTCCTGTGAGAATAGCAAACCCAGCGTCATCAGCATTTTGACTGGGAAGTTGAATGTGTGGGGGCCATGCAGAGATTTGCACACAAGGTGTAAGTCCTTGTGCAATACAGGTAAAAAAAACCAAAAAGCTAATTAGGATGGCTCAAGAACTGGTCTTACGGAGAAAGAGGAAAGGATGTTAAATTATTACCAAGTTATGCTTTCTAACAGCTTTGCTGTGGCAGTGGATGAGCCCTGGGATTGAAAAAGACATAAATTCATCAATTATTCATTGAGGGCCTGCACTGTACTTTGACATGGGGACAACAGATAAAAAATAATGAAAATAACTGTCCTGTTCGACTAGATATATATGCTAGTCATTTTCTCTTTGCTTTAGAATGTATTATCTGTTTATGTCTCATAACAACCTCATGGTATAGGTACTGTGATTATCCCCATTTTACAGCTGAGGAAGTCAAGGCCCTCAAAGGTCAAGTTACTTGCTCAAGGTTACATTGTAAATAAGTGGTGGAGCTGACATTTGAAACCAAGCCAGTTAGTGCACTAACTACAACACTGACATTTAAGGAAGTACAGTACATTCTGTACTAGAGAGAGATGCCGCTTACTGGTAGGGCAATGCAAATGAGATCATTTATGACTGGGTGATGCACGTGACTGTATTTAAGAATGCAAGAGAGTGGAAAGGAGTCTGACATAGACTTATCTGAGCTAACTTTGAGTAACAGGAAAAGGCCACTAAGTTTTTTATTTTTATTTTTTGTCTTTTCTTTTTTAAACCTACTTTGGATGTACACCTATTTGAGAATGTATAGAAAGTTGTGGATCTTTTCTGCAGAAAAATGAATATTTGTGTATACTTATAGGATTGTTGCATAAAACTTCAGGTGATTTCTGGAGCCCAGATTCAGACTTGCTACTGTGAGGAGAGACAGAGAGGGGAAAGGCATTCAAGCCTAAGGGAACAGTGTGATAAATGTACAGAGTTCAAAAGGGCATAGCTCTGGTGCTCTCAGAAATAAGGGTGTGTCCTGGAGGGTAGACACACCTGGAACTGTGGGCTACTACTGCATCCTGGAGAGCCTTGAATGCCTCCCCGTGGTGTCTGGTGCTCATTCTGAGGACAAAGGAAGCCATTACATTCTATATTCTGTTTTAGGAGACAGCCATGACTCATTGTTTGACAAAGCCAGCTCTGAAGGCGTGAAGACAAGTTGGATAGCTGTTGCAATAGTCCATTGGGAAAGGATGAGACCTAAACCAAGATGCTGGCAGTGTTGGTGGGGAAGTTTCAGAGGTGCAACCAACTAGACTGGCTGACTAAAGACAATTTGTGAAAGAGAAGGAGGAGTTGGCGATGATTTCAGGGCTCTGCTCCTGAGTAGTAGGGAGGATGGTGGGACTATCAAATGAAATGGGGAGTGGAGACAGGAGAAGCAGGTTTGTAGAGAGGAAAGGAATGAGGAGTTGAGTTTTGCCATGCGCTCAGGTACTGCTGGATTGCTGTCCAGATGAAGGTTACCTGTTGAAGTTGCAGGGGTAGTTTGGGGCTTATCTTCAGAGAGGTCCCTGAAGCTGTGAGAGTGGGTGACAGTGGCCTGCGAAGTACAGACTCTCAATGTCTTGTGATAAAACCTGCATAGATTTTCAATGGCATGTCAGTAGTAGTGGGGAAAGGAAAGAGATTGCTTTTTTAAGAAAAAGGAAGATGGCATCAGTGGCTCCCAAGCATCAGCAGGAGCTTTTGAGAAACTTAAGACAGAACAAAGCGGACACAAGCCAGCGAAATCAGAATCTCTGGGAGTGTGTGTGATCTGGGAACTTGTATTTCTGAAAGCTCCGTGGGCAGTTTGTGTGATCAGCCTGGTGTGAGAGCCACTGAGTTAGGCTACAGCCTGAGTCCAGGAGGACAGGGCCACATTTTTAGATTGGTAAAAGAAACATGAGGAGAGAATGAGACCAGCATTTGAAGCAGTCTTTGCAGGGTTGGAGGGCAGGAGATGAACTATATCATTCAGTGTATGCCCCTCTGTACTGAGAGGGAATATTACTCTGGCCCTCTCTGTGGAGAGATTTGGCCATGCAGGGAAGAAGCTGCCTAAAGGGCCTAAAATGTTAAAGGAAGACTTACTTTTTAAAAAAAGTTTTATTTGTGTTATTTTTAGAGAGAAGGGAAGGGAGGGAGATAGAGAAACATCAGCGTGTGGTTGTCGCTTGGGCACACACCCAACTCAGGCATGTGCCCCAACTGGGAATAGAACCAGCGACCCTTTGGTTCTCAGGCCATTGTGCAATCTACTGAGCTACCCCAGCCAGGGCGGAAGACTTACTTTAGAACAGGGGAAAGACTTGGCCATTTGGTTGGTAGGGGAGAAAAACTTATAAACTGAGGATGTATTTGATAGAAGAAAACCAAGGAGAAACTTCAAAAGGAGAGAGGCTCTTTTTACTCTGATGCATAATCAGATGGGAGGAGGGTCCAGGGAGGGCCTAATGATGGGCTTTTGAAACATAGATTAAGCGTAGTAGAGATATTGTGGGGGAATGGGGTATAGATGGAAGGAGTGAGTAGAAGAATTGCTGAGCAGTACACTGATCTTATTCATATTTCCCCAGTTCTGCTTGTACTTGTGTGTGTGTGTGTGTGTGTGTGTGTGTGTGTTTTAAGTTCTGTTTAATGGTGTCACCTGTGAAGTTCAGGCATCCACCACCACAGTGAAGACACAGAACAGTCCCAGTACCTCAAGGATCCCTGGGGTTGTCTTGACATAACCATACTGAACTCTGTCCTGTTCTCTCTCCCACCTACAGCCTACCTTATCCCTACGCCTGGCAACCATTAATTGATCTTCTATTTCTAAAATGTTGTCATTTCAAACATGGTATATAGCAGCATTATACAGTATATAACCTTTTGGGATTGGCTTTTTTTCCTTTCCATTAGCATAATTCCCTGGAGATGTATTCATGTTGCTGTGTGTATCAATAGTTTGTTCCTTTTTATTGTTGGGTGCTAGTCCATGGTATATATGTACTGCAGCATGTTTTTGTTCTTGTTTTTTTTAAAGATTTTATGTATTTCCTTTTTTTTTTTAAGAGGGGAAGGGAAGAAGAAAGAGAGGGAGAGAAACCTCAATGTATGAGAGATACATGGTTGCCTCTCACACTCCCCCAACTAGGTACCTGGCCTACAACCTACAACCCAGGCACATGCCCTGACTGGGAATCGAACCAGCAACCACTTGGTTCGTAGGCGGGCACTCAATCCACTGAGCCACACCAGCCAGGGCTGTATCGTGTTTTAACTATTCACCTGTTCAAGGGCATCTGGGCCAATTCTATGTTTTGATGATTAAAAATAAAGCTTCTTTGACCATTGATGTACAGGATTTTTGTTCACATAAGTTTTCATTTCTGTGGGATAAATGTCCAGGGGTGTAATTACTGGGTCATATCATAGTTCTATCCATAGGTTTTCACTAAATGCCCAACTGTTTTCCAGAGCAGCTGCACCATTTTACACTCTCACCTGCAATCTGGATTCTCTGCACCCTCACCAGCATTTGCTGTTGTCACTGTTACTTATTATCTTAGCTGTTTTCGCCATTCCGATAGGTGTGTGGTGATATCTCATGTGGTTTTCATTTGCATTTTCCTAATAACTAATGATGTTGAACATCTTTTCATGTGCTTATTTGCCATCTGTATATTCCCGTCAGTGAAATCCCTGTGTCTTTTGTCTCATTTTCTAATTGGATTATTTATACTTTTCTTGTTGTGCTTTGGGGGTCTTTATTCTAGATACAAGTCCTTTCTCACATACATAGTTTGCAGATATTTTCCCCTTGTCTCTCACTTATCTTTTCATCTTCACATGGACTCCCACAGAGTAAAAGTTTTAATCTCGATGAAATCCAATTTATTAATTTTCCCTTTTGTGGACTGTAACTTTTGGTATCAAGTTTAAGAATTCTTTGCCTAGTCCTAGATTCTGAAGGTTTTCTCCTTTGTTTTGTTCTAAAAGGTTTATAGTTGTTTTTTTTTTTAACATTCGAGTATATGATCCATTTGGGATTAGCTTTTATATAAGGTAGAGAGTGTTACTCTTGGGAGAGTCCATTGGCATGATTCCATTTTATATATATATATATATATATATATATATATATATATATATATATGTGATTAGGGTTTATTCATATTTTGACAATTGTCAAGGCTTGGGATCCACTCAAGTGCTAGTGAGTGCATTGTTGCACCACTGTAGGTGCAGAAAGGGACAAGGTGGAGCTGGAGGGGCTGATATGTCGTGACGTGTGGAGCCCAGAGGCTCTGCTATACTAGAAGCCGTAGCAGGACAGGAGGTTGTGGTCATGCATGGGAGAGGCAGCAGCTGAGATGAGAGGTGGAGAGGTTTCAGGTGATGAGTTTCGAGGCGTGGCCACAAATGTGGACGACTGATATGAATGTGGGCATTGGCCACTGGAGACCAGGCAGAAAGCACAGTGAAGGCTCATCAGCACTGGATTGATTAATCACGGGCGTTGAAGGTCACAGTAGTGAAGTGTGGATTTGTAAATACACATACCAAAGTAAACAGGCATTGGGGAAACTTTGTGGAAGATGCGGCTTCATGGATGTGAATGGAAAGAGTGTGGTATAAGTGAGTGTTATGGCCCAGGTGAAAAGCAGGTGGCAGATTGGTGGGATGGAAGAAACACTGGGTTACCAGAAAATTCCAACATTCCATACCTACCTTCTCCCAAATTCTTTGGCTGGTCCCAACCTACTATACCTATTTGCGGAGTACCTTTGGGCAGCTATATAAGCTCTATGCGTTGTCACCATCATCTATGGAATGGAGTGAGGAATCTAACATATTTCTCCCTACCTCTCAGCACTGTTGAGAGAAAACACAATTATGTATGAGAAAGTGCTTTGAACTGAATTCCAAGAAAGAATGCTTTTGTGAGATTAAGCCCTTTCGGGGCAGCCTGTTGGGAAGGTAGGAGAGACCATTTGGGAGCTGTCACACAGGATTAAGCTTCCTTGACCTTGGTTGAAGAGGATTTGGTTAAGGCAGGGATTGAATTGAACCCCACCCCACAGCCTTGGAGCGTTTCTGCCAAAGAAGGGGTTGGAGAACAGAGATCCGGGACGGGCTTGTCTGGATCAGAGTCACCAATGATGGAAGGGACCTGCTGCCTGGCAGAGCAGGCTCTCCCTGGCATCTCAGGGGAGGGGGCAGTGGACAGGCTTTCTTGTTGGTAGCAGCACAGTGCTGGGTTCCCAGACTGGCTCTGTTCCTCCCCCACTGACTTCCATGGTTCAAACTTCTGTTCCTTGCTCCTCTGTGGCTGTGGCCTGCACTTCACTTGATAGTGTATCTCTAATTTCTTATCATTGTATTTATTTGTGCCCATTGCATTGATAGTAAGTGCTTAAAGTGGTCATTTTAATAATAACTATCATAATTATTATTATGATGATGGTGTTCTGTTGACCTCTGTAGTAAAGGTGATATCTTAGAGAACCTTCAACTTGGTAAATTTAAATATATAGATTTATTCTGTAGTTAGGATCAAAAAACTCTGAAGGAATTTACAGCATAGCAATAGGGGTTGCCACAGGCATTATAGGCAACTCATTCCTTTTCTATTATATGTTTCTTTATTAATAGAGGTTTTTATAGTGAACATATGTTACTTTTGGAGTTGGAGGGGAAAATAAATATATTAAGTTTATGTTTTTCCCTCTGATTCTGAGTAAGGAGTACTCATTAAAGAACAATGTGGAAAATACTGAGAATTAGAAGCAAACCACACTGCCCGGGTTCACTTTGGCGTGTTCACCCGAGGTTTGTCGGGGAGGGGAAGCTGCTGCCCGGTGCCGCGGGCAGGAGGGTGGGGTTGGAAGAGGACGCCGTGCCAGCGAGCTCTCCCTTTCATGTGTGGGTCGCCGGGGCAGCGATCTGGAGGGACAGATGGTCGGAGAGTGATGGGGCTGGGGCTGGGAAGCAGGACAGGGTGTTCTTATTATAGGTTTTAGGACATTGGCCGGGCAGTTCAACAGGTGCCCTGGTCAGTTGGATCTGTCCGTCAGCTGTCTGGACTAACAGTGGCTTTATTCTGACATTCATGTATTCTGGTAAAACAGGGATGGGAGAGAGAGAGGAAAGTGTTCAGATCTATTCTTTCAGTGTCCACATGCCCACAGCAAAGTACCACACCAGGATGAACAGGAATGAGCATGCCACATCTCCGCTGAGCCAGTAGCTGCCGTGTAGCTTACAGTTGAGCGCTGACGTGCTTTACTGTAAAGAGAGGTTTGGGGGCCTCTCTTTTAAAAATGTTGGTAGGTTTTTTTGGTCTGTGTTACTCTCTGTAACAGATTTCTGGCAAGCAAGATTCCCAGCATTGACTTTGGGCAGAGGTGGGTGGCTTTCAATGTATGAAAATACTCTGGAGATATTATGGTGTGCTACACATTTTCGTTTGATTATGATCATTTGGTTTAATCATGGGTATGTTTCATTTGCTTGATATTTACCAGCTATGCCTACACTGCAGATTATTCGGTCTGCCTACCTTCTCTTCTCTCAAATGCTTCACATCAAATTATTTCTTCAAAGCCCATGTGGATATTATTTCTTTAAAGCCTCTTTCTGTATCCATATTCTCCCTTCTTCTTACTTAGCCCTTTAGAACACATTCTGAAAGGTGTGACAATGAAACCTGCTGCCTAGGACATTCAGTTTATTAAGAATTTTTTAAAATAGAATTACAGCTTTTCTTCACAGCCAGTTAAATTGGTCATTAGCTGGAAATTTCCATAGACATTATTCCTTTTGTAAAGGTTAGGGGAACTTTTGGGCTACCTTAAAAGAGAATGCTCTGGGGGAAATGTAATTGATCACCCCAAAGCTTTGCAGCATCCGGGGTAATAGTTAACATATGTTAATAAGCTGAGTTTTTTTTTTTTTTTTCTTTTCCAGCCATTTACAAAGGTCCTAATTACTCACTCTGTGCCTGCCCTCTTCGCTGGGTCTGCCTCTGTGCTCTGTGACTCCTTGCTATTGTGTTGAGACAGGCTTTGGCAACTGTCTCTTAGATGAATGGTTCTAGTACAAACACAGTAGCTTCCGTGACAGCTTAGAAGAGATTGTTGTTTATTACTGCTTTTATTGAGAGAGGTTTGGTGCACGTTAACGTCCTGATAAAGATATTTTTACCTATAAAGTAGCCACAGCCTTAAACATATTTGATTGTGAAGAAGGTATCGGGGCTGATGACATACCATATGTGAGGTATCGGATTGCATGTTTATTCAACTGTTACTGCAATCTCTGTACTCAGAGGTGCCTTTGTATTTGCTGTCTCACAGCAACACACAAAATGCAATGGCGATACGATCCTGATTATGAAAGATGCTATTTGGGTTACTTGGATCGTAAGCCACATGTATTAGGAAGCATTCTCTCAGTTCCCATGTGTCCTGAGACAACAACCACGAGCAGTTGTTAGGTGAAGGGAAGTGCCAGGTAGGGTGACGACATGTATTGGGATAAGGGCCTTTTGAGGTGGCCAAAACTTTGTAAGGCCTGGACTGACCAGGGCAGCTCTGTGACAGGGATTCAAAATGATGATAATAATAAGTATTTACCCAGTGCTTACAGTGTGCCAGGTACTTACTGTTCTAAACACTTACTGTCAAGTCATTTAGGCCTCACTCCAGATTTTATAAATAGTCACAATTATTCCCATATCACAGATGAGGAAACCAGAGCCCAGGAAGGTTAAGTACATTGTCCAGGATCACACAACTAGCAATTTCTGGAGCCAGGATGTGAATCCTTGTCATTTTGGCTCCAGTGCCTGAGCTCTTACCCACTGCTTCCCGTTGACTCCGGGTTGCAACCCAACTACAAGCTGAGGTTGTTAGGACTCAGTCCCTGTATTGCTACCTGGCTGGTGCAGAAGAGAGTTTTGGTTCTAAGTAAACAATGAAAAGGAAAATGGGCTTCCTTGGTGTCTGGGCTACTCTTCATTGTTTTTTTTTCTGCCTGGCTAACTCCTACTGGTCCTTCAAGACCCTGGAAAAAATACCCCCTCCTCTCTGAAGCCTTCCCTTATCTCCACAGGCAGAGTTAGCTGCCCTCTGTTTCGTGTTTCCACCACACATTGTCTATCCATCTGTCAAAGAACTTTTCAGATCCCCTTGTAAATGTGTGTGTCTGTGTCTCAATCCCCTTCAAAGACAGTGCTGTGACTTTGGCATCTCTGGTCCTGGACACAGTACCTGGCATACATTACTCCCTCAAAAAAAAAAGTTTGAATTAATGGAAGTTGCTAATAAGAACAATTCCACCTTTTATCTCTGGAAGATGTTCTTGCCCATAGTCTTATCACTGTTACCACATTGTTATAACATAGTAGTGAAAAGAGGGCAACAATTATAATTTCATAGGTAAGAAACTGAGCCACAGAGCTCAGTAAGTTTTTCATTAGGACAATTTATTTGGGGGGACTTCCTGGTGAAGCAGAAATTAGGGGAGAACCAACAAGCACCGACTCCCACGTTTACACTTTTCTGTTACAGCTGTACTGCCCTTGTGCCTAAGGTGTGAACAAAACCAGTTTATTTTCATTTGTATTTTTATGTCCATAGTACAATGATTCTGCCCCAGTGGACATACAGTTGTTTGAAGGATTGCTGGTGGGGGTGGCAGAGGGATTGAACAAAAAATTAAGGGGAAAAAAAAAGAACTGAAAAAAATTAAAAATAAAAATTTTTTATACTCCCTCCCCTCTTCCCAAAGGATTGCTGAACTCAGTGGCTATGAAGGATTACTGAGTTCATTCGGTTATGGTGGTGACTTGAACATACCTTCCTCCCACCCTGATTTGATAAGCTTATTTGAGATGTCTCCGAATGTGTGCACAGTACTTGTTTCAGGCTGGGTTTAGTTTTAGCTGTCTGAACATCTGGTCACCCACCACTGATTATTCTAAGATGACAGTGTTGATCCTGAATGATTCACTTAAGGGGAACAATGCCCTAAGTATCACTGTGGAGTTCAGAAGGATATTCAGTTAGGGCAAGTTACCAGACCTTTATGACTAGGTCACAGAATCTGGTTAGTGTAGATATAACATGCCAGTAATCTGTTTAGTGGCTGATTTATATGGGGGTTTATCAATTAGCCTCTGGTAGTGAGTTCATCATGGTTATTAAGGGCATAGGGTCAGGAGTGAGGGCTGTCTGGGTTTTGATCTTGGCTCTGCCACTGGGCTGGATGTGTAACCACGGGCAAGTTAATATTCCCGCACCTCTGTTTTCTCATGTGATAAATTAATTTCCAGCAAATGTGCCAAGGCAATTCAGGGGTGGGTGGAGGCATTGTCTTTTCAACTCATGGTGCAGGGATTATCAAATATCCATGTGCAAAGAATGAAGTGGAACCCATTTCTCACTTCCTACACCAGAATTAACTAAAAGTGGGTCATGGACATAAATCTAAGAGCTACAACTGTGAAACTCTAGAAGAAAGGAGTATCTTTCCAACGTCAGGTTAGGCAAAGTCTGCTTGGATATGGTACCACAAGCGTAAGTAATGAAAGTAAAAATCGATAAATTGATACTATATTAAAATTGTAAACTTTCTGATTCAAGGATACCATCAAGAAAATAGCCCTGGCTGGCGTAGCTCAGTGGATTGAGCGTGGGCTGCGAACCAAAGTGTCACAGGTTCGATTCCCAGTCAGGGCACATGCCTGGGTTGCAGGCCATGACCCCCAGCAACCGCACATTGATGTTTCTCTCTCTTTCTTTCTCTCTCTCTTTCTCCCTCCCCTTTCTAAAAATAAATAAATAAAATCTTAAAAAAAAGAAAATAAAAAGACAGAGAATAGGAGAAAAGTTTTTTCAGATTTTAAATTTGACAAAGGACTTATATCTAGTATGTATAAGGAATTCTTAGAACCCTAACAGAAAGACAAATAATCCAATCAAAAAGTAGGCAAAAGATCTGAGCAGACTTTGTTGCAAAGAAGATGTATACATGGCCATGTAAGCATATGCAAAGGTGCTCAGCACCAGTACGCATCAGGGAAATTCAAACTAAAACCACAGTGAGGTATCTATTATTTTATATCTGCTGTGATATGTTTAAAGACTATAGCCAAAAAGACCGATGGTAGTAGGTATTGCCATGGATGTGGAGAAATGGGGACCCTCATACAGTACTGGTGGGAATATGAAATGGCACAACCACTCTGGGAAACAGCCTAGCAGTTTCACCCTAGAAGGCTCAGCATAGAATTACCATTGGACCCAGATGTTCTACTCACAGGTATACAACTAAGAGAAATGAAAACAAATGTCTCTACAAAAACTTGTACACCAGTATTCGTGGCAGCATTATTCAATAGCCAAAAAGTAGAACTACCCCAAATGTCCATAAAGATGACTGCATAAATAAAATTTGGTATATTCATACAATACGTTATATTACTTGACATTAAAAAGGAATGAAGTATTAATACCATATTATAACATAAATAACTCTTGAAAACATTATGCTAAGTGAAAGAAGATAGTCACAAGACTACACAGTATGAGTTTATTTATGTGAAATGCCCAAACAGGCAAGTCTGTGAAGACAGGAAGTACTTTGGGGGTTACCTACAACTGGCGAGTTTGAGAGAAATTGAGGAGTAACTGATAATGGGTAAGAGGTTGGTTTTGTTTGGGGATGATTAGTATGTTCTAAATTGGTTGTGGTGATACTTATACAACTCTGTGAATAAACTAAAATCACTGAATTGTACACTTTAAATGAGGGAATTATATAGTATATGAATTCTGTCTCAATAAAGCTGATCTAAATACATGCTTAGCATTCCTCTTGGCCCTTTGAAAGTAGTGAATAAATGTTAGCTAGCATTGTAATAATAACTGTCCTCCTTCATTTTTGTGGCAGTAAAGATGGAACGAGAGGAGAACACTGAGAAAGTAGGTGAACATACCAGTGAAGCCAGACACCAGGTGATAGAGAAGGTGAGAGCTCTGTGACAGTTCTGGGCTAGGAGCCGAGTGCTGATGTAGGAGAACTAATGTAAAGGTTAAGTGAAGTTATGTGGTACAACTGCCTGGCACCTAAGACTGTGAAGGAAATCTGAGTTTAGTTGCCCTTAAAATGCGGTTGAACTTGGCCCTGGGGATCTAGATATCACTAAACCAGGTGTTTTTCACAAATCAATGTGATAAAGCCAGGGTCTTTGTGTCTAGGAGTCACTAAACCAGATGTGTGTTTTCTTTTTAAATCACAGTAATGATAACATGAAGACCAGAGGTTTAGTTCCGGTACTATATATTTTTCCTAGGCACTGTCTGGGGAAACGGAGCACCCACAGTCAGTCCAAAGTGGATGGTTTTGCTCTTTGCAGCACATTGTTGGGGGCCTGAATATTTGAACCCCTCAAGCAGAGGAGGCCAGAGCCCAAGTCCTCATACTGCAGGAATGAGTCTTTGCAGAAGCTTTGCATCAGCACCATAGATGTCCCAAGCTGGTACCAGCGGTTCCTCCTTTAAGAGCTGGAAGTCATGTGTCACTAGGGGGACCTTCTCTGCTAAGATGCATTAATTTGCTAACATGCCCCACAATTTTTTTCCCTAGTGTCTACCACTATAGGGAATTTCCCATTTCAGTGTGGAAGAAAACCAGGTGAGCTGCTTTTCGGATATTTAGACCACACACTGTCACCCACAATCGTGCGGTACTGAGTGATGGAGCCAGGACATAGAAACCCCCTATGTCCGTTTGACTGCCAAGACACTTTACTCTTAGTCTTTACCACTAGGCTAAACTACCTCTCAGGGCTCCACGAAGTAGAGGGGGAAGAGAGTAGAAGGCAGAGAAGCATTATAGCATGTGTATGTTCTCAGGATCAATAAGAAGTCTAGGAGAGCTGGAGTATGGGTGCTATGAAGGATGGAGTGGAGTGGCTTAGTTGCTCGGAAAGGTAGGATGAGAGATTATGTAATGATGATTGCATTTAAACACTAAAGATCAACTTGTCTATATACATTCCTGGAAGGCTTGGGGGTGGGGCGGGAGGTCTTGTTTTGGGGACATAGAACTGGTGTTTGAGGAGAATTATTCTGGAGGCCTCATGACCCATGAGGATGCTGATATCACTGCAGTGCTCCTGGCAGGAGAGGTAGAAGGCTTGAACTAAGTCAGAGGTTGTGAGAAAGGTATTTTGGATATTTAGACTGGATACATTAGAGATCAGAAGGCTCTGTAGGGTTTCATGGCAAGGGAAGAGATAGTTTCATCTGTGTGGACAGCTGTGCATCTATAAAGACAAGGACAGTGTATAGCATAGGAGGGTAGGTTTTAAGGGGGTAGGACTGGAGTCATGAGTTTGAGTTGTATGGAGTTTGCAGGGCTTTGGGACTCTGCTTGGGGTGGGGACCAGCAGATACTTGGGTATTCAGCATCCTCGGTTGAGAACAGTTTGGAAGGTAACATCTTAGGGTTTGTAGTTAAGACCTTGGATGTAGATGAGGCTGTGCAGGAGACAGAAAAAGCACAGAGAAAGGAAGGCTAAGGGGAGAACCCAAGAGCCAATTAAAAACCAATATGTCAAGCCCAGCTCATGCTTATGTGAACATCTTGGTAAGCATTTTGCATACCACATGAAACCTTACAAATGCTGGAGCCAGGGAGCCTAAATTCCTGCATTTTTTACTATACTAAGTATGCTGAAATATTTAAGTTTGTCTCCTGGCCATGTGTTGTTGGAAGCATGGATGCTTTTCTTGTAGGTTAATGGGGTGCTGAATGTCTTGGCATGTTCCTCTCTGTGGCTCCCTAGGGTGAGTTAATGGGTCACACCGTGATCCTTAGTTTGGCTCCTTCCTTTTCCTTAAGCCAAATCTGATCTGGGCCTGAAGTGTGATTTCCTTCCTTCTAGGCTCCCTGGGAGTATTGCTGAGCTCCCTTCAGTAGTTGTAGCTGTAAAGCATCAGCTACCCTGTTAACTGTAGCCCCTACAACTGAGAAGTGCACACTTAGTGTGCAGTGGATGAAAGTGACAAGCTGCCTGGAGCCCCTGAAAGTCATGTTGGGTACATGGGATCTTGGAGGACCCAGCCCCCTTCACAGTTGGCTTCAGCTTGTTCTACTGGGGCCAGCCTGAGGGTTGAGAAGACTGGAGAAAACCCAGAGACAGTAGGCATGACTTGTCAGAAGAAGCAGGGCCTGCCCTCTTTGTGTCAGATCAAAGACTGACTTTTCAGTCATTTGACACTCTAATGTGAGTCTGTGTCTGAGCCAGGGCTGGGGCTCCTGCTGGCCTGTGCCTGGGAACTGTGGGGAACGTGTGGGCCGGCATGTGCTCTGTGACAAGCACCTCTTCCAGATGCTCTCTTCCAATTCAGAGCTGGAGGTATCTGGAGAGATCAGCCTGGCCTCCTCAGTTTTCATATTGGAAGCTGCTGCCCACAGATGCCCTTTTCCCAGTTTAGTTCTGGGGCAAGCTGGCCTGGCTTGATCCCAGCTGCTCCTGCATGGCCATTTCCTCCTGTCACACAGATCTTAGGCTCCAGGGTACAGAGGTCATTCCCAGTTTGCCTTGTGCCTGGGATGACAATATACTTTACTGGTGTCCAAACAAGACACTTTGGAGAGTAAAATGGAACAGCAGCTGGTAACAACACCAGGAAAACAGAAATAAACTGGGACCCTCCCAGGCAAACCAGAATATATTATCTTTCTACCTGAGCTTTTACTTTGGGCTCGATGTTTACCTCCATCCCAGGTCGTCCTCCCCAACAATTCCCCAGATTCCATGACCCATGTTGACTTGGGGGGCCAGGAACTTACATATTTTGGACCTTTGGGATTTGGTCTAGAGAAGGGAAACCTTAGGGATCTTCCGAGTTTGTAGGATCAGGAAATTTTGGGATAACCATGGGAAGTATATATCTGAAAATCTGTTCAGAGTAGATAGTATGGGTGTTTCAGGATTCACCTATTTTTATTGTAAGCGCTAAATTGTTTTCACATATATTCAGTCTTCTCTCATATGTGGCATAAGGTGGCCTGCTGGTAAGGTGCAAAGAATGAGAGAAACATCCTGCTCTACAAGTCTGTGGCCCTGTATAGAGCTCAGAAACAGCCACACAGTCTCCTGACCTGGAAGTGGCTGTGGGGGGAGTTCCAGGCTCTGGGCTCCTGACGGGAGTGAGGGGAGAAGAGGAGTAATCAGCTTGTTTATGCTGTGTGTGTATGGTTTCTACAGCGCAGAGGATGGTGAGAGGGAACTCAAGCATCTGAGTTTCTCTGATATCAAGCCAAACTGGGATTTAGGAAAAGAAGGTATTCCTTTTTGAGAGTAGAGGAGGTGGATATGAGATGTCAGTCCGCTGGCTTTCTTTCTCAGCCTGCACTGGCCCAACTTTCTACCCAAAGCTGGCGGATCTCCATTGGGCTTCAATGAAAAAGGTCTGAGGAGAGGGAATGGCTTCTCACTTGGTCCCCTGACTATGTCCTCTGACCTCTGCCTCCCCCAGGTGACCCGGATGGCCTGGATCTGCCCCTTTTCTCACTAGAGTTAGGAGTATAGTTGCCAGATTTACCATTTTGATGCTCATTTAAATTTGAATTACAGATAATTTTTTAGTATATCTCACACCATAGTTGCAGTTTATATGGCAACCCTAGTTAGTAGGGACTGGTCAGGTTTTGCTTACCTGTAGAGTATGGTGGAACCATTCACAGTAAGACTTTCTTGCAGCAGATATTTATTGAGTGCCAACTATATGTCAGATGCTGCTCTAGGCTCTGGGATATGCAGTGAGCAAGAGGTGACAAGAGTTCCTGACATCAGGAAGTTTACATCTAATGGGATGATAATAAGGAAGGCAAATACATTCGATGGTGAAAGTAGGAAAATGGAATATAAGGCAGAGAAAGTGGGAATAGGGAGGGGTCACACCTGAAGGAGGGTGAGGGATTGAGGGAACAGGCCAAACAGATATTTGGGGAAGAACATTCTAGACAGAGGTTGGCTCACACATCAAAGCCCTGGGGTGCCTGATGTGTTTGAAGGGCGTGAGGGTTGGTGTGAGCTGGAGTGGAGTTGGCACAGGAGGAAAGTGTGGGAGAAGAGCCAGCTACGTCATGGGCATAGGGCCTGTAGAACCCAGGAAGCCTCTGTTAAGGATTTTGGCTTTCACTTTGAATGATAGGCCATTACAGGGTTTTGAACAGGATGGGGTGTGATCTGATCAGGTTTTAAGAGTCAGTGGCTGCTGGTGGAGAACATACTAAAAGCCAACTAGGTTTCAAGTTCTCCCACTCTGTCTTCCGAGGTGGGCTGTGCGGTTTGAGACATGCATGTCACTTGGAATAGAGGGATATTGTTACCTGGACACTATACTTTACAGGATCTTTTCTCCTAACTTTGTCTTTTCCACTGGAGAGAAATATTCCTACTAAAGAAAGGGAGGGACATGTTGTAATTATCTATTCATTAAGCTTTAGAGAAAATAGTGACTTGCTGGATATTATTTATATATCTGAGTTTTGGAGCTTTCAGTGGATTAGTTTTCTTAAAATAGATGGAAGTTGTGGGGATTTTTTTTTTGGACTAAATTAAATTTAAATTATTTGAGAGCTTGAAGAGTTTGAAGGCATGTCTTTCTCTTCCGGGCTTTAAACGGAAAGGGAAGAGTGAGCTGGCTGTGTAGTAAAGAACTTTCCCTGCCTTACCTGTATGGAATTTTCTGATTTAAACTTTCTTCCAGAAAGCCAGCATTTTGCATTTATAATTAAATTATGTAAAAATTAAAAAAATACATGCATTTTATTATTATTTTATTATTTTTAAAGCTTTGGTAAGGGAATCAAGAGATTCCATTCTTTTTTTTTTTTTAAGATTTTATCTATTTATTTTTAGAGAGGGAAGGGAGGGAGAAAGAGAGAGAGAGAAACATCAATGTGTGGTTGCTGGGGGCCATGGGCTGCAACCCAGGCATGTGCCCTGACTGGGAATCGAACCTGCGATGCTTTGGTTCACAGCCCACACTCAATCCACTGACCTATGCCAGCCAGAGTTATATGCATTTTATTTTTAAAAAATAATTATATTTTTAGAGAAAAATACTGGGCCTGTAAAAACTTGCCTTATAAGTAAGATTATTTTAAATGTCAGCAAATTTTGATGATGACAGTTGTAATTCTGAAGGGGTGACAAATATTTTTCAAATATCTTTGACAAACCTATTGGCTTAGAGATGGCAAACTGGTAAATTAGCTTTGATAGGTAGTTGACTAAAACACATTTAAATTTTCAGATAGCCGTAAATATATTTAAAAGTACACAGAAATGAAACACTTCAAAAAATGTATAATGTACATATTCCAAATATGAAAATGGACCATTTACCAGAGCTGTCAGGAATATATTAAGACTGAGTCAATATTTAAAGTAAAGTAAGATATAAGCAGACTTTTGAGAGTATATGCTGGGCAAAAAGAATATAGAATTGCAAGACAGACTGCTATAAAAAACATTGACTAAATATAATGTGTGCTAAGACACAGGTATGTACATTGTGAAGTTAAAAAGAAAGGCATTTTAGACTCAGCCTGTTCTAGGTTAGTGATTTTAGCTGTTTTCTTAAGCAAGGATTAAAATTCAGTATAAACCACTTTAATGTAATGGAGACCCCCGCCCTGATAAATTGAGATTTTTGCCACCCCAGTTTAGAATGACAGTGTAGAAGTATATTAACTTTAGAGTTAGAATGGTCTAGCATTATCACCTCAACCTGTATGACCTTGATTTCTCTAACCTTTAGTTTCTTCTCTGTAAAATGGGGGAAGTGAAACTTACTTCATTGGGTGTTTGTGCTAATTAAATGAGGTGACATATACTGGTTCCTTAGACAGTACTGATGCATGGAAGGCTCTCAGTGAGTGATAGTCATTCTTATTGGCTGTGCTTATTATTTCCTGACTGAGACTATACAATTTATAATACTTAATGATTTCCAGGGCCCCCCAAATTCAAGTTTTAAGTGTGCAGCTAACATGTTTTTGAATGCCTTGGGAGATAAGGAGTAGACAGGAGAGACTTTGGCTCAGAATAAGTGGGAAGTAGGAACCCAGAATCCTGGTGAATGTGCCATTACACTTGACATCACCCTCCAGATGGCCATTCAGCAGGTTGATAATTTGCTTCAACAGACGCAAGCTGAGAGTCTCCTGGGGAGCTTTCCGCAGCATGGATATGTAGCCAGAGGAGCACGTGGCACAGGAGGCCTGAGCCTGCTTGGGTTGTGCACAGGGCTCAGCTGGGCTGGTGGAGGTATTGCTCTGACTTGGGCCCTCCTGGGTCTCAGCTGGTGCTCAGACACTGTCCCTGCCTAAGGCTCTGAAGAGCAGACATGCCCCCTTTGAGGCCTGTGGCCTCCAGCTGCTTTGCAGTCTCTCTTGGGCCAGGGCAGTTCAAGCCCCTGTTCTGCTATTTAAATCCATCATCACTGGTGACTGCTTCTAGCCTATGCAGACGGAGTGTGCGCTACAGGCTTCAACTCATTACCTCTGTGGGAATCCTGACTGGTGGCTGGGGGAGGTGGCAAGGCCTGCACTGCAGCCTTTCTGTGCAAGTCCCAGTCCTGCGGAGAGTGGACCCAGAGTTTGGATCTACTTCCCCTACAGTACCTGTCCCCCTTAGTGGACCTTTCTCCATAGCACAGCCAGAGCCAGGGGTTTTGTTTTCTTCTAGCATGAGGGGACTGTAACACCCAGGCTTGGACATCAAGGTTAAATGACTTTGGGCAACTCAGTTTACCATTTGGGATTTGTTTCCTCCGTTAATAGGCAGTGAACATTTTAACATGTCATCTTTATTGCCATGTCCCTTGGACATAATAGGTGCTTAGTAAATAATAGCTTAAATTTGAAAAAATGGGGATATGTTACCCACAGACCTGAGTGGTGCTGGGGAGGGAAGAATAATTTTGTGAGGAATAGTTGAGGGCCCTTTCATTTCCTCAGGTTCTGTTCCTTTCGTATTTCCAATGCATAAAGAATCTCAGAACTTAAAAAGAAGCAAATTTGTATATATTCATTTACTGACTCAAACTTTTACTGGCTTTGCCGGCGAATCCTAATAGACACCTCTTTAGAAAAGGTATAGCAATTAGTCAAAAGAAACAAAACAAAACCCACTTGTAAAGATGCTCAACATCATTTTATTCATTACAAAAATGCAAGTTAAAACCATGAATTCCTGGTCAGATGAAAGATTCTTGCAGTAATGGAGTATCTCTGGAAGGTGCTGATAAGGGCCTTGTCAGTTTCAGGAGTGGGGAGGTCCTCCTTATAGAGGTTTCTGGAGACTGAGATACCTGGTCAGCAGGCTTTTTTCTGGCTCTGACCAGCGATGGGCTATGGGTGGGTGGGCGTGAGAATGGAACATCTTCCATGAGCCTATGAAGGTGAGGAGTCAGTATCAGCCTCTTGACTGAGATTTGGGGCCAGTTTAAGCCAGTTCTCTAAGCAGTTATTTTTTGGCACTTGGGGTACAAGTTCATCCTATAATAAAACTATAATGGTAGGGGAAAATGCTAGATGACCGTTGGAAGTGCCCCCCCTGGGAGATGAGGCTGCAGGGTGATGGACATTGGGCACCTGCTTAGGGCACTCCCTCAGGTGCATGGGGACACTTGGAGATCACCTCACTGGTTAGAGAGTTGTTTGCTGAGTCCAGAAATAGGACAAAAGCCATTGAGTGTTTTTAAGGGAGATTTCCATTAAGCTTTGTTTGGTGGATAAATAGTTCCTCTCTGCTCTGGGGCATTTTCTCTCTAGGCAGCTGACCCCTCACACGTTTGGGGAGGGAGCGGTTCTAAGGATATTACTATAGTAACCAGGAAAGTAAGGAGAGAAAAGCTTAATTGTCCTGTGTTACTACACAGGATGAAAGTTTGGTTCAGACATAAACATAGGCAAATCTGAAAACTTGTTGCTTTTTTTCTCTCATTTGCATTCTTTAATGTAAGTCTGTTTCTATTCATATCCTTGTGATGGTCGCTGAAACGGAAATATGGAATTGTTCTCAGGACCCACAGCATTGCTCTGTTAGAACAATGCCCTGGTTTTAGAACATTAGGCCTGAATATGTGCTGGCTAGCTTTTAGCTGAGCAACTCTAGGCAAGTTCCCCAGCCTCTCTCTGTGGTTAAATAGGGGCAGTTATACCGAATGTGTGGTTGCCGTGAGGATTAAATGAGATACACAGTAAAGCGTCTGTTATAATGTGAGGAATATGGTAAACCCTCAAGTGTTAGTTTCATTACCTTATATACAACTAATTATCTTACAGTGAAAGTTACAATTGGGAATATGTAGATTTAAAGTACACACTCGTTCATTGTTTTTCTTCTGACTTTAACATTAGAAATATTTGAAAAGCATAATGAGTGAAAGTCAAATTCCAATCATCCGGAAATTAATCAATTTAATATTTATATATTTGGTCCATTTTTTTCTATGCCTATATATACATTTTATTTAATATCATTGAACCATTGGGATCATAATTTAAGTTTTTTGCTTATTATTGAAAATCTGTAGTTATTTTTTATTGTTGTTCAAGTACAGTTGTCTCCATTTTCCCTCTACCACTCCCCCTAGCCATCCCCACCTCCCACCCTCGATCTGTAAAGTTATTTTTTACCACTATCTGGAATCGTGTGTGTGTGTGTGTGTGTGTGTGTGTGTATACTTTATTCCACCAATTGCCTTTTTTTTGAAGCAATTAAAGCAGTTTCCCTCCCACAAGTAATTATAGTGAATGAATGCTCTTGAATATTATACCTGATTATTCTTCAGGACCAAGTCCAGGAAGTGGAATCACATGGTCTAAGTATAGATTAGTTTCTGTGCTTTGCAGTCCACCGCTCAATCCACTGAGCCACACTAGCCAGGGCTAGATTAGTTTCTTTAAGAGCTATGAAAATATTGCCGAATTACTTGTGTCAACCCCACTAAAACAGCAGTAAGAACGCTCATTTTCCCCAGTCAGTGCTGGGTGTTTAATTTTTAAAATGGCTTTGCTATTTTGATAGGTAAAAAGTATCTTACCGTGAATACAATTTGTATTTCTGTGGTTACAGGTGAGCTTAAATAATTGTATATGTTTATTGTGTATTTATATTTCTTTTATAAATTATTTAGCCCTTTCCTCAATTTTCCCATTAGAGTATTACCTTTTTTTATTAATTTTTTTGTAGGATATTGAACCTTTTCATGTATATTGTAAATGTATTAAGTTTGGCATTTCACTTCTTCTTCTTCTTCTTTGTTTTTTTCCCTAAAGCATGTTTTGGTACCACTGACAGTGTGTCTTTGTTGGGAAAAGGCATGCGGGTTGTGGAACATGAACACAAAGAACTATCCTTCATGGCTTCTCTCTTGTTCAGGCTCAGTGATTGCTTGCGATACAGAGGATAGGTGGGGGTCTTGTTGAGCGCCAAACATCTTTTCATTCTGATTTTACTGCAACTGTTCAGAAGCCCTTCCCCACTGGGCGAGTCAGGACATGGGAGATTCCCAGGATGTCCCAGGTATGTGTGCAATGCATTGCTTTGAAGAATCAGTTTTGGGTCACTGTAGAGGATATTAGAAGCAAACATTTCATTCTTACGGCTCTGGAGTAAAATGGCCATGGCCTTTGGTCTACCTCAACCTATCTTAAATTTTATTTGCTTTGGCCAAGTCTGATGGGAAACAGCTATGGGATAGTGAGAAGGGTATGGAGCCAAAAGTTCAAATCCTTCCTCTTCTACTTGTCAGCTTTGTAATCCTGCACAGAGTATATAATGTTGCTCAGTCTCAGTTTTCTGGGTTTGCTGTGTTGGTAAAACAGATAGCATACATGATCCACTTGGTATGTCCTAGACACCCAGTGAATGCTTGCCAGTTAGTTTTTCTCTTTGCACCAGACCATGAGCTTCGCCAGGCCTGTTCTATGTCGCATCCACCGCGGTACTTACTGCGTGTACACAATCGACCCTTAGCCCCTCAGTGATTATCTGCCGGCTGAATGAATGGGGCCAAGCACAGCAGTTTACGTAAGTGCAGATACACGTTGAAAGTGAGAATTGACTTCTAAACATTTTCTGTGCATTACTTTTAGATAAACAGATATAAAAGTATTAAAGTACTTTATAGTATTCATGACTTTGGGTCATCAAGGCACACTGAGTTGGGAGTGTCTTGCATAGTTTGTGGCCTGACATCCTCCCTTTGGGATTGTGACAGGCACCTCTGGGTTAGGGCTGGGGCTGATGCCATGGTGCTGATTGAGCCTACCGAGGTGGGCCCTGGAACCTTGAGTTTCCCCCTGTGTAGTCCTCACAGTACCTGTCAGAACCTACTGGGCCAGAATGAGCTGCCAAGGCGCAACCGGGCCTGTAATTGTTTCCACTTAAGACAGAGCAGAGCTGCTCCTGCGACCCACTGGGAGCACCTGAGCGGGTGTGCAGACACATAATGGGCTCTGCCGTGACTGTGACAGAGGCCAGGTACCAGGACTCATCTCCGAGCAGTTAGTTTTTCTTGAAAGGGGATGCTTGTGGTCTGCTACTCTCCCCTAATACTTCTGACAAGAAAAGGGAATCTGTCCGGCCCTGATCAGCAGTGCTGGCACCTCCCCGCAGAGCCCGATTCTGACAGCCATCCCACCAGGGAGATGTTAGTGTGCCATTGTGTCCGTGTGCTGGGGCTGCCGGAACAAAGGACCATAAACTGGCCGGCTCACAACCAGATAAGTTTCTTGTCTCACAGTTTGGAGGCTAGAAGTATACGATCAGGGGGTCAGGAAAGCCCAGCTCTCTCGAGGCGCTGAGGGGAGTCTTTCACACCTTTGTCTGAGACCTGTGGTGGCACCACCAGTACTAGGTTTTCCTTGTCTAGCAGTGCATCACTCACTCTCTGCTTCCCTTGTCACAGGATGTCTGTTCCTAATGTGTCTCTGCATGATCTAGGGTACCAGATGTATTGCATTAAGGACCCACCCTACCCCAGTGTGACCTCAACTTAACTAATTACATCTGCAGCCATTCCATTTCCAAATAAGGAGGGTCTTATTTTGAGGTATTGAGGGTTAAGTATCTTTAAAAAAAAAAAAGATGTTATTTATTTTTAGAGAGAGGAGAAAGGGGGAGAAAGAGAGAGAGAGGATCATCAATGTGTGAGAGAAACATTTATCAGTTGCCTCTCATAAGCACCCCAACCGGGGCCAGGCCCACAACCCAGGCATGTGCTCTGCTGGGAATCGAATGAGCAACCCTTTGCTCTGTGGGACAATGTCCAGACAACTGAGCCACACCAGTCAGGGCCAGGGTTAAACATAGCTTTCTAGGGACACAGTTAAATCTGTAACACTCATGTTGTACACAGGGATGCAGAGTTGTAGTGGATCAGTAATGTGGCCACAGTTGCAATGAGGATGTTTCGGCCCAGGATTGTGACCCAGGTCAGTCCGACCCCAAAGCCAATTAATTCTCTTTCCACTAAACTGGTGCATCAAAATCACTTGGAGAGCTAATAAAACAACACAAAGCCCTGGGCTGTACGCCATCGCTTCTCCATCTGTGATCCTTGGACCAGCAGCATCAAACTGCCTGGGAGCTGGTCAGAAATGCAGATCCTCAGGCCCACTGCAGACCTACTGAACCAGGCTGTGCAGTTACAAGGTCCCCAAGGATTTGTGTGTATGCACACTCGTGTTGGTGAAACACCTGACTGAGGCAGAGTCCTGCTTTTCCTCACTGACTGCATGTTAGAATTACTTGAGAAGCCTTAAAGCACACAATCCAACCAAACAACAGCAACAGCAGCCTCACCCAAGCCAGTTAAATCAGATGTCTGATGGGGCAGTGGACATTGTTCTTTTCAAAGCTGCCCAGGGCATTCTGACTCACCGTGGGAGCTGGGAACCACAGGGGGCCCGGAGGTGCTTATTTCTGCAAGAGTGTCGAGAACCTTCCATACTAAGGTTTAGGACTCTATGTGTGTGGAAACGATGGGGGAAAGTTTATTTCAGGGAGCTCAGAAGACCAGAGTGAAGACACTCACACTGCATTTCTTTTCCAACCTTACCTCTTACAAATACTTAGTGAAGGACGGCAGCGGAGTTATGGAGCCCGGGATCCTGGGGGAGCATGAAAGGTGGTATGGAGACAGCGCATAGCAGGCACTCAGTGTTTATTAAATTAAAAAGAAACAACAGAAAAACAGCATGGTTTGTCTCACTGAGTTTTGTCATTTATAGGGAAGTCCTTGTGCCGCTTCGGGGCACAGGGAAACATTGCAGACGTAGAAGGCTACACAAGCACTTAAGATGTTTATTAATTCATGAAATATCAGTAAACACAAATGAGTTATTGGAAGCTTTGAGAATAAAATGTGAATAACCCTTACCACCTACAGACTTATTTTCTGCAGTAGATTTTGTTGATGAGGGGAGGCACTGTTGCTCTGCATGGTGACATCTTAGGTTTTAATCCTTCACCCAAATAGGCTGACGGATGAAAGGTCCCTGCTGTTCCTTCAAACCCTGTTGCATCAGTCCTCCTTCTCCTAGCTGATATTTTGGAAGTTCTAGAATGTGGGGAAAGTGCTCATTTCAGTTGAGGGTCTTGCTCTAGCATGCATTCAGTCCTGAGACCAGAATCTCAGAGATGGTGGGCAACTCTTCACGGATGGTTCTAGTGTGCTTTTCTCAGTCCTTGGAAGCCTTGACATTTGTGCAGCATTTTGTACTCCTGATGCCCTCCAACCCTTCCCACCCCCTGTCGCCATCCCATCGCCGTCCCGAAAGTCTCACCTTGCTTGAACTCCATGTACATCTTAGATACTTTCTTGGTCTTCTTTTACTGACCTTTCTTCCTCATCTGGACTCTACTAAATGGTTATCTTCAAGGTTTTATTCTTCTCTAAGAGTTTCCTCTGCTCCTCCAACTTCACTATTATCTCTGTGCAGAGGACCACCGTTTCCCTTCCATATGGGTGTCCTTTGGTTTGCAAAACACTCCACACAGTCAAAGTGGAACCCAGTGACCTCTCAACTGGTTTTCCGACTTCCTTTTTTGTGTCCCATCTACCGTACTTTTTTCCCAACCCCTTTGTCATTGACACTGCCTACCTAGTTGGCCCTACCACTTGATTAACCCTGTGGAATCCCTGAGTCCTGCATTCTTCTTTGGGATATGCGTCCATTTTTTTCCTTACCTTTCCCACTACCCAAATTCTAATTACCTGATACCAGGATGAGCCTCCAACCATGTTTTCTATCACTGCTGTGTAAGTTGAAATTCACTTCTTCCTCTTCTTCCTCCTCTCTCTCCATATATATGTACATGTATACCCACCTACACATCCATCTGGAGGGGAAGCGGTAGTCCTCTGCACACGCACACGTGCATGTGCACACACATATATATATGTGGCTCACATGACACATGGCAGTCATATGAATGCACCACATATATGACAGTGGTCTCATAAGATTATAATGGAGCTGATGTTCCTGTAAGAAATGGGAGGATGTGTGGTTCAGTAGGAATTTTTTCTGTGATGAGAGCACTTTTTTCTGTGGGGCTGGACAGTGGGTTCCCTCTCACTCACGGCACCTTAATTTTGAGTGCATAGATTACATCCCAGTCAGCCGCTGACCTGTTTCAGCACAGAGGAGCCTGTCCCTCCACCAGTACGGATTCAGAGGGCACTACAGCCCTTCTAGATCCAGCTTTATGGTCTTCCAAGTACATGGCTATAAATTCTTGGTTGAGGATCTAAGATCCTGTACAAGGATGTAGAACCACAGGAGCTACCTTAACAAGTAGTAGGTACCACTGCCACTTTAGTAAAATCTTTCCCTGTCAGGTTGTAATGATGTAAAGAATAGATACGTTCAATTTCTTTCATTAGTTCAATGCTAGGGAGAGCCCTTTGTGCCAAATAGGGCTAATAGAACCAAAAACAATTTTCCAAAGTCAAAATATTGAATCCTTAGTTCTATACCTTCTCCGTATTAAACCCCCCCCCCCCCCCCCTTTTTTGGGTGAATTCCACAAAAGCTCCTTACTCTGACATGCAATAACCAAAATCACATGGCCATGACTGCCCCCTATGTTTCTCAATTTCTTAGTTCTTCCGATACTAACGCTACCTCGCACTGTGTCCTGGCAGTCACTGTCACGGTGATGTGTGCCCTCCCCAGCCAGTTACTCCTCAGTACTTCCAGTCAGTCAGCCCGTATCCCTGTTCAAGGAGCAACACTGACAGTTTCAATTCTGACCCTTTTGGAAGGGAGGAGGGGGAGGGCTTGCCGAGTAGTATTTATAAAGTCTACAGTCATGTCCGGTAATGTCCCAGGCCTTCACATGCACTCACCACTCACTCACTGAGTCACCCAGAACAACTTTCAGTCCTGTGAGCTCCATAGTGCCCTATAGAGGGATATCATTTTTATGTTGTATTTTTGTACCTTTTCTGTTTAGATCTGTTTAGATACACAAACACCACTGTGTTACAATTACCTGTAGCAGGGGTCCCCAACCTTTTTGGTACCAGGGACCAGTAGGGGGGCTGGTTTCAGGATGATTCAAGCACATTACATTCAAGCTTGTCTTCTGCTGTGTGGCCTGGGTCCTAACAGGCCCAGACCGGTACCAGTCTATAGCCTGGAGGTTGGGGACCCCTGACCTACAGTATTTAGTACAGTAACATGCTATAGAGGCTTGTAGCCTAGGAGCAATAGGCTATACTGTACAGTCCAGGTGTGTAGTAGGCTTTCCCATCTAGATTTGTGTAAGCGCACTCTATGCTGTTCGTACAAAGACAAAAATCACCTAAGGATCAGAATGTATTTCTCAGAATATATCCTTGTCATTAAGCTACTTATGACTGGTATGCGTGTTTATGTATATGATCTTAAGGGTTTTTGCATAAAATATAAACTCTACTTATATTTCCACTTCCATCTTCTGCTACTACTTTGGTGACCTCAGCTCCAGCCATGCCTTTTTTTTTTTTCTTTTTGCTTTCTCCACACTTCCCTTCTACATCCATACTCTGTGATTGGTGTTTAGAGGTTCTGTGGAAGTTTGCTGGCTGATCGGAGGGGGTACATGCCTATCCTCTACGTGGCCCACCTCCCCCTGCCTATCTATGCTTCCCTGCTCTTGAAGATTCCTGGTTCCAGTTCCACTTCTACCAGGTCTTTCCTGACCACTCAATCCTGCCTTGATTTCTCTTTCTTTTCTTCTGACTCACAGAGTACTCATCCTTTCTCGCACCTTCTCATCAGCTCTCTTTTGATTTTACTTATATTGATTTAGAACTTGTAACGTGCTGGTGTTCTGTTTCCTCACTTAGACTGGAAGCTCTGTAAAGGCAGGGCTGGACTGGTGGCATACTCTCTCTTCTCCAAGGCTTTCCCCCTCGCCCCCACTCAAGGCATTGCTCTGCACATGGTAGGAACTTGGTACCTTATGTATAGTTAAACAAATAAGTGAAGAGAATTGGAACCTGTGGTGGGCATATTTAGTTAAATATGCAAAGCAAGAATGCCTACACTGTGTATGCCAAAAGTGTAAAGTTCTCCTCTGTAATTACCAATTTAAAAAAACACTTTGTATTTATAGTCATGTTTGGCACCAAATCAGCACTGGTTTCTGCCTCCTTGGTACAAATGAAACAAAACCTTGAATGCAGTGTTTCTGTAAAAGGAGCATGAACTTCTGCAGAGGTAGTGATTGATGTCGGATGTCTTGAGGCAGTGCCATCCCTCTTACTAGGAAGCATGGCAGTGTTGATCTGGGCTTGGTCTGTGATTTGGTTTGCTTTTGCTCTCCTCCTCCCCCTACCTCACCACATGCAAAAGAAGAAAAGGTCTGGCATTCTCATGCTGGTGCCATTTTAAAATAGATTTTAATGCATAATGTCTGTCTGCTCATTCAGGTCAAGTTTGAGGTGTTGGTCCAGGCCTTCCTCATCTGTGAGGGAGTCAAAATCCGATTGAATAGGTGTTGTGGAAAAGTGAGACATACATGTGTTCCCTAGTTTATCCACCATTTGATTACTTATCTACCTACTTAACTATCAAATTAAAAATGTGCCAGACATTGATCTAAGGGCTTTACAGCTATTAATTCAAATATCTTAAATTTTTAACTACCCCATGATGTGGGTACTCTACTCTCATTATTCTCATTTCACAGATAAAGAAATTGCATACAGAGGTGGTCAAGGGGCTTGTTAACAATTATGCACCTAGTTTAAGGTAATTATTTTTTGAAAGACTTAACAATTGTTACTTTTCATATTTCTTGACCTCCAGTAATTATTCAGGTGACTAAATGTCTGTTATTCCCAATCACATGTCTAGTTCTATGGCTTTTATTCTTATAAATCATTCTGGCTCCTTTCTGTGGTCATGGCTATAGTTGTGTTCCTCTCTAAGATGGGCAATGGTTGTGTACGTGTGTGCACACTGTGCAGTGTGTGGTGCACATGTCTGTACTTTAACACCTGCTGAAAAAAATCTACACTGCTGTATAGTTTGTAAGTGCTTTTTAAAATGCTGTCTCCCTTAGTCCAACAACCCTGGTGAGAAGATTTACTATTAATTTCCATTTATTAAATGCAATAAGTGGCTTAGAGAGGTTAAGAGATTGGACTGTGGCCTTTACATGATTAGTACGTCGGAATTTGAACCCAAGTCTTCTTAATCCTTTGCTCGTCCCACAGGGTATTGAGGATGTAATCTTTTTGAAAGAGGGGAGATTATCATATGCCAGGAAGATTTTTTTGCAGGGTTTTTCTTGATTTCTTTGGAGTCGGGCACTGCAGGGAAATGTGTGCATGATGCTAATAATTCAATACAGTTTCTAATAAGAGAGTGTTCTCAGTTCTACCTACCTGGGCCTTTGCAATTCAGTGAGAGGTTTCTGCGGAGAGATTTGAGGCTAGAGAGCCCATTTTTATGTAAACACCCAAGTCTGGAAATGATTACCTCCTGTACTTCCAGAGCTAAATAGTCTCCTCTAGGAGGACCCTACAGTATGAGTCAGAGCTCCAGGTTCAAGTCCAGTTCCACCACTTAGCTGTGTTCCCTAACGTGCTCTTGTGTAAGTCGTCCACATGATCTAAACCTCAGTTCAGGGTGGCAGGCTTTAAAGGGGTAACTGTGTGCCAGGCACTGTGATAGGTCCTCCAGATAGTTAGTTATTCACATCAGATAAACTTTCTGCTCTGGAAGCGCTGTCGGACCAGTGGAGGAGACTGCCAGGAAACACAGTTATGTTTCCTTCTGTGATAGAGATAAGCCCTGGGGACTTATGAGATGGTGGGAGGCAGTAAGCCAGGCAGTAGAGCTACATGTCTATCAGAGAATGTTCCCTAATGTACTGAGTTAATATTAGCTTCCTTCTCTTTCACTCTCCTAAACCCGGTCCCCCTTCCCGTCCCTTTCAGTGTCCCTCCTTGACCCAGTACTCAGCTTATAGGTGGCAGTATAGTAGGGTATGTGATGAAAGTGAATGGTGGCCCAAAAAGGAAGAAGAGACTCAGCCATACTCCACTCTTCTGTGAATACTGTGGTCAGGCACCTGAGCTCCCTTTGCTGCCTGTACCCCTGAGGACCACATACTTCTCCTAACACAGGGCTAATCTCAGATTTATTAGTATCCTGTGTGTATGTCTGTATCTCTCACTGACCCAAGAACCCCTTACAAATAGAGTCAGTTACATCTTTGTGTTCTCGGCATCAGCACTGTGCCTGACACAAACTTGGTGGCTGATAAGGTCTGTTGAGTGTGTGGATGGATAGATGGGTGGATGGTTGGGGGTTGCTGGAAGGAGCAGAGACTAAAACGAGAAGAGATGAGATGCTCTTGGGCAGTGGCTACTAAAATTTAACCCAGGCAGGGAGGGGCTTGTGCTGGAAGCATTATTAAAAAACTGCCATCTGCTAAGTAAGAGTTTAACCCCTTAGTTTCACAAGAAAGGACTGAGTTTACCCAAGAAATGGCTTGTTTTGACATTTAGGCCTGAAACCTGCAGTTTGCGCTGTGGCGAAACTTCCCAAGTTCTGCCTGATGATTGGTATGGAGAGAAATGGGTTCTTGGTGGATGGAAAAGGTCCCAGCTCAGCCTAAAAGTACTCTCCTTTTCTGTTTTCATGAATTCGACTCCACAGGTAGAAACTGGGATCTCCAGCAGTTTTACCCCATTTTAAAGAAAAGCAGTAAGTTAATGGAGGCTTTAATTGATAGCTACAATATCTTGAGTACCTGCCATAGGCTAGGGTCTGCAGTAAAAACTTTAATTCGCCCAGTAACTTTCTGAAATAGGTTTTAGTGTCCTTATTTTACAGCTGTGCAAATGGAAGCTCTAAAAGGTCAGAATTGAACAGTTAGTAGAGTTGGAGCTGTGGTTTGAACCCAGGCCCGTTGGCTTCCAAAGCTCCTGCTCTTAAATGGATTTCACTGATACCAGGCGACTGGACTTCCCTAAAGATGTTTATGTACATTATCACCAGAGTCAAACTGAGAATCATATTGTATTTCCTTCAGAATCATAATGTACTTTAATCCAGATTCTGCCTCAGGTAATGAAGGTGGGTGGCTCACAGGCTATATTGATCAATGCTTCTTACAAGCAAAAAAAGAAAAAGAAAGAAAACCATTTGATTATATTCTGTGTAGGCAGAATGGATCACACCATAGCTTGGCTGAGTTTGACATTTACTTAATGTGGATATATTTAGTGTAAACTGAAATTAGGCAGAGGGCTGAAATAGGCCCTCTGGGGGTGCCGTGGAGTAAGTAGAGGTAGTTATGCTCAGCTCCGTTCTTTGCCTTTTGAGCTTGACTTTAAATATTTCTGAATGAAACATAGATCTTTGGTTTTAACTGGATGTAGCTCAAAGGTCAGCCCTTCAGAACAGAGCATTTCAGTCTCAGGGCACCAATTTTAACCTCCTGAGATGAGACCACATTTGAGGCAGCTGGGTCAGCACGGGATGGTGTCAGAGGGGGAGATTCATCAGTGATTAGTCAGATCACAATTAAGTTTTTTGTTATTTATTGAGTGTCCATAGTACATGGGGTTTAGAAATACGGAATGGTTATGGGTTTTGCTGTTTGTTTTTGAGAAATATCCTGTCACTTTTTTTCACATGAGCAAGAGAATCCTCAAGGAGAGATTTATTTATTCCCCTTTGAACCTAGGAGTTTTATTTTGTTTTCTTTAGTAAAACATGTAAAGTAAAACAATTATATGTCATCATGTCTGTCCCCTCACTCCCTTCCTCTAAGTAGTTTAATTTAATTGTTGGACACGGAGGAAGATAGTATTCATGAAAGTGCCTGATAGGTGGTAGGTGGCTAGCTAGTGCCCATGAATCTTCATTTCCCTGTGCAGCTTGCTTCCCCAAGAGGTACTGGTGGCCAGGTGCTATTCATCCAGGTAAAGATGGAGAAAATTCAGTTTCGTCATTTCTTCAGGCATGTCGCAAACCCAGTCCAATCTCAGGTATTCCAGATACGAGCGATGTGCCGGTTGTGCAAGGCTCAGAGGAGCATCGCTCACTCAGAGGTACAGAGGCCTGCCTGCCCTGAGCCCTTTGTTCTCCTGGTTGAAAGCAGTTAATTAGCAACTGTCTCCATAGCAACTACCTCACAGTCCAAAAACATTGTCTAGTTTTTCAGTTTAGCTTATCACACTGTTTACCTGAAGGGCTTTTCACTGCTCTGAGTCTCATTTGAGTTGGCGGCATGCCTGTTGGGGAAGTGAATTGTCAAGATAGAAAAAAACACCATGGTAGCAAGAAGCTTCTCCCTAACCGGACCAACCTGGGCTCTGGATTCTGTGTAAACAAAAGTTGTGAGGGCCTAACATTTTTACCTTCTTTTTTTTTGTTTGTTTGTTTGCCAGAAAAGTGCCATTCTCTCCACCAATCCCAGAATTATGAGGATTTGTCCCCCTTTCCCTGAGAGGCTTTCTAAGCTCTTTAATATTCCCTGTTTATAGTACATTTCCATTATTAGTCATCTCGAAACCCCGGGTGCTCTCAGCTGCTGCTGTACATTCGAGGAAATTTCACTTCCCTAAGGGTCTTGGCATTTCTGAAGGCCCTTGGATGAAGGATTATGAGTCTGCATGTGAATTAGTCAGAGCAGTTTTGTTTTCAGTTACAATGAGCTGCTCTCCTCCTTACCTGTGGCTTGGATGGTTTAAGTTGATAGTGTGTGAAAAAAAGATGACTTCGGGTGGCTCATTGGTACATAGGACGGGGAACTGTGGCTTTTCTTTAGCTGTGCAACAAAGACAATAATTTCCGAGGCTGTCTTTGATTGAGTACCTATTGTATGGACCACTGTGCTGGGACTTGTAGGAGCTTTAGCTCACTTCTGCAAAGGGAAGATCGGGGATCTGTATTTTAAAGACAGAAAATCCATGTTTTAAGGTGTTGCTGCCAGACCAGAATTGTAGAATGCCAACTCAGTCTGTTGGTTTATAAGACACAGCTCTTCCCTGAAATCGGGAAGCACGACGGACCCAGAGCCTTCTGTCAGGATTTGGTGGTGATAGGTTTTGCCCATACCTGGTGAAGGGTTTAGTTAGGATGTCTGTCACAGCGCTCCGGGAGACTTTTGCCCAAGGGGCTGGTTAGAATCTCATGGTGTACATGAGTAATCAGATTCCTCAGTTATATCCAGGAAAATCATGTTTCTGAGGTTTTCTTGGGTCCAGTGATAAAGTAGTCGAGTTTAATTTTTAGACAATGTACAGTACCAGAGCTTATATAGATACCTAAGTCTGTGTGGTTCCCTTCGAAGCAGTAACCTGAAAAGACTGTGCTTCATGATTTTCCCACTCTGCAAACATTTTTAAGGGACCTCTGTGGGGGAAAGTGCTCTCCAAGCTTGTGACATGGCTTTGAATTCAATGCAACACACAACTCTTGAGCACTAAACTTCTGCTACTGTGGGCTGAAAAGTATGGTTGTTCCCTAGTGGCGATCACTGGACCTAGCATGGATTCATTGAGAACAGCTCATACCAATCCAGCTTCTCTTTTTTTTCTTTGAAAAATTTGTTATAGAGCAGAAAACTGCACTTGACATAGAGGATAAACAGGACTTTTGATAACATTTTAAACCATATTTCCTTTGTCAAAAATGGAGACACATCCAGTGTGCTAAGTGCAAGGACCATGATCCTAAGCTGCAGCTGGTTTAGTGCCTAAGGTGCCAAGCAGGTGGTAACACAGGAGAACATTTTTTGGTGGTTGCCACACTGTCTTGTGCTCTGGACAACGTTTGTATAGTGTCTTGGTCAAGATACATGAAACCCTTCGGTGGGGTCCTGATTCAGAGTGCAAAACTCGGCCCCTGATGCAGGGACAAAGGCACCCAGAAGTCCCAGAGTAGACGATAAGCAGATGACTTGGCAGGGCTCTGTGAGTTTTGTTGACTCTGAGGCTACAGTAGGTTCCTAGACATGGCCTCTGCCGAAGCGAGTATCATCTCAGGCTGCGGTGACAGAAGAGAGGAGGACCATCACCATGTCAGACTCTGCTTAGAGGCAGGTGTTCTGTTTTCTTCCTGTTTTCCACCCACCTCTGCCTCTCTCCTGTAGCCTGTGCCAAGCACCTTTCTGTGTGTTAGGGATTCAGGGGTGGACAAAAGAAAGCAGTCTTTAAAGAGAATGTGAATATTGTGAAGTTTGTTCAGTGGGAAACAACCCAGAAAATAAAGGGAACAAGAACCACATGCTGCACAAAATCATCGAAGGGGTTAGGGACTGCCTGGCCCAGCTTATTAAAGATTCAGCAAAAGATGTGAAAGTTGTTTAAAAATGAGGGGAAGGTGTTCATGGGCCACGAGCAGGCAGATTGGTCTTGTAGTCCCTAGGTATAATGGAAGTAAGCACTTTGACTTAATTATAAAAGGATTGTGTTCTAATAGCCCTGTAAGGGTGGACTAGGCTTCTGTTTTAGGATATAGTGAGAAATATTCAGGAAATGGTCAAATGAACATATGGTGGCTTGCCATACAGATCAAACAATATAATGAAGTTTCTTTAAAATTTCTAGTCATAAAAATTTTATCACAGACAGGGCGTGTCATCTGCCTAGGAGACAAATGCTAATAGTGAGGGAAGATATGTATCAATTAACATGTCTACTTTTTAAAAATTCTGTATTTATCTCTTTTGGGGTGCAGCTGAATATGATAAATGTAGAGATGTTAGAACATTCGTAACTGTGGTTTATGAGATTAGCAGTTCACTACATTGTTATGTCATGATGAGATATCTGGGTGTCTCATTATTTTTTGAGCCTAGAAGTAAAGGGTGTGTAACATATATCCTAGCCATTGTAAAAGCATTACAGCTGTTATAAAAATTGCTTCTGATATAGAACCACTGAAGTTTGAATCTTAGGTCCACCCATATTGAATTTTTTCTTTTTATTTTATAAATGCTTGGTTCTAAGGATGGTACAAATTTCCACGAACAATAGACATAATAGTGATCTTTTTGCTTTTAATAGTTGTGTATCATAGTTTTAAGACAACCCATGGAGTTTTAGAAATTGAGACTGCCTGCAAAACCAGGCATTGAGTGATTAAATAAAGATTAGTAGTTATAGAAACTTGTTGAAGCATCGATTGATACACCTTCTACCTTCTAGAGAACTGATCTATTTAAATTAACTTAGTATCACAGCTCCATTTGCTGTTCCTCTAGGTTGATTAGATAATTTTATGGAGTTTCTTTTATTCTTTCATTAGTAATTTTACTCATTGATTTTTAATGCTGAAATCAACAGACTGGTTTATAAATTTTGGGGTCTGCTTGAGCTTCTTAATTTGTCTATTTATAATGGCAGCACTTTCCTATTTCAATGTGGCCGGCCAGACCTGCCCTTAGTATTTATGGAGCCTGAAGCAAGAATGTGTAAAGTGGAAGCTCATATGCCATATATCTAACTATTTAAAAGTTATAAATCAAGATAATAGCCTGTTAAATAACTTTTCCTAATCTCTTGGTCTGACAAATATACCTTCATAATAACCTGGAATCACCTTCAAATTTAGGGGTCTGTTCCCCTCTCTTTCCATCCCTGTTGCATCTCATGTGTGTGTGGCTACTCCAGACAAGCAAACCCTTTTCTACTTCCTGCTTTCTCAAACAGGGGCCCTTGACCATTCCTTGCACCCAAAGGTGCACATACCAGTGACAGAAACATCCTTTTGAGAATAGATCAGGGAAGTGGCCTCCACAGGACCTGGAAATGGAATGGGGGGTTTTCAGCCGTGAATTCTGCGGACTCGGGTCCTTAGTTCTTGGTCTAAAAGGTAAGGGGTCCCTGAGTGGGCTGCCTCCTTGACCCTCAAAGACCCCTCATCTGGAGAGTAGGAGTATGGCAGAAAGAGGACCAGAGCAATGCCTTCTAAAGCCTAGGGCACCAGTTAGGCCTTCTGGCCCAGGTCAGAGGACGGTAATGAACGTGGATGAAAACCAATTTGCAACTCACTTTCAAGCTTCTGAGCTTGAAACTGGGTAGTTTCAACCAAGCAGTTGGGTTGGACTAAGTAGCTTTTGCCATTTAAGTTTGTAAGGGATCTAAACACCGTGTTCTGAGAGTTGAGTAAAAAATAGGTGATCATTGGGTCAGGCTTAGGAAATCCCTGCAACTGTGAAATTACTCATAAGAATTTCAGGTTGTGCTGAACAGTCAAACATTGGTAAGTAGGTTCCCATGGGCAAAATCCTCAGGCTGTTTGGAGGAAAACTTACAAATTATAACTAAGTAGTAAGAATCAAATATAATACATTTTTCTGGAGAAGCAGATTACATTGCAGGTTGTTTTAAAGCACGATGAGAAAACACTTAGCATAATAGCACGTTATTAGAAATGTTATGCCAGTTTTCACAGTAAAATCCCCGAATGTGAAAGCTCTCCTTTTTTGCAAAGGTATTTGGAAGTAATAACGTTTGTATGAACAATTAAGTTGATCAGACTAAGATAATTTTTAGTCTCATGAGTTTTTCAAGGTAAGTACAACTGGTCAACCTTTAGTGTTTTCTTTGCCACAGGGTACAGTTCTGTTTGTATCAACTCAAAATAGTTTTTATGAAGGCTAATTACATATATATATGTGTGTATACACACACACACACACACACATAATGGTTTAGTGTGGACTAATGGGTTCTGAATTTACAGTCCTGGATCTTGCTCTTAGTTCTGCCACTTTGAATTTTAAAGCATTTTAATTTGAATTTTAATGCATTGAATAATAGCATCTTTGCTATAAGGTGGCCATAAGTATTTTTAAAAATACAAGTATAGACTTTAGCACACACTGTTAATAATAGTTAATTGACAGATTAATAAATGGAAACTAATAATCATCATTAGCTCTCTTGTGTGAGGAAGGTCTAAAGATTTCTATAAAGGCAACACTATGGCAAAATAACCTTTCCAGGAGAACCTATGAAAACTCCAAACGTCTGCAAGGCAAAAGCATTGTGGATGATTGGCCTTATTCTGGAATTTACCTGTTAAGTGTTGGCAGTGACCAGTCCTGGATGGGGCTGAAGCCTCAGTGGTCCCTGTGGTTGCCGTGTCCTCGCCTCCTGTCCTAGTTGTAGTCCTCACCCATCCACAAAGGGCCCTGAATAACCAGAGCCCTTGATGTAACTTACTCCTTATCCACAAAGTAGTTTTGAAGGATATGATTTTTCTTCTTTGAGTATAAAACGGAAGAGGATGAAGGAAAAATTAGAAGTTTCTTTTTCTAAGTGAATACAATGCACAGCCTCAAAAAGTATAGGCGAAGGGATTAGAAGGAAAATTATTTTTGTTTCTAAATGCACTTATTCATACCACTTCCCAAGTAACTTGTGGCTATCATTATTTTTTGGTGATTTATGCTTAGTTTCCCTTAGGAATAATCTAAAACTGGCCTTGAACATAGATGGAAATTATAGGTCATAGCAGGCTCATAAAATAGTGCCTAGAGTGAACTTGAGATTGGACATGGAATGGGGCAGCAGACTCCTACCATTCCTGTATCCTCAGCTTTGCCCTGGAACCTTCTCTAGTGGAGATCAAATGGCCCATAAGGTGCAGGGGTGTGACCCTTTCACTGCAGTAGCTGCTACTTAATTGATTTCTAGTGGCCTCAGTGCATGCTCTTCCTCTGTTCCCTCCTCGTCTCTAAGCTTCAGTTTTCTCCCTTGTAAGAAGGGAGACAAGTACCCAGCTTGCCAAGGTGCTGTGAGATTGAAGTAAGAGGCACCTGGCATGGGGCTGCCCAGAGTGTGCTAGCTTTCTTTCTCTTTCTCTTGGTGGAAAGGTGGATTGCTTCACTAGTCATCAAGCCTCTCTTCCCGAGGTACTGGGGAGAAAGCAACAAGTGCGATCCACAATTTCCTGAACAGGCACCATTTCAAAATCTCTACCCATGCTCATCCTCGTACAGGTACTTTAAAGTTGTCAACTGCGTTTTCTTTTCCATTCTTGATGTTCAGAACCTGAACCCCTTACCAGCACCTGTTTTAGATGCTTCCTCTGTCAGCAGGGGGAAAAAAACAGCTCCCACTTCGTAAAGCAGCTGTAAGGGCGGAGCAATACTGGTGAAAGGCTGTGTGACTGCTGGAAGCATGGTCCTGCTCAGGAAAGGAGGAGGAAGGGAACTGTGAAACCCTGTTGCGAACTGGAGGTTTTAATTCTGAACCCGTATTAAGAAAAGGAATGAGACCCATCTCAAAGTAGAAGCCAAAGGTATCCTTATTGAATAGGGTGTGAACATTGGTTTTTGTTCCTAATGCGATTGGTAAGGATTGGAGTTGCACCCTTCCTGACCCCACAAGAGTAAATGAACCTGGCAACTCAGAGGACCCCAGTGGTGGAACCCTTCACAGTCGGACCCTGGTCCCACCAGAGTAGATTGAAATCTCACCTTAGGATTTCTAGGTGTTCGGTTTCCTGCTTCTTGATAATGAACTCTGCCCTTCCCTTTACTCAGTGGCAGAGCCCTGAAGCCCACTCCATGTGGAGGCACGTGGAATCTGGAAAATTCAAACCCACTGCTTTCCCCGCTGACATTGAGAGTCTTAGGGGGAGGCACCATGTTTTAGTCATCACCAGCCCCCATTTCTGAACCCATTGAATACTTAATAGACTTTCAGGAAATGCCATTTGGAGGAATGTCACCGATGTGGTTGATGTCCTTGTGTATATCCCCAGATCTTCAAAGACCATATTTCTTGATCTAGCCACAGGACCCCTTCCCACCAGTAGTCTTGGACACAGCCTTGCTGTGCCTCCAGGGATACTGCTCTTCTTTGAAGCAGGCATAAAATGTTAATGCTGCCACGGAAGCTTAGGGAGGGGCCACTAAAATCCAGCTTCCTGTGCCTTACCATTGACTGCTGTAAGGAAACCACTAAGATCTTTAGAAGTGGAGACTTATGTATGCAGGAGAGGGTGACAGTAACCTTCTGTGCAACCCCAGCTCCAGCTGTAGGAACTGGGCTCTACCTTGTGAGTTCCCAGCCGCCCTCCCCTCCCGCCCGCCAAGCCTGATGAGTAAACCATATTGCTATGGAAAATGCCCCTAAGGCATGAAGGAGTCTTCTTTAGAGTAAGAAAAAGGAAGAATTTAAAAAAAAACTGTGGTGTTAATCTTAAGTAATTGCTAATAGGTGAAGGCTTTTTAGAATTGGAGGAGTTTGGAAATTTACGTACAAATGCATGGAAGCTGGAGCATATTTTCTGTTGGGGTTTAAGCTGAGGAACATCACCAGGTTGAACCCAGACATCTTCCCATTTTCTCAGGTTAGAGGTGTGCTGGGAGAACTCTGGGCTCCTTGCCCACAGGAGAGCCGGGGAAGCTTTGACTTGACATCTCTGGCTAAGGCACATTTTACTCCCTCTCCATGTCTCTCTAAGTCTTCTAAGTGTTTTGTAGACTTGGGATTTCTGGTAATTGATGGTTCTGTCCTTAGTGTGACTGAGACCTGTGCTATACCTCCCTGGGTCTGGCAGTTGTCACCAGCTGTGGTTGATGCCCAGGGCTGTATTCTTCATGCTGATGAGAATGGTTGATAATGTCACTGGGATGATTCATAAGACAAGTATATATTTGGTCACTCAGATGATCAAAATATATTTCTCATATATATTTGGTCTTCTTCCACAGTTTCTTACTCACAGCTCACAACACCCTTGGAATTTTCTAAGAGTTGAGAGTGACACTGGTGTCTCTTGCTATGTTAATGGAGTGACTTTTGGACCTCTCCTAAGGATAGGGGCTGGTTGGCAGGAGAACCAACCATGTTGGAACTTTGTTTTACCCCCTCCCCTCTGAGGAAGGGGCAGAGCTTGGAGGTCAAATCACCAGTGGCCAGGGATTTCATCAACTGTGGCTGTGTAAACACCCACGTGGACAGGGGTTGGTGAATACGTGGCAATATGGGGGGAAATGGAGAGGGCAGGGAAGCTCCATGCCCTTTCCCTGTCCTCGCCCTGTGTGTCTTCTCCATCAGGCTCTTCCTGAGTTACATCCTTTGTAATAAGACAGCAAGATGTTTCTCTGAGTTCTGTGACCCACTCTAACAATTTTGAGTTTTGATTAAACAAACTCAAAAAGGGGGTTGTGGGAACTCTGGCTGAGTAGTAGCTCAGTTGGTACACCAAAGGGTTGCAGGTTCAATCCCCTGTGAGGGCACATACCTCGATTGCAGGTTTGATCCCCAACGGGCATGTATGGGAGGCAACCAATCGATGTTTCTCTCTTACATCAATGTTTCTTTTTTTCTCCCTCTCTCTAGCTCTGTCTCTTTCTTTCCTCTTCCCCCGTCTCTCAAATCAATAAACATATCCTTGGGTGAAGATTAATAAAAAAGGTTGAGGGAGGGTTGTGGGAGTCTCTGATTTATAGCCAGTCAGTCAGAAGTACAGGTAATAACCTGGACTTACAGTTGGCATCCTGAGTTGGAGTGGGTTGTTGAAGCCTCCAGTGTGTATAGCTAGTAGTAGATCAGAAGAACAGGTAACAACCTAGGTTTTCAGATGGTGTCTAAAGATGTGTATGCTAGGGGGGCGGGGGCAGCAATTTTGTGGTCCTGCACCTGTGTAACCTGATGCTGCCTCTGAGTAGATAGGCATCAGAATTGAGTTGAATTCTTGGGCACCCTGCTGGTGTCCAAGAATTGCTTGTTGGTGGTACAGGAAACCACCCCTCCACACATGGGAATTTGGGTCCAGGAGTCAGTTTAGTCACCGTGAGTATTCCTGTGAAGTTCTTTCCATAGCTTTGGGCTATAGAGATCTCAGACAATTTTGTGCCTCTAAAGAAGCTGTTCCTTGGCCCCAGCCCTGAGATAAATTCTTTTGGGATACTGATTCTTCCTCGTCCAATGGCTTCCTGCAGTTACTACTAATTAGATGGCTGCTTTCAACACAGCTTGTGAAGCTGGGCGTCATTTGTATGGAGGTGACTAGAGGCTACTTAACAGTTCCATGGCTATAGAAGACATTTTTTGGAAGCCTCCTCAGCATCCATTCTCCTCTTCTTACCAAAAATCACACAGGCTATCATCCTTCACCTTGTCATGTCTATAATCTGTGGAGTTGACCTCACAACTACGGAGATGGGCCATGATTGACAGAAGCCAAACAGCGAATGCCCATGGGGATTGGTTACCCAGTCAGAGCCAGTGAAGTAGATAAGATTTTTTGTGTACTTCTGGAAAAGAAAAGCTTTCTTTTGCTGAAGATTTTGGATGAGAATCTCATGTCCTGTGGATGGTATGGTGTGAGGACATGAGGTCAGGACTATGGTAGCAGTTTTCTTTCCTAAGGAACCTACACGTACACAGGACTAGTCACTTGTTGGAACCAGTAGCTAACCTAGTGGGAGGTAGCTTTGTGATGATGTCATCAGAGCTGCTCTTAGTTAAATGTGCTGCTAAGACTTCTTCCCTTGTCCTTTGTTTAAAAGTCAATTTTAATTGTTTCTTGGAACACAGTAACCCGATAAGAAGACCCTTCCTATTGAGAATTTGTTGAAGAATTTCTCACAAGCTCCTTCTAAGGCTGTATCATGGCTGGGTGTCGGCATCCATGGATCCAGGGACCCTCCCTCCCATCAGCTGTGACAGGTGGATCCAGAGCATGGCTTCTACTTTCTGCTGAGGGGAGCAGGGCCAGAAAAGGGTGTCTCTGATCCCTGAAAGGCAGCCTGAGGTGGGACCTAGAAACTCAGGGACCCAGAGAGGAACAGTGGGTTGGAAGAGGTCACTAGGAGGTCTGGGACTGGTAGTAGGAAGCAGCCTTGTTCACAGCGGTAATCCATTAAAGATTCCAGGATGGATATATGTCATTATGAATTTGTTCAAACCTATACAACATACAACACCATGAGCCCTAATGTAAGCTACAGACTTTGTGTAGTAATGATGTGCCAATGTAGGTTCATCAGTTGTAGCAAACGTACCACTCTGGTAGGGGATGTTGATAATGGGGGAGGCTATGCATGTGTGGGGACAGTAGGTGTATGGGAAGCCTCTGCACCTTCTACTCAATGTTGCTGTGAACCTAAAATGGCTCTAAAAAAATAAAGTTTATTAAAAAAGAGTTTCCAGGATGGAGCTATAGATCCTCAGTTGTCACAGACTGTGAGTGTGTACTGGGGGCAGGGGGAGTCAGGGGGGAGTCTAAGATCTGTAATATTGGGGAGTCTGGAGTGTTGTAGTTGTAACTTCTCTCGAAGTGGTCTCTGCTTTCTTTTTTACTTGAAAAACCTCTTGCCTTTATGCTGAGAAGAGCCCCTTGAAGCCACTGTTTGTTTGTCGATAATTACTCACACCTGCGATTGGACAGCTCCTCTCACACGCAGCAGTTAGACAGCAGCCAGAACTAACCACAGGGCCGGGCCAGGCTCAGAAATACCATCTTTATGATGCACAGGGGCTTTTGAGCTTGTGGTTTTGGACTTGTGGTTGTGGACTGAGAAAATTGCTTCCTGGGTTTACGGAGAAGGTAGGGGAATGACCCTCTTGCCACCACTTATTCAGTACGGCTTCCTGGTGTGGGCACTGGGGCTGAGTGTGAGTGACAGGCAGACTTCAGGGGTTTACAGGGAGGCGGTTGGGCAGGCAGGGCGGAAGAGTACATCCTGATCCAGCCTAGCATATTGTTGTTACTAGAACCTCAAAAAGGTGGCCGTTAGAAGAGCACTCATGTCTGTTGGTCCCTGGGGAGATGGGAATGATGAAGGTTTTCTCTCTAACGTGTGGGAGTTCTCAGCCTCATGGACAACAGATCTGTAATAAATGTGATAAGTGATAACAGCTGGACAGAGTCACATTGGCACAAGTTTTTAAAAACTGAATCTAAACAAAATTCTGAATTACTGTTGGTATCCAGTCTTTTTCTCAAATGTAGTGTCTAATGTGAAACTTAGGGTGTTTATCAAGAGAAAGATAAATCTTGGGGATGCTGGAATTTTTCTTGAATTCCTCCTGGTAAGAATGAATCCTTTACATTTAGGACCAGAGAGAACCATGCCACGCATCTTCACTGAAGTCACTCTCTTTGGGGAAGGGATGTCTGAGTGCTCTTCTGGGTTCAGGACCACTGAGCCAGAGCATCACCCGAGACGGGCTGTGCCGCAGGTCATCTCTGTACCGAGTGAGATTACGAACACAACAGGACCTAATAGAATGATACCTCTCCGAAGGCACCTGGGCTGGTGTCTGGGCTAAAGCAAAGGGTTAGTGACCATGATGTTATGATACAAGACTTATAGCACGTGGTCTTTCAGAGTGGGTTGAATATTTATGGCAGAATCACTGGTGCCCAAATGCTCCTGCTGAACCCGCATCGGTAGGTTCTGTTGGTCAGAAAGCCTGGGAGGAGCAACTAATCCAGACAGCGACGGATGGCCTGGAGCTGAAAGGGAGGAATTCAGTCCTGGTGAGGATGTTCACTGGGCTGACAGTGTTAGAGCTCTAGGGGCAAGTGGGAGGCAAGCTGGGGGCTTGCCTGGGACGCTCCCTGGGTGTCCTGGTAGTAGCTTCTACTGCTCTGACGATAAATGGAAGTGCTATTGGGTGTTTCTTTTCTTTATGAAATTGTAGAGATACCACCTTTCAATCAGCCATTGGGGAGCTCACTTTAAGAGAGCTTCAAGTGAGCCAAATAAGGGGGTAAGAGAGAGGGAAGAGTTGCTGAGGTCAAGTGAGTGCCCAGGGTCCCATTTTGCCCTTTCAGCAGCCTATGTGAACTGTGTATCCTGTGTTTCAGCCTGGAAAAATAAAATTTCACTGTGTGTGTGTGTGTTTGTTCATTTGTTCTATTCTTTATAGTGGCTCTTTTGGTAAACAGTGTAAGGTTAATGCCAAGAACTGTGCTTTTCATTTCTAGAAATGAAACATGAGCCCAGGGGCCTCTCTACAAGATAAGGGCTGTGTGACTTTGTATGAGCTACATAACTTCTCTGAGTTCAGTCTGTAAGTTTGCAAGTTTGTGTTAACAACAGGATCAGATGACATCCAGTCCGTCCTTCTTTGAGGACGGTACTCATGATGGTGGACAGAGCACTGAGCTGCAAGTTCACCTGGGATCTCCCTCTGTTGTATGGACTTCTCTGGGGTGCTAGTGTCCCATCCGCCTGCAGGTGGTATCTTGAGTCACAACCCATGGTAAAGGAGAGAGGGTGGGGTCCAGCCTGGGTCAAACTCTCTTGGACCAGGTTGTGAGGTGCTGACCACAGGTCTGGGGCCCTGAAAAAGTGCTACAAGGAGGGTGTTTCTTTCCCCGCTGGCACTGCATTCAGTTCTTGACAGTTTGACACAAACAAACTGTTCTAGTTGCTGTTTCTTATTCCCTCTTGCCTCCTGCATGCTGCCTGCCACCCTCGCTGGTCACCAGGGCTGACGTGGGGAGGAGTGGAAAGCAGCCTCCCCGACAGTGTGTGTCATTGTTTGCGCTCTGTGGAAGGGGGATGTCTGGCAGAGGCTGGAGACCGCACTCCGGCTTGGAGGCCTATGTGGAGGCCCCAGAGGCTCTGGGTGCCTTGGGAGTGCATATGAACTTCTGTCCTCATAGCATGGTGCCCTGGGTCACTGGTCCTGGGTCTGAGTGCTGGTCCCAGTCTTAAAGAGAGAGTTTGTTTTTGTTCCCCTTTGAAACAGATATGCATGTGGCCAAGGGCACCTTAGAAGGCTGTAGGAACTAACATAAGAGTATGTGAGAGCAGCTGTGGCCAGCACTGAAGAGTTTCATTTGATATACACATGCGCAAACGCATCCAATCCCTTGAGTCCCCCCTGGCCTGGCTAGAGAACTTTATGGAAGGGACCCTCTGTAGCTGGCAGAGAGAGCCTTAAGGGCTTGTCCCCACCAAGAGTGCAGGGTTCTTCCTCAATTTGTTGGAGAGGAAGTTCCAGATCAGAAGTGATTTCAGAAGTCAAGTAAAGGCAAAAAATGGCAGCATGTGAAAATCTTCCCACATGTCATCTCATTTCATCCCCAGTAGCAGGAAGGGTGTAGAGGTTCAGACAGGTTAGGAAATTTGTCCCCCAAAGAGGGAGTGAGGAATTATGATCTCCAGTCCTCTGATTGTCCCAAAGTACTGTCTGTGTGTCTCCCCTCCCACCCACCCTCCCTCCATGTGGGCAGGGGGCATGCTTTTTCCTTTCCTTTCTTTCAGGAACAGCACCCAGTGTAGCACTGGGCCCCTAATGGCTGCTGACTAAGTGCTTAATGGAGATGTTGCTGCTGATAAAACACAGTTGGAAAAGGAAAGAAGCAAGCAAGCAAGCTGGCCAACATCAAAGATGGTTTTTGTTTATAGATAAGAGGAGGTTTCACTTTTGGGGGCTCCAGAGCCCCTGTCCCTAAATATCAGACAGGGTTAGTTTTAAAATGGAAGCTGGCTGTCTCTTTTACCACCCCCAACCCCACCCTGCCAGTTAACTGGCAGGCAGGCCTACTGAGGCCAGAAAGTCTCCCTCCCTCCCTCCCTCCCTCCCTGCCAGGCCACTGCCCTCCTTTGCAGTGGAGAGCCTTGGGGGAAAACGAGGGTCCCAGCTGCCTCTGCAGTGAACAGTGCCATCCTCGCTGCAATGGTGTCCACTTGGTTTTTGTCCTTCAACATTTTTCATTGCTACTTGAACACACTATTTAAAATGACTTAGAAAATATAGGCATTAAATAGAGGAATCTGGAGAAGAAAAGATCTCAGAAATGTAATGGACCTAAGCTACAAAAATGTAAAACACACTCATGAGGCTGCGTGTACATTAGCCTTCATCCTCAATTAAACATTAGTGTGGACGTGATGTCACGCCCCTGATAACGGGTGTGTTCTGGGTGAAAAATTCGGCTAAATGAAATCAAGCAGTGAGTTGTTGCAACAGATGGCGGGACTACGCTGTGTAGTCTAGGCAGACGCAAGGCATCGGATGGTTCAGAGAGTGCCTGTGTCATGTGCATGTGCATGTGTGTGTTGCTCACATGTTCTTCAGAACACAGGTGGGTTTACAGGAGAAGCATGTGTGTTCAGCACTGGGGCCCAGAAGAAGAGCAGGTTCTGGCCACACCAACACAGGTGGGTGAACTGTTATTTCTTACCCCACTGCTCAGGGAAAAGAAGGAAGGCACAAAGTTAGGATCATAAACATGACATAAACCTAATCCTTTTAAATTTTTAACAACATTTCAGTTTTGATTTGGCCCTGACTGGAGACTTTTTAGCTTTTCAGAAGATGTAAGGTTCTTCATAGTTCAGGCAGGGTCTTTGTTGAGGCCGAGCAAGCCAGTGACCGCCCTGTCCTCTCTTTCTTGGCAGCCACTGGTGACTCTCTACTTTCACACCAGGCATCGCATGAGTTAGTTTTCTATTTTTATATATTTTTTTAACCAATCCAGTACCATTGCACCCATGTCCCACCTAAGGCTAAATAGAGGTCAGATTGCTTACCTTGCCATCACCTTCTCTCATTCTAGTGCCTTTGTGACCACATTCCCACTTGGCCCTCTGAAAAGCCCCCGTCGTGTTCTGGAAAGCATTCAAGCAATGGTTCTCTCACATGTGGTCCAGTTCTCAAGACACTTGAGCCACGGTTGTCAGTTGTGTGCCCCTAGGAGCTTCTGTTCTTCTGCATATCTATTTTCCAGGGGATTTCGGGGTTGGTTCAGCAGTTTAACTCATCCTGTCCCTTTTTAGCGGCATATAAGCCCCAAAGTAATAGAAAGTATTCGTGAGATAATTAGGGGCATTTCCATATTGGGCCCCTAATCCCAAAGA